>NC_072386.2:128011085-128336640 GCF_028885625.2 Pongo pygmaeus
CCTGCAGGCAGCAGAATCTGTCTGGGTATGTTCTCTACCCCTGGTGGCTCCTGGGCGTCCACCTCCAGGGGTGGGAGCTGGCCCAGGATCTCAAAGTTCTTATAGGGCTTCAGACCTGTACCAACAAGGCAGCCTGTGAGTGCCGGGACAGGCAGGCGGACACAGGCGGGTGCGGGGCCGGGCACTGGCGGCTCACTGGTGTAGTGGGGGATGTAGGGCTCCGTCAGGTCTCGGCAGGGAACCCTCGGGGGCTTGGACTGGCTGAAGTCCTCAATGAACTTGGGCTTGGACATGGGGGACAGCACAGAGCAGGGGCTCTTCTGCACACTGGGGTCTGTGAGCAGCTGCCCCGTGGTACGCCCATAGGTGTTCCCCACCTGGTAGCGCAGCTGTGGAAAGAAGCCGGCATAGCTGTGGAGGGAAGAGAAGAAGGCAGGGCAGGTCTCAAGGGCAGCCCCAGCACTGGGCAGGGCCCCTTCAAGCCAGATGTGGGTCCAGCCTGCTGGCCACCTAGCAGCAGCTTGGCCTGTGGCAGCTCGCCTGCCTTTTGCTCACCTGTAAATGGGGCTGCAGTGGCACTTGCCTTCCGGGGCTCTCTCAGCCTGAACGGGCGGCACACACCACGTGCTGGGAACACCTCAGCACCACAGCAGATGGCCGCCTGCCTTGTACCAGCCCCTCCAACCCCCTCCCACCCCTCATTCCAACTGCCAGCAAGTCAGGGGTGCTCTGCCCTGGCAAAGCAAGTATAGGCACAGGACGTGTGGGCCAGGACATAGGCGAGGGACGGCCCCTTGGACACACGCAGGGCCCACCAGGAGGGTGTTGGGTGGGCTTGGCCTGCACCTGTGCCACCCCAGGAGGCCAGTAGCCTCCTGCACGGGACGAGGACTAGGAGGCAGGTGGAGGGCTGGGCTTTTCCGGGCCCTCATTCAGCCTCGAGGGACGTGGTGCAGGTGGTCACAGGCGGTTCAGCGCCTCAGGGTCTTTGTGATCTTTCAAGGAGTGAGAACTACCTTCGTTTTAAAAACTGCCAAAGGGCCGGGCGCGGTGGCTTACGCCTGTCATCCCAGCACTTTGGGAGGCCGAGGCGGGCGGATCACGAGATCAGGAGATCAAGACCAGCCTGGCCAACACGGTGAAACCCTGTCTCTAGTAAAAATGCAAAAAGTTATCCAGGCATTGGTGGTGGGCCCTGTAGTCCCAGCTACTCGGGAGGCTGAGGCAGGAGAACGGCGTGAACCCGGGAGGCAGAGCTTGCAGTGAGCCGAGATTGCACCGCTGCACTCCAGCCTGGGCGACAGAGCGAGACTACGTCTCAAAAGAAAAAAAAAAAGCCGAGCAACTTCCAGCCTCGGCTTCACCTGCCCCTTCCCCAGACGTAGCTGTTCAGAGGCAGGTGTGGTTTCTTCCCGGCCTTTCCCCTTTGCATGTAGCGTATGTGTATGTAGGTGCACACACACACGTTCCGTAGAGGGGTTACTTTTATTTTTTGTTTGGGGGGATATCTAGTGAGGCAGCCTGGCGTTTGCTCGCCTTGTCTTTAAAGTGTGGAGTCCTGGCCGGGCGTGGTGGCTCAAGCCTGTCATCCCAGCACTTTGGGAGGCCGAGGTGGGCAGATCACTTGAGGTCAGGAGTTCGAGACCAGCCTGACCAACATAAAGAAACCCCGTCCCTACTAAAAATACAAAATTAGCCAGGTGTGGTGGCAGGTGCCTGTAATCCCGGCTACTCAGGAAGCTGAGACAGGAGAATCGCTTGAACCCGGGAGGCAGAAGTTGCGGTGAGCCAAGATTGCACCATTGCATTCCAGCCTGGGTAATAAGAGCGAAACTCTGTCTCAAAAAATAAATAAATAAAATAAAATGAAGTGTGGAGTCCTCTCTGGAGTGGGCGTCGGGCACTTAGTAGCCGGTCTCTGCCAGCTGCTGGCTGACCCAGTTTCTGCTCGACAGACGTGCTGGACACCTGGTGTCGAGTTCGCAGCTGCACACCAGCGAGGAGGGTGAGGCCTGGGCCCCTGGCAGCCCCGTCCCTGAGCTTCCCCTGTCCCAGGGCTCCCCAGCCCACAGACTGCAGTGCCCCATGGTGTGCCCCTCAGTTTCCTGGGGTCCAGCTCTGGGCCCCTCACAGCTGGCCTCCATGCCTCAGGCCCCAGCCATTCTCCTCTCCTGCAGCCCTGGCCCCAGCCACCTCCAGAGCTCCCGGCTCTCACCCAGGGACATAGTGAGGCTCTGGCGGGAAGAGATCGTGTTTCTGAGTAGTTGTCATTCTGCTTTCACTCTGGCCTTGCTGGCTCCAGTCCCTCCCGGCATCCAGCTCCCTTCCCTGAGGGGAGTCCTGTCACCGGGCAACCATTGTGAGGGGCCACCATTGTGAGCACCTCCTGGGCCAGGCCACCTTGCTAACCCTGTGAGGGCCCACATTGCACAGGTGAGACACTGAGGCCCAGACAGGTGCCAGGCAGGGGAGGAGTTGCGGTGAGGCAGGTGGCCCGGGAGGAAGTCCCATTAACTTCAGAGCTCAGAAAACAGGACTGTCCCTCCAGAAAGGGCCTGGGTTCTTGCTGCCCCCAGGAGGCCACCAGCCCCAGTCTCAGGGTGAGGCTAAGGGAGTTCCCAGGCCCCCTCCTCTGGCAGGAGGCCTTGCAGCTGCAGAGCCTTGGCTTAAGTCAGGGGCTTCCCGGCCTGCAGGGCTGTGCGAACTCTCCCTCCAGCCCCTCGTGTGGGGCAGGGCGTTTACATTTTAAACAAATCCTGAATTTTGTTCTTTTTTTGTACAGGAAGGACTTCCTAACCATAAGAATGAAGGAAGGCGGCCAGGCATGGTGGCTTACGCCTGTAATCCCAGCACTTTGGGAGGCCGAGGCGGACAGATCATGTCAGGAGTTCGAGACCAGCCTGACTGACATAGTCAAATCCTGTCTCTACTAAAAATACAAAAATTAGCCAGGTGCGGTGGCGGGCGCCTGTAGTCCCAGCTACTCGGGAGGCTGAGGCAGGAGAATGGCGTGAACCCAGGAGGTGGAGATTGCAATGAGCTGAGATCACACCACTGCACTCCAGCCTGGGCCACAGAGTGAGACTCCGTCTCAAAAAAAAAAAAAAAAAAAAAAAGAAAGAAGAAAGGCTAGGCACTGTGGCCCACGCCTATAATTGCGGTGCTTTGGGAGGCCGAGGCAGGATGAGGTGGGCAGATTGCTTGAGCCTAGGAGTTCAAGCCAGCTGGGCAACATGGGGAAACCCCACCTCTACAAAACAGAAAGAAAAATTAGCCAGGCATGGTGAATGTGCCTGTGATCCCAATTACTTGGGAGGCTGAGGTGGGAGGATGTCCGTAGCCTAGGAGGTTGAGGCTGTAGTGAGCTGAGATCGCACTGCTGCACTTCAGCCTGGGCGACAGAACTAGACCATTTCTCCCAAACAAACAAAAAAACAACTAAAAGGCAAACTAAAAAACTGGAAAAAAGTTTGCAACAAGTGTTATGAACAAATCTGGTATCAGCATAAAAAGCTCTCACAAAACAAAGATATAAACAACACCTCCATGGAAAATGCAGACATATGTTTTGTTTTTTTTGTGTGTGTTTTTAGTAGAGACGGGGTTTCACCATGTTAGCCAGGATGGTCTCGAACTCCTGACCTCGTGATCCGCCCACCTCGGCCTCCCAGGGTGCTGGGATTACAGGCGTGAGCCACTGTGCCCGGCCAATATGAACTTGTTAAGAAAGAAAGACCACAGTCCGTGAGTATATGGGCATAAAGCCGGACCATAATCACATACATGCTGTGTGTTGAGAGCAGTTTCTGAGGCTTACTGCTGGCAGGGTCACAGTGAAAAGGGCCTCTAATTTGGGTGGCGCCTTCTGGAAACCAATTTGGTATGGACCACGTCCATACAAGACACTGCAAACTCGGACCATTGCTTCCACTCCTAGGAAGCTGTCTGGCATTCTGGTAGACGCTGGTTTTCCTCCACCGTTCCTGGCTGGTAATTCCCATATTCCCATAGCCCTTGGTAGGGCCTTTTGTTAGAATGTTGGGTGTGTGAGGCTTGCGGGGTGCGGGCGGGGGACTTTGACCTCCTGCCCTCCTTTCGCCTGCCCCAAGGCAAGGACGATAACATTCTCGCCTTTCTGATTGTGGGTCTTAAGACCCTTCCAGGAGAGGTCCCACCCAAGCCCTGGAGGCAGGAATGCTGACATCAGGAAGCTTCCGTAAAATACCAAGAGGACTGAGGCTCAGGGAGCTTCTGGACAGGGGAACACCTGGAGGTTCCCAGAGGGCGGCAACCAGCGAGGACAAGAAGCGCCAGCCCCTCCCCGTGCCTCTCTCTACACTTCTTCATTGGTATCCTTTGCAATCAATAACCTTTACAATAAACCAGTAAACATCATAACTTCCCTGAGTTCTATGAATGGCTCCAGCAAATTAACCCAAAGAGGGTGTCATAAGAACCCCAAATTGAAGCCGGTTGGTCAGAAGTTCCAGGGGCTCAGGCTTTCGACTGGTGTGTGTCTGGAGGCCCCGCTCCCGTCTGTGTCTGGAGGCCATCTTGGGATGGAGCTCTCACTCTGTGGGATCTGACACCATCTCCAGGTAGATGGTGAAGGAAATGAATTAGAGGACACCCAGCTTGGTGTGTGGGGAACAACCCCCCCGCCCCAACATTTGGGCAGAGGCCTCCTGTGACGGCTGTGGGCTGTGACGGCTGCGGTGGTGTGGGTGCAGAGCCGGACACTGAGAGAGCATTTCCCCCACACACCTTCTCAAGGAGAGGATGGATGTCCAGCAGCACCATTCACAGCGGCAACATTTTTTACAGGGCAGGGAGGACCTGGAGGGGCCTATCTGTCCAATGACAAGGACTTCATTAGCAAAGTACACTCTGTTCCACTGGCAGCCAGTCAACTCTGAACCCAGCACGACCTGGGCAGGGGCCCCGGAGCACAGGGCGTGAACCCCTCGCCCAGATAAAACCTGTGTTTCCTCAAGCATGTGTCCATCTGTCTGCCTGGCGGGCCCAGTGCTGAAGGGGAGGCATCCAGAGAGGGCGGAGGAGGGCTCCAAGTTGGCCCTGTTCACAGGCCCTGCCCTGGTGGATTCTGGGCCAAGGTCAGGGCTGGGACCAGCCGGTGGTCAGCTCCACAGACTACACAGTGAGGGCCCTGGTGCCCACACAGGCTCTTGCTCACACAGCCCGGCCATCTGTGACACCTTCTAGCCTCTGTGCCCCCAGATAAGAGGCAGGCCCTCACATCACAGCCCTGGCTGGGCTCCAGGGCCCGACCTGCCTCTGGTGTCAGACCCATCTGATGTGGCTTTGCTTTTCCCTTAAGTGGAAATCCAGATGGGGTGGCGGCTCCTCCTCTTCCTCCAGGGAGCCTTCCTGGACCCCTCCCTCCTACCCCCAGGGGATCCTGGCTGGCCGGACACAGCTGGGCATCTCCTAGGGCTTGGTGGATGCCCATGGGTCCTGTTTGCTCCACCCCCTCTGCTGAGGCCTCAGTCCTCCCAGACCTGCTAGAGTGGACCCCAGACTTCCAGGAGACCCCAGGGTGCAGGAGAGGGGAGAAGGGTGGAAAAGTCAGGGGGGAAGGGAGAGGGCTGGGCCAGGAGTCACCTGGGCAGGCTGGGGGTCCCGGCCCAGGCAGACCTGGTGATCATCTAGTTAGTGGGGGAGGGGCCCACCAGGGGTGGGGGCGCGGCCCCGAGGCAGCCCCTCCAGGGCCAGACAATGTGTCTTCCTCAGGAGTCCCAGCAACAGAGGGGCCTACCAGTGAGGTCACAGAGCTCCGTGGCGCCCTCGGGGAAGACAGCCAGGAGACTCTGAGGATGAATTTTGACCAGAAGGCGGTGAAATTCCTGGCAAATTTTTACATCAATGGAGGCAAACACTGGACCCATGGCCACCTGAGGCAGACACAACCAGAGCCCACCCAGTAATTGGCAGAGGGGGGGAGAAGGGGCAGGCCGGCTGGGAGTGGCCAGGGGGCTGAGGGACAGTGTGGGGGGCAGGTTGCTGGGCAGGCGGCTGGGGGACTGAAGGACGGTGTTGGGAACAGGCTGTGGGGCAGGCGGCTGGGGGACTGAGGGACAGTGTTGGGAACAGGCTGTGGGGCAGGCGGCTGGGAGCGGCCGGGGGCTGAGACAGTGGCTGCTGGTCTCCTTGTAGACCCAAGGCATCTGTGCTGTTGTTGGGCCTGGAGCCAGGGATGGCCTGGGATGAGACACGGCCCCCAAAGATGAAGGAAGTCCCAGCTGGCCTCAGGTTACAGACGGGCACCCCTCAGGAGTCCCTGCCCACCTACACCCAGACCCTGAGGGAGCTGTGTGAGTGAGGGTCCTGGCCACCCCACCCCCAAGCTGGTCTTTGGGGGGCTGTGGGAGAGGCCTGCTGAAAGGAGCCCAGGCCCAGAGCTTGCTTCCTGTGGCCAGTGCTGGAGCGACGCCCCCCGATCACAGCTGACCTGGAAGTCCCCAGCCCCACCAGGTACCAGGTGCCGAGCCCGTCCGTACGAGAGTCCTCCCCACACCCCCACTACAGCATCGGCTGCAAGCACCAGGGCCGAGGTGTGTGTCCCCTCCCTGAGGCCCAACCACTGGGCCTGTCCCTCACTCTGGGAATGGGGGCCTCTGCCTCTGTGCTGAAACCCCCACGGCCTGAGGGCCCCTCCACCCTCCCCTGCGTTCACCTCCAGGCTCAGCACTTGTAAGGAGGCCTGGAGAGAGAAGGGCTAGGGCTGGGGCATGGGTGGATGTTGTGAAGACAAGGGTTCAGGGGCCGGGGGTGGGAACTGGGAGACAGGTTCGAGTGGGGACTGTCACCTGGGTGGGGCTCCCAGCCTTCTCTCTCTCCATCCTCCAACTACAGAGGGCGGTGGCCGCAGGGCATGGCAGACTTTGTGGTTCCAGAGCGAAAGCCCCTTCACGCAGAAAGCTGACTTCGACCGAGAGCGAAAGGTTGGGGGCTGGGCAGGAAGGGGGCTGGGGGTTCCAGTGGGGCCAAAGGGGGGCTGGCTGAGGGTCTGTAGGGAGCGCCCTGCCCTGCAGCCCCTGTCTCCTGCCCCCTCGCAGTGGCCCTCGCCAGCCCACTACCAGCTGCTCAGCCGGCCCGCCTTCCCTGCCTTCAGCTTCAGAGGCCGCCACTCCGCTTCCAAGACACCTGAGGGCCACACACCCCTAGGGCTGCCTGGGGCTAGGGGGCTGGGCCTCAGGGTGCAGCCCCAGTCCCTGCTTCAGGCTTCTTTGCAAGCACCTGGCAAGAGACGCCCTGGCCCCAACACCTACAATATCCTTCCTGGGAGCCACCTGCAGAGCCCCCGCTCGCCGGCCTTCTCAATGAGCCGCTCCCCTGCGTTCACCTCCTGGCTCAGCGCCTGTAAGGAGGCCTGGAGAGAAGAGGGCTAGGGCTGGGGCATGGGTGGACAACGTGAGGACAAGGGTTCAGGGGCCGGGGGTGGGAACTGCAAGCCGGGTTCGAGTTGGGGCTGCCACCTGGGTGGGGCTCCCAGCCTTCTCTTTCGGCAGCCCGAACCCCTGGCCCAGCCGACTACCACGTGGAGGACTGCTACAACTCACGCTTCCCCTCGGCGCCTGGCGTGGTCATCCAGGGTGTGCGCAGACCCAAGCGCCACGACACAGGCCCCTTCTGCACGCTCTAGAGCCAGCTGGGCACAGCCTGCTTGGCCCGGCCACCGAGTGGAACCATGGCCTCCCCCGGGGCTTTCCCAGGCCTCCCCTGGGACTCGGGGCCCCAGCCTGGTCTTCTGACCCTCTGGGCACCCCTGATGCACCCTTCTGGCTGGTCAACCCTCCTATGGGCTGTGGACAAGGCTGGCCCAGCCTGGATCCCCCATCTGCCCATCTCCCTGCTATACAGAGACGCTGTTGGTTCTCCCGAGCTCTGTGGTGTGCAGTTGTCTGTCCTTCACCCAGGGGCGGTCCTAGAGATATGGCTGCCGCTGGGTCATTTCCGGCTTTCCCTGTTGAGGGGTCTCCATTCAGCTGCCCCTGAAGGGTGCTCTCTTCTCTAGGGTGGCAGCCTGTGACTGACCCTGAGCGCTAGCCTGGAGCGAGATGGGAGGTGGGCTCTGTGGGACACCCTCACCCAGCCGTGTCACTCAGGGGCCTGGTCCAGCTGCTGTCCACCTGAGGGTCAGCCGCTTGCCGAGCCAGGGAACTTGGAAGGAGGCATCAAATGCCCTGAGCCGCCACCTCCAGGTGGGGTTGGCCTGGCCAGACCTCAGGAAGGGCCCAGGGATCTGCTCATCAGGGCCCAGCCCCACTTCTCCTAGGTCTTGAGCTGAAGACCTGGCTGGGCTTAGTCACCTGTGCCCTTAAAACTCTGGCCCAGGGCCCTGCAGACTCGACTCCCAGGGCCTTCACCTGCTGGGCCCCTGCACTGCCCCTGCCTGCATCTTCGCCTGGCTGGGGCCTCCCTTGACATCACTGGCCTGCCCTCCTACCCAGGGTCGGGCCCCAAGGCTGCCACCTTGCAGGAGCCTTACCTGCGGTGCCGTCACCCATACCTCCCCAGGTCCTCCCCAGACCCAGGACCCAGACCAGGCCCAGAGCTCAACCCCTTCAAAAAGGCTCTGGGCAGCTGCTCCTGTGGCGTCAGTACCATCCCCTTTCGCAGAGAGGAATCCCAGGCTTAGGATTGTGTGTGTGCTGTGCCCCTTGTCCTCCTCTGCCACCGAACCAGCTGGGGGTTGGATCAAGGCACCGGAACCTTCGCTCTTGGGCTGACCAACTTGGCCAGCGGCAAGAGAGCTGTGGTAGCCCTGGCCTTGGGAGCTCGGCCCCGCTTGTGGGAACAGGAGCTCTGCTCACGGCCTGCACCACCAGGCACCCCTGGTGAGACCCAAAGCTAGGAGTGGGAGCGGCAGGAAAGATGGAGCGATCTCCTCCAGCTGGGCTGAGGAGGGAGGGCTTCCTGGAGGAGGTGGCGGAGGAAGAAACCTTCAAGGAAGAGCAAGAGTTTGCTGGGCAGCGGGAAAGAAATTTCTAGAGAAAATCTCAGCAGCGGAGACCGAAAAGAGAGAGAGTGTGTGTAGGGGGCTCGGCGCGGCACAGCCTGCGGGAGAGCGGCGGACTGGAGAGGCGGGGAGGACCGGGGAGCCCACCCGGCTGGGATAAGAAGGGACACTGTGGAACCTGGACTCTCCTTCACGGCTCCGCGGAGCTCGGTGGACGCCACAGCCTCCCGGTGCCGGGGAGGGCGGCCGTCGCTCGCGCTCCCGCTGCGGGCCGGGTCTCCGCCAGGCCCCGGCCCCCTGAAGGCGCTCAGATCTCAGCCTTGGCGACAGCGCTGGGGTGGGCTTCGTGCCCGTTTCACGCGGAGGAAGCCACGCTCAGGAGGGAGTCTGCGCCTGTGTCCGGCCCCTGCGGGGCAGAGGGGCGGGGAGCTCAACCCCCGGCAAAACGTCCCAGCGGCGCGTGGCTGCCGCGAGATCTGCAAGAGCGTTTTCCACGCTTATGTACACCAAATTCACTCGGCTGAGATGACGTCTGTTCCCGGAGCAGACGGACCCAGCATCCGCCCCCCACGCTCTCACCCGCCCTCTTCTGCCAGAAATCCCGGGCGCGGGCGGGACCGGGTGGGCGCATGCGCGCTGGGCTGGCTGGGCGGGGCCTCTGGCGCCGGGTGAGGGCACTGCTCCCAGGAACCTGCGCGTGGCCCCGGCGGCGTTTCCCGGGGGCCGGTTGGCGGGCGGACCTGGGCGGTGCGGGGCGGAAGTGGGCGGCTGCGGGACGCGCGCGGAGCCGCGCGGCGGGCGGGACCTGGTCGAGCTGGAGGGCGCCGGGGAGCGGGGCTCGGGCGGCCCCCGAGGCCCGGCGGAGCGGGCTTCTGGGGCGTCTGCGGCGGCGCCGGGGGAACGGGCTGGGGATGGGGCGCCTAGCCGGGCGGTGGCCGGGGCCTCGGCCATGTTCGCGGGGCTGCAGGACCTGGGCGTGGCCAACGGCGAGGACCTGAAGGAGACCCTGACCAACTGCACGGAGCCGCTCAAGGCCATCGAGCAGTTCCAGGTGGGGCGGCCCCCGGGGCGGGGGGAGCCCAGTGCGAGGGCCGGGCCGCCTGCTCGGGAGTCGGGCCTGGCGGAGGCGCCGGAAGTTTTCTGGCTTTCTGCTGGTGGCTGAGTCCTTTTCTGGGGGTGGAGTCCGGAGCCAGCACCCCTTTGCTGGACGGCTGGGTGGCTTTCGGTGGCTGCTGTTACCGCCAGCAAGGCTGGGAACACCTGGGTTCGTGGCTCTCTGTGCTCTCAGGACCTCAGGGTGCCCGGGCGCACTGGGCTGCGTTTGAGGTTTCTCTTGGCTTCCTCAGACAGAGAATGGTGTGCTGCTGCCCTCTCTTCAGTCAGCCCTCCCGTTCTTGGACCTGCACGGGACGCCGCGGCTGGAGTTCCACCAGTCGGTGTTCGATGAGCTGCGGGACAAGCTGCTGGAGCGAGTGTCAGCCATCGCTTCGGAGGGGAAGGCTGAGGAAAGGTGGGTCAGCGGGAGGAGTGGGCCAGGTGAGGTGTACAGCCGGCCTCTCAGCCTTGGATCGACTCAGGGGCATGTATTGTCCTTTTGGCTCCACATCCTTGCTCCCAGAGGTGGCCTGGGCCTGTGTCTGAGTGACCCCTTGACCCATGTGTCCTGGGCATGGAGGCTTGTCTTGGTAGCTGTTATCTGTGTGGGGATAGGCAGGTAGCTGCTGTGATTTGGCGCATCGCTGCACCATCAATCCTGTGAGTTGTTCCAGGTACAAGAAGCTGGAAGACCTTCTGGAGAAGAGCTTTTCTCTGGTGAAGATGCCGTCCCTGCAGCCCGTGGTGATGTGCGTCATGAAGCACCTGCCCAAGGTAGGGCCCTAACCCTAACCCTGATGGCGTGGACCGTCCGCCCACCCTCATGCCCTTGGTTAGTGGAAGTTCCGGTGGCCGCCTAGCTCCGGGAGCTTCCTGTGCTGCCTGCCCGAGTGCTGTCCATGGTGAGCTCTGTGCTGACCTCCCACATGAGCCGCGTGGAGACTGAACCTTAGCACTGGAGTTAGGGTGTGGGGCCCCTCCTGGGAAAGAGCTGTTGGTGTTTAGCATGTCTGCCTGAACCTGCTGGGGCCGGGGAACCAGTCATAGGTGCCCTGTGGGGTGGGGCTTAGCTCGAGGTGGTCTCTGGGGGGCTGAGGCCTCTTGGCTTGTCTTGAAGGAGACCCAGGGACACAGGTGCCACTCACAGGTAGCCTGTGGTGTCATGTAGGTTCCTGAGAAAAAACTGAAGCTAGTTATGGCTGACAAGGAGCTGTATCGAGCCTGTGCTGTGGAGGTGAAGCGGCAGATCTGGCAAGACAACCAGGCCCTCTTCGGGGACGAGGTTTCCCCACTGCTGAAGCAGTACATCCTGGAGAAGGAGAGCGCTCTCTTCAGTACAGAGCTCTCTGTCCTGCACAACTTCTTCAGTCCTTCCCCCAAGACCAGGCGCCAGGGTGAGGTGAGGGGACAGGCCGTGTGCAGGGTGGGGCACCTCTTGGGGATGCCATGGCTGGCCCCTTCAGCTGCCTGGGGATCAGCACTCTGCTGCCCTGTGAATGGTTGGGTGGTTCTGCTTCTTGGCTGGGTGGTGGGGGAGGGCTGGCTTGTACACGTGCTGGAAAGAAAGTTGGTTGTTTTTCTGTTTGTATTTTATTTTTCGTTAAAGTGATATATGGACAGCATTTAAAATCTGCAGAAAGGCCCCTAATGTGAAGTTAATCCCCCCTCCCCTACTTTTTTTTTTTTCTTTGAGACGGAGTCTCGCTCTGTTGCCCAGGCTGGAGTGCAGTGGCGTGATCTCGGCTCACTGCAAGCTCCCGGGTTCACTCCATTCTCCTGCCTCAGTCTCCCGAGTAGCTGGGACTACAGGCATGCATCACCACGCCCGGCTAATTTTGTATTTTTAGTAGAGATGGGGTTTCTCCATGTTGGTCAGGCTGGTCTTGAACTCCTGATCTCAGGTGATCCACCCCCCGCCGGCCTCCCAAAGTGCTGGGATTACAGGAGTGAGCCACCGCGCCTGGCCCTGGCTAATTTTTTGTATCTTTAGTAGAGCTGGCATTTCACTGTGTTAGCCAGGATGGTCTCTATCTCCTGGTCTCGTGATTCGCCTGCCTCAACCTCCCAAAGTGCTAGGATTACAGATGTGAGCCACTGCACCCGGCCCTTTTTGTCTGTTTTTTTTTTTTTTTTTTTTTTTTTGAGAGGAGAGCTTCGCTTTTGTCACCCAAGCTGAAGTGCAATGGTGTGATCTTGGTTCGCTGCAGCCTCTGCCTCCCAGGTTCAAGGTATTCTTCTGCTTCAGCCACCCCAGTAGCTGGGATTATAGGCATGTGCCATCATGCCCAGCTAATTTTTGTATTTTTAGTGTCATCATGTTTGCCAGGCTGGTCTCGAACTTCTGAGCTCAAGTGATACGCCTGCCTTGGCTTCCCAAATTGCTGGGATTATAGGCATGAGTCACTCTGCCTGGCCCTTTTTTTTTTTCCTGTTTTTTTTTGAGACGGAGTGTTGCTCTGTCACCCAGGCTGGAGTGCAGCGGCGCAATCTCGGCTCATTGCAACTTCCACCTCCTGGGTTGAGGTGATTCTCCTGCCTCAGCCTCCCGAGTAGCTGGGACTACAGACGCGTGCCACCACGCCCGGCTAATTTTTTATATTTTTAGTAGAGATGGGGTTTCACTGTGTTAGCCAGGATGGCCTCGATGATCTCCTGAACTCGTGATCCACCTGCCTCTGCCTCTCGAAGTGCTGGGATTACAGGTGTGAGCCACCATTCCCGGCTTTTTTTCTTTTTTTCTTTTTTAAGAGACAGGGTCTCACTCTGTTGCACAGGCTGGAGTGCAGTGGCGTGATCACAGCCCACTGCAGCTTTGACTTCCTGAGCTAAAGCGATCTTCCTGAGTAGATGGGACCACAGGCACGTGCCACCACACTTGGGCTAATTAAAAAAAATTTTTTTTCTTTTGTAGAGGTGGGGTCTGGCTATGTTGCTCAGGCTGGTCTTGAACTCCTGGGCTGAAGCGATCCTCCCACATCAGCCTTCTAAAGTGCTGGGATTACAGACGTGAGGTACCACACCTAGCCGAGATTTCTTGGGTTTTTTTTTTTTTTTTTTTCTTTTTTTGAGATAGGGTCTCACTCTGTCACCCAAGTTGGAGTACAGTGGCATGATCGTGGCTCACTGCAGCCTCCACCTCCTGGACTCAAGCAATCCTCCTACCTCAGTCTCCCAAGTAGCTGGGACCACTGGTGTGTGACACCATGCCTGGCTAATTTGCATATTTTTTGTAGAGATGGTGTTTCGCTGTGTTGCCCAGGCTGGTCTCGAACTCCTGGGCTCAAGTAATCTGTCTGCACACCTCGGCCTCTTGAAGTGCTGGGATTATAGGTGTGAGCGACCGCAACTGGTTGTGAGATTTTTTAATTAGCCGATTTTTTTTTTTTTTTCCTGTGAGATAGAGTCTTGCTCTGTCACCCAGACTGGAGTGCAGTGCCTCGATCTCAGCTCACTGCAACCTCTGCCTCCTGAATTCAAGCAATTCTTCTGCCTTGGCCTCTCGAGTACCTGAGACTACAGGCACGCCCCACCATGCCTGGCTAATTTTTGTATTTTTTTGTTTAGTACAGACAGGGTTTCACCATGTTGACCAGGCTGGTCTCGAACTCCTGACCTCAGGTGATCCGCCCGCCTTGGCCTCCCAAAGTGCTGGGATTACAAGTGTGAGCCACTGCGTCTGGCCCTAACCAACTTTAAACTAGCACTGTTCAATGGAAAAAGTGAACTATAAGTTAAGATTTTTCAGTATCCACATTAGGAAAAAAAAAATAAGATCAACTTCATTAATGTTTTCTTTGGTCCAGTATATCCAAAATATTATCTTTCAGCATGTAATTCATGTGAAAGATTGGGCTGGGTACGGTGGCTCACGCCTGTACTCCTAGTACTTTGGGGGGCGGAGGTGGGAGGATCTCTTGAGCTTAGTAGTTAAAGACCAAAGGGAGACCTTGTCTCTACAAGAAAAAAAAATTCAGCTAAGCATGGTGGCACGTATTTGTTGTCTCAACTACTCAGGAGGCTGAAGCGGGAAGATTGCTTAGGCCCCGGATATTGAGGCTGCAGTGAGGTGTGATTGAGCCACTGCACTCCAACCTGGGTGACATCTTGACCCTGTCTCAAAAGGAAAAAAAAAAATATTGAGCTATAATGCTTTTTGTGGGAGGATCATTAAGATTTGGAACCTGGCGAGTCTTTCATGCTTAGAGCCCATCTGAACTACTGCACTTCAAACGCTGAGCAGTTAGTGTGGCTCTGGGTTCCCTTTGGGCCATGGTTCCTGACCACGTGCATGGGCAGCAGCAGGCTTGTTGGGGGTGGCTAGTGCCACCTCTGTCCTCCCTTCCCTGTTTGTTTATTCCCAGTTAGGTCCCTCCATGGGCCTTTTTCTTGTTCCATTGCTGTCAGACAGAGCCCTTGGACCCCTCTGCTAACTGTGGGGTGCCCTGCATTTCCCAGGCCTTTCTCCTATCCCCTGTCTCTTCTGGTGACTTGGTGCTGCCTAGTCTGTGATTTCTGTCTGTGAGGGACTTGCTTGGTCGGCTTAGTCCTAGGTTGATTCTCTTTTATTTTTATTTTATATTATTTTATTTTATATTTTTTTATTTATCGTATTGTTTTATTTTACTTTTTAAAAATTTATTTTATTTTTTATTTTTTTATTATTTATTTATTTATTTTTTTTGAGACAGAGTCTTGCTCTGTCGCCCAAGCTGGAGTGCAGTGGCGCCATCTCGGCTCACTGCAAGCTTCGCCTCCCGGATTCACTCCATTCTCCTGCCTCAGCCTCCCAAGTAGCTGGGACTACAGGTGCCTGCCACCACGCCCGGCTAATTTTTTGTATTTTTTTTTTTTAATAGAGACGGGGTTTCACTGTGTTAGCCAGGATGGTCTCAATCTCCTGACCTTGTGATGCACCCGCCTTGGCCTCCCAAAGTGCTGGGATTATAGGCGTGAGCCACCACGCCTGGCCTATTTTTATTTTTATTTATTTATTTTATTTTATTTTATTTTTGAGACAGAATCTTGCTCTGTTGCCCAGGCTGGAGTGCAGTGGTGCGATCTCGGCTCACGGTGAGCTCCGCCTCCTGGGTTCATTCCATTTTCCTGCCTCAGCCTCCCGAGTAGCTGGGACTACAGGCGCCCACCACCACGCCCGGCTATTTTTTTTGTATTTTTAGTAGAGACGGGGTTTCACCATGTTAGCCAGGATGGTCTCGATCTCCTGACCTTGTGATCCACCCGCCTTGGCCGTGAGCCACCGCGCCCGGCCAATATGAACTTTTTAAGAAAAAAAGACCACAGTCCGTGAGTATATGGGCATAAAGCCCGATTCTCTTTTAAAAAGTTAAATTAGGCCGGGTGCGGTGGCCCACTCCTGTAATCCCAGCACTTTGGGAGGGCGAGGCGGGTGGATCATGAGGTCAGGAGATCGTGACCAATCTGACCAACATGGTAAAAACCCATCTCTACTAAAGACACAAAAATTAACCAGACATGGTGGCGGCGCCTGTAGTCCTAGCTGCTGGGGAGGCCGAGGCAGGAGAATGGCGTGAACCCGGGAGGTGGAGCCTGCAGTGAGCTGAGATCGCGCCATTGCACTCCAGCCTGGGTGACAGAGCATGACTCGGTTTCAAAAAAAAAAAAAAAAGTTGAAAAAAAACTGGGTCAGGTGTGTGGCTCACGCCTGCAATCCTAGCACTTTGGGAGGCCGAGCCGGGTGGATCACCTGAGCTCAGAAGTTCAAGACCAGCCCAGGCAACATGGTGAAACCCCGTCTCTACTACAATAGAAAAAATTAGCCAGGCATGGCGGCTGGCGCCTGTAATCCCAACTACTTGGGAGGCTGAGACAGGAGAATAGCTTGAATCCGGGAGGTGGAGGTTGCAGTGAACCAAGATCTTGCCATTGCACTCCAGCCTGGGTGACAGCGCAAGACTCTGTCTCAAAAAAAAAAAAAAAAAAAAAATTGAGTGTAGGGACCAGCCCCACAGGGTCGGTGGGTTTTTCTCCCGTGTGCGGAGACGAGAGATTGCAGAGGTAAAGACACAAGACAGAGATAAAAGAAAAGACAGCTGGGCCCGGGGGAATACTACCACCAAGACGTGGAGACCGGTAGTGGCCCCGAATGCCAGGCTGCGCTGATTTTTATTGGATACAAGACAAAGGGGCAGGCTAAGGAGAGTGAGTCATCTCCAATGATAGGTAAGGTCACGTGGGTCACGTGTCCACTGGAAAGGGGGCCCTTCCCTGCCTGGCAGCCGAGGTAGAGAGAGAGAGGAGAGAGAGAAACAGCTTATGTCATTATTTCTGCATATCAGAGACTTTTAGTACTTTCACTGATTTACTACTGCTATCTAGAAGGCAGAGCCAGGTGTACAGGATGGAACACGAAGGCGGACTAGGAGCGTGACCACTGAAGCGCAGCATCACAGGGAGACGGTTAGGCCTCCGGATAACTGCGGGCGAACCTGACTGATGTCAGGCCCTCCACAGGAGGTAGAGGAGTAGAGTCTTCTCTAAACTCCCCCGGGGACAGGGAGACTCCCTTTCCCGTTCTGCTAAGTATCGGGTGTTTTCCCTTGACACTTACGCGACCTCTAGACCACAGTCCGCCTGGCAACGGGCGTCTTCCCAGACGCTGGCGTCACCGCTAGACCAAGGAGCCCTCTAGTGGCCCTGTCTGGGCTAACAGGAGGCTCGCACTCTTGTCTTCTGGTCACTTCTCACCATGTCCCCTCAGCTCCTATCTCTGTATGTCCTGGCTTTTCCTAGGTTATGATTGTAGAGCGAGGATTAGTATAATATTGGAATAAAGAGTAATTGTTACAAGCTAATGACTAATATTCAAATATATCTATGATCTATATCTAGTATAACTATTGTTATATATTTTATTATATTGGAACAGCGCATGCCCTTGGTCTCTTGCCTCGGCACCTGGGTGGCTCGCCGCACACAGTTGGGTGTCGTGCATGCAGTTGTGGTCCCAGCTACTTGGAGGCTGAGGCAGGAGGATCACTAAGGCTGCAGTGAGCCACAGTTGCACCGGTGCACTCGAGCCTGGGCAACAGAGCAAGGCCTTGTCTCAAAAAAAGTGATAAAAATAACAGAACCTGCTACCATCAGACTGGGTGCCAATATTTAATGAGAGAAGGGAATGTTTCCTGCCAAAAAGTAGGAAGGACAGATGTCCAGAGAGAGGGCCGCGCTGTCGCTGGGCGTGACGTCCCTGTGTCTGTGGTGGAGCCCAGGAGGGCCCGGGGGCCTGACAGTGCTTCTTGCTGCAGGTGGTGCAGCGGCTGACGCAGATGGTGGGGAAGAACGTGAAGCTGTACGACATGGTGCTGCAGTTTCTGCGCACGCTCTTCCTGCGCACGCGGAATGTGCACTACTGCACGCTGCGGGCTGAGCTGCTCATGTCCCTGCACGACCTGGACGTGGGTGAGATCTGCACTGTGGACCCGTGCCACAAGGTAGAACTGCCCTCCCTCCTTCCCCCCCCCACCCTCCTGAGGGTAGCACTGCCCTCCCTCCCTCCTTCCCCCCCACTCCCCAGCCCTCCCTCCTTCCCCCCCACTCCCCAGCCCTCCCTCCTTCCCCCGGCCCTCCTGGCTCCTGTCCTCTCTTGGCTTGGCCGGGGACCACCTGGGCGCCCTTCTCTCCCAAACCTGTTTCCTGGGCTCTGGTCTTTCTGTCCTGTGTGCTGGCCCTTTGGCTCCTCTCCAGACCCTGATGGGGGGAAGGAAGCTAGTCCCCTGCATCTGAGCCAGAGACCTGGCCGTTCCCGGGGACTCCCTTGCCCCGTCCAGCCCTTTCTGTGTTCCCGAGGGCTGTATGACCTACGGGCTGGACCTTGACCATTGCCCCAACTTCCTCCCGTCTTTCCACCTGGCCTGTGGCCCTCCCCTTCCCCAGAACCCTGGGTGCTGCTTGTTTGCCAGGTACCGAGTGCTCTAGGAATGGGGTTTCCCTTCATATGGACACTCCAGCCCCGGGACCATCTTTCCGGGACTCTGGAGTCACTCTCCGAGGCTTCCATTGCTTGGAGTGCTGCAGTGGCCACCCCCACACTCAGGGTGCCATGAGAGAGTCCCTTTTTAGAAAGAAACATCATCACTTTCTCCACCGCTGTCCTGACCCTGCTGCTTTGGCTGGGAGGTGTGGGGAACACTGCACTGTCAGGATGACTGGTGCCCGCTGCCGCCCCTCACAGCAGCTATGATTGAACAAGAGGCCAGGGCCTGGGGCTGTGTT
Organism: Pongo pygmaeus; assembly: GCF_028885625.2. Classification (NCBI taxonomy): domain Eukaryota; kingdom Metazoa; phylum Chordata; class Mammalia; order Primates; family Hominidae; genus Pongo; species Pongo pygmaeus. The sequence continues at coordinate 128,029,414 of NC_072386.2, forward strand.
TGGGGCCTGGGTCTCTGGTCACCCTGGGAGGTTTGGGCTGGTCCCAACCGTGCTTCCTCCTTGCAGTTCACCTGGTGCCTGGACGCCTGCATCCGAGAGCGGTTCGTGGACAGCAAGAGGGCGCGGGAGCTGCAGGGGTTTCTCGATGGTGTCAAGAAGGGCCAGGAGCAGGTGCTGGGGTGAGGGTCGGCTCCAGGAGGCCTCTGCCCCTCAGGGCCCTGTGCGCATCTGGTCTGCGCTCACTGTGTTTTGTTGTGGGTAGCAGGCGTTTATTCTTGGATGTTGCTTTTTGTTTTTTTCGAGACAGAGTCTCGTTCTGTAGCCCAGGATGGAGTGCAATGGTGCAATCTCTGCTCACTGCAACCTCCGCCTCCCAGGCTTAAGCCATTCTCCTGCCTCAGCCTCCCAAGTAGCTGGGATTACAGGCACGCGCCACTAAGCTCAGGTAATTTTTGTATTTTTTAGTAGAGACGGGGTTTCACCATGTTGGCCAGGCTGGTCTTGAACTCCTGACCTCAGGTGATCCACCCCCCTCAGCCTTCCAAAGTGCTGGGATTACAGGCATGCGCCACCGTGCCTGGCCTCTTGGATGTTTCAGTAGAGCTATGCCGGGCACTGCTGGCCCACAGCTTAGGGACATGGTTGTCGGGATGTGTGTGGGTAGCAAAGTCCCTCCTTAACTCTGCATTCTGGAGCCAGGCCCAGGGGCTGGGGTCTGGTGTCTGCAGCGGCGTGGGGTCAGCCTCTGAGCTGAGGGGCATCCATTGGCATTTGCTTTCCAGCATTCTCCGGCTGGTGTATAGACACAGTGCTGCCTGGCCCTGCCTTTGCCACTTTTTCTTTTCTTCTTTTTTTTTTTTTTCTGAGACAGGGTCTCTGTCACCCAGGCTTTAGTGCAGTGGTACAGTCTCCCTCAGCCTCCTGGGCATTGATTCTGCTGCCTCAGCCTCCCAAAGTGCTGGGATTACAGGCACACACTGCTGCGCCTGGCCGATTTTTGTTATCTTTAGTAGAGATGGGATTTCACCACCTTGCCCAGGCTGGTCTCAGACAAGCAATCCACCAGCCTCAGCATCCCAAAGTGTTGGGATTACAGGCGTGAGCCACCACACCCAGCCTTTTGTTTGTTTGTTTTTTTAGCTTTTTAATTTGAAAAATCTTTGAATACGTTAAGGACAAATTGCAAACCTTAAGCTTTTTTTTTTTTTTTTTTTGAGATGGAGTCTTGCTCTCTTGCCCAGGCTGGAGTGCAGTGGGGCGATCCTGGCTCACTGCAAGCTCCGCCTCCTGGGTTCAAGTGATTTTCCTGCCTCAGTCTCCCAAGTAGCTGGGACCACAGGTGACCACCACCACGCCCGGCTAATTTTTTGTATTTTTGGTAGAGACAGGGTTTTGCTTTGTTAGGCAGGCTGGTCTTGATCTCCTGACCTGGTGATCCATCCGCCTCTGCCTCCCAAAGTGCTGGGATTACAGGCGTGAGCCACCGCACCCGGCCGTCCTTAAGCTTTTTTTAAGAAACCCAGCATGTGATGGGCACCTGCTGCCAGTCCTGAATTCAGCCCAGGTCACCCCTCCTGAGGACTGTGCCGCTGAAGGGAGGGGCAACAGGCGTCACATTAACGCCAAGGTGGCCTCCTTCCAGGGACCTGTCCATGATCCTGTGTGACCCCTTCGCCATCAACACGCTGGCACTGAGCACAGTCAGGCACCTGCAGGAGCTGGTCAGCCAGGAGACGCTGCCCAGGGTGAGTGTGGGCTTGGCCAGCAGCTGTCGGGGCCATGCGGCCACCCGCTGGCTGCTCTGGGTGGTCGGGGGTGTGGACAGCAGCGGCCAGGTGGAGGCAGCTGTTGGGGCCCTGTGGCCGCCCTGCTGGCTGCTCTGGTGGTTGGGGATGTGGACTGCAGTGGCCCAGGTAGAGGCGTGTGCTTCCCCGCTGTGAGACTGTGTTTTACCCCGTGTGTGGGGCTGGTGATCGCAGTCATGTGGTCCTGGCCATGGGCACCAGAGACCCTGCTGAGAATAACGAGTAGGGTCAGAGGAGCTCCATGGCCAGGACACAGCTGCCTGGGAGAGGTGCTGAGCCCGTCCTCCCTACAGGACAGCCCCGACCTCCTGCTGCTGCTCCGGCTGCTGGCGCTGGGCCAGGGAGCCTGGGACATGATCGACAGCCAGGTCTTCAAGGAGCCCAAGATGGTAACGAGCCTCCTGTGGGGGTTGCCAGTTTCCCACGAGGGGTTGTGGGCTGGAAGTGGGGTGGAGGGGGGGGCGCTATCAAGGTGATTGTGGAGGCCCCTTTGGTCCCAAAGCTTCCTTCCTGGAGGTGCCCACCTTCCTTTTGGGAAAATGCCCACCAGGGGGGTTCTGGGGTGTCTCCGTGGACCATGGCTGGTTCTGGGGTGTCTCCGTGGACCGTGGCTGGTTCTGGGGTGTCTCCGTGGACCGTGGCTGGTTCTGGGGTGTCTCCGTGGACCATGGCTGGCCACAAGTGGTGACTACTCCATGTGGGTCCAGACCCAGAAGGGGGTTTGAGGAGATGGCCTGGGTGGGGGACTCGGGAGGTGGGAAGAGGGACCTGGGGACCTGGAGAGGAGGGAGGGTCGGTGAGGTGTCTCAGGGAGTGGGAGGGCCAGGGACAGGGTGTGTGTCACGTCGGGGTGGGGTGGGGCAGGGCGGGGCCTGGGCCCACTCATGGCCTCCCCTCATAGGAGGTAGAGCTCATCACCAGGTTCCTCCCGATGCTCATGTCCTTCCTGGTGGATGACTACACTTTCAATGTGGATCAGAAACTTCCGGCTGAGGAGAAAGCCCCAGTCTCATATCCAAACACACTTCCCGAAAGCTTCACTAAGTACGGGCTGTAGGGCCATGGTGCAGGGGTGGCCGTGGCACAGGGATGGCACTGTTGCCCAGGGGGCTGCCTCAGGGCTGGGCAGGGGTCGGTGTGGGGGCTGAGGCGGGGCTGATGGCGCCCCGGGCACAGGTTTCTGCAGGAGCAGCGCATGGCCTGCGAGGTGGGGCTGTACTACGTCCTGCACATCACCAAGCAGAGGAACAAGAATGCGCTCCTCCGCCTGCTGCCGGGGCTGGGTAAGTCCTGACGGGCGGTGACTGGCTGTGCCTTCCCTGCGGCAGCTGCCGCATGCAATCCTGCCCAGGGTGCAGGCCCCAGGGCCCCCAGGAGCTGCCCTGTCTCCCCAGCCCACCTCCAACTTTGCTAGCTTTGTTTTCACTTTTTTTTTTTTTTGTTTTTTTTGAGATGGAGTCTTGCTCTGTCGCCCAGGCTGGAGTGCAGTGGTGCAACCTCAGCTCACTGCAGCCTCTGCCTCCCAGGTTCAGTGAGTTCTTCTGCCTCACCCTCCTGAGTAGCTGGCATTACAGGCACATGCCACCACGCCAGGCTAATTTTTGTAATTTTAGTAGAGACGGGGTTTCTCCATGTTGGTTGGGCTGGTCTCGAACACCTGACTTCATGATCCGCCTGCCTCGGCCTCCCAAAGTGCTGGGATGACAGGCGTGAGCCACCGCTCCCAGCCTCGTTTTCACTTTTACTTTTGTCTGTAGTTTATTTTACTAAGAAAGGGAGAGGGAGTTCAGCTTTGTGCTTTCCCACAAAAAGGTGATGCAAGATCTGTCTTTATTTCATCCTAACTGGCGAGGGGCTTGGGACCCCTCAGGTGCTCAGAGGATGGAGCAAAGGGGAGGGAGAGAGATTCCCTGCCCTAGTCCCCCACCCCAGGTGGTGACAGGCCCACTTCCTCCTGGGGACCTTGACCTGGGAGGGGTTGTTGCAAGCCAGGAAGAAGAGGAAGGGTCCAAATGGGCGCCTTCAATAGTAGAGCTGCAGGTCCCCTGGGAGATGGGGCCTCTTTAGCCTGCTGCAGGTCCCGTGGGAGATGGGGCCTCTGTAGCCTGCTGCGGGTGCCCTGGGAGATGGAGCCTCTTTAGCCTGCTGCGGGTCCCCTGGGAGATGGAGCCTCTGTAGCCTGCTGCGGGTCCCGTGGGAGATGGGGCCTCTTTAGCCTGCTGCGGGTCCCCTGGGAGATGGGGCCTCTGTAGCCTGCTGCGGGTCCCCTGGGAGATGGAGCCTCTTTAGCCTGCTGCGGGTCCCCCGGGAGATGGGGCCTCTGTAGCCTGCTGCGGGTCCCCTGGGAGATGGGGCCTCTGTAGCCTGCTGTGGGTCCCCTGGGAGATGGAGCCTCTTTAGCCTGCTGCGGGTCCCCTGGGAGATGGAGCCTCTGTAGCCTGCTGCGGGTCCCCTGGGAGATGGAGCCTCTTTAGCCTGCTGTGGGTCCCCTGGGAGATGGGGCCTCTGTAGCCTTGCGGCTACTGTGACACAGACCCTGGGCTCTTCCTTGCTGACCCAGGCCTTGTCTGGGGTTTGCTGTCTTAGTCCACATTATGCTGCTCTAACAGAGACTTGAGACTGAGTAGTGTAGAAAGGGCAGGGACGGCCGGGCACGGTGGCTCAGGCCTATAATCCCAGTGCTTTGGGAGGCTGAGGTGGGTGGATCACGAGGTCGGGAGTTCGAGACCAGTCTGGCCAACATGGTGAAACCCTGTCTCTACTAAAAAAAATACAAAAATTGGTCAGGCACGGTGGTGGGTGCCTGTAATCTCAGCTACTTGGGAGGCTGAGGCAGGAGAATCCCTTGAACCTGGGAGGTGGAGGTTGCAGTGAGCAGGGATCGCACTATTGCACTCCAGCCTGGGCGACAGAGCAAGACTCCGTCTCCAAAAAACAAAGAACAGGGACTTCTCCCAGTTCTGTGGGCTGGGATGGGAAGGCCAAGGTCAAGGGGCCTGCATCTGGCCCCTTGCTGTGTCACCCCATGGTGGAAGGCAGAGGGCAAGAGAGCACAGGCAGGGGAGACAGACAAGACACAGACAGAGATGAGAGACAGAGACACACAGACCAAGATGAGAGACAGACAGAGATGAGAGACAGATGAGAGAGACAGAGACAGGAGAGACATGGAGACAGACAGATGAGAGACACAGGACAGAGACAGATGAGAGACAGAGCTAGAGATGAGACACAGACAGATGGAGTCAGAGAAAGGGGCCAAACTTACCCTTTTATCAGGAGCCCACTCCTGTGCTAACAGTGAGAATGCTTTGGCGAGGACGGAGGCCTCACGACCTCAGCAGTGTTGCGTTGGGGATCAGGTTTCCGATGGTGAACTTGGGGACATGTCCACACCATGGCATGTGCCTAGTGTGTTTCTCGGTGGCTGGTGTGTTTCTCAGTGGCTGGTGTGTTTGAGGACGGTGCGTGTATGCGTTTTCCAGCTTCCTTTGTGGAGGAAGTTACTTGTGGGTATTAACCTGTCTCCAGCCACCCTCTCACTGAGCTTGGGTCGCCTGGGCCTGGGTGTCCTGTTGTTGCTGGAACGAATGACCACAGACAGTGGCATTAGACGGCGCAGGCAGACATGACCTCCTGGGCTTCTGCGGGTGCCAACGCTGCCGCTCCTTCTGGAGGCTCAGGGAGGCTCTTGAGGGCATTGGGACATCATGCTGCCGGCTGCCGGCCGCTGGGCAGAGCCGGTTTGTTTATTTTTTGAGACTTCCGGGAACATAGTTATAAATAACTTTGATTTGCCTTGGCCTGCCTGCTGCAGTACAGTCACGTGTCACGTTAACATTCTGTCCACCGTGGACCACATATACGACCGCGCGGTCACATAAGTTGACAATACTGTATTTTTACTCCACTTTCTCTATTTAGATGCACAATCAGTTGCCATTGTGTCCCAGCAGCCTCCAGTACTCGGTACAGCCACGTGCTGTGCAGGTGTGTAGCTCAGGGCCATTAGGCCATGGCCCAGCCCAGTGTGCAGTGGGTGACACCTTCTGGATTTGTGTCAGTCACTGTGGAGTTTGCACAATGACAGACTCACCTGGGAGGCCTTCTGTGCACTTCTTTCTCTCATTTGATTGTGGCTAGAAACAGGCTGGGAACCAGAAGTGCGGCTTCTCAGAGTATGTGGCTGCCCCACGGGCTGGGATGTGAATTTTCAGTCACATTTGGGGAGAGCACACTTGTTCTTAAGTTTTTAGTGAGTTCTAGTAAGAATGGATGTTGATTTTTAGAATTCTCTCCTGTTTATTTTTTAACATTTTGTGGTGGGAATTTGTGAAAGAGTATAAAGTTAAGAGCATGGTACGGTAAGGACCCAGCACCATCTCCAGCCTCCCCGGGGTCCGTGTGGGGTCCACGTGTGGCCGCCTGTCCCTCAGCGCGATGTCTGGGTGTAAATCTGAGACATCACAGCATGCAGGCTGCAGACGTAGGCATCTCTACGATAGAAGGATGCCTTTACAGGAGAATCGCTTGAACCTGGGAGGCGGAGGTTGCAGCGAATCGAGATCACGGCACTGCACTCCAGCCTGGGCGACAAAGCCAGACTCTGTCTCAAAAAAAAAAAAAAAAAAAAAAAAAAAGAGGGGGCTGGGTGCGGTGGCTCACGCCTGTAATCCTAGCACTTTGGGAGGCCAAGGCGGGTGGATCACCTGAGGTCAGGAGTTCCAGACCAGCCTGGCCAACATGGAGGAATCCCATCTCTATTAAAAATACAGAAATTAGCCGCCTGTGTGACGCATGCCTGTAGTCCCAGCTACTCGGGAGGCTGAGGCAGGAGAATCGCTTGAACCCAGGAGGCAGAGGTTGCAGTGAGCCGAGATTGCACCACTGCACTCCAGCCTGGGTGACAGAGCAAGACTCTGTCTCAAAAAAAAAAAAACAAGACTGTCTTTAAATGCCTTTAAAAAACTGGCCAGGCGTGGTGGCTCACCTTGTGATCCCAGCACTTTGGGAGGCTGAGGTGGGCGGATCACCTGAGGTCGGGAGTTCCAGACGAGCCTGGCCAATGTGGCGAAATCCCATCTCTACTAAAAATAGAAAAATTAGCCCAGCATGGTGGTGCACACCTGTAATCCCAGCTGAGGGAGGCTGAGGCAGAAGAATCGCTTGAACCCGGGAGGTGGAGGTTGCAGTGAGCTGAGATTGCGCCGCTGCACTCCAGCCTGGGTGACAGCGTGAGACTCTTCTCGAAAAAATTAAAAACAGTGACCACGGACCATGGGCCACTGTCACATCTGAGCCGGGTTCACTGCTGCTCCTCTGCCGACTGCCTGACAGTGGCTGCGCTTCTCCGGGTGTCTCCTGCCTGCTGTGCGGACGGTCCCATCAGGGTTGGGATGCGCCTGCTGTCCCCTCTCCTGTCTCACAGTCTTGGGTTCCCTGGAGTTGCAGGAATCAGGGCATTTGCCCAGTGGGGCCCTGCTGCTGGATCCCCTGGTCGGGACCGTGTGCCTGCCACGTGTCCTGTGGCCACCTGGCCATGTGGCCGGCCAAGGCCCTGTGAGATGTGGCAGGCAGGCACCTCGGGGGCCTGGGTCTCCTGGAAATGTTTCTGTCACTCTGTGGGTGCAGGTGGCGCCCGCTGGGTCTGTCCTCGGAAAGGCCCCATCCGGGATACTAGGAAGGCCACCCTCAACCTGTCCGCACACGTCACCTCCATGTGGCCTGGCCACAGCTTCAGGCATCATCCACAGGCATCAGTCCTCAGGCGGCCGCCCTCCCTCCCTGCAGGGGCCCCATGTGGGGCGTTGCACTGGCTCTTGGCAAACGTCTGCCAGCACTGTGGCTTCTGTGCTGCGGTCACATGTGAGGTGTCTGTGGGCACGCTTGCTGTCTTTGTTGTGTTTTGGTGTCTGGCTTCAGAAAAGAATGTGGAAGAGCTTCGTTGTCTTTCCCGTGGCTCAGTGTAGCTGGCAGTCGGGGAGAACACTCTGCAGCCAAGGCGCCGGCCCTATATTTGTTAGGCTTGTTTCTCCTGGGCTCGGCTGCTGGGCAAGGCCTTTTGGGACTGGAGGAGCATCTCGTTTTTTTGTCTCCTCCTCCCTCCACCCTCCTCCTGTCCCCGGGCTGCAGCTCTGCTTCCCTGCCAAAGGTCCCACCCCCCCGCCCCCCGCCTGCCCCTGTCCACCTCCCACCCCCCTCTTCACCTGCTGAGACCCTGTGCTTCTCACCTCAGAACAACCGAGAACTCTCATGTGAGCACCCTGAGAAGTAGGTTCTGAGGTCTCTGAGGACAAAGGTGCCCTCTGGGGTGGGCAGGGTGGGTGGCACTGGACTGATGCCTGCTGTGTCTGCAGTGGAGACCTTTGGCGACTTGGCCTTTGGCGACATCTTCCTCCACCTGCTCACGGGCAACCTTGCACTGCTGGCCGATGAATTTGCCCTTGAGGACTTCTGCAGCAGCCTCTTTGATGGCTTCTTCCTCACCGCCTCTCCAAGGTAGGCCCGCTGGGTACCATCTGGCCCACTCTGTCCTCTCAGCTCTTGTCCTTAGCAGCCTGAGAGGTGGCTGCTGTCCCCAGCCTGGGGCGGAGGGTCTGTGGGTGGGTCTGTTGGGCACCAGGGCTCGCATGTGGCCCTGCAGGGTCCCTGGGCACAGCTGGGGAGGGTCCCAAAGGCTGGCCATGTCCTGTCTCCAGGGGCCTTGGCCACCTCATCCGGGCTGGGCCTGGGCAGACAGCAGGGCCTGCCTCCTGCCCCAGCTCTGCACGGCCTTTTCCAGGAAGGAGAACGTGCACCGGCACGCGCTGCGGCTCCTCATTCACCTGCACCCCAGGGTGGCCCCGTCTAAGCTGGAGGCCTTGCAGAAGGCCCTGGAGCCCACAGGCCAGGTGGGTGCCCGGGGGGGGGGGGAGGGGCTGCGTGTGAAGGCATCTGGTCCCTACCAGCCCGTCCCTACCAGCTCGTGTGCGCTTGCCAAGCTGCCCTTGCAGTGCCTGTGTGTGGTCGGTGGGCACCCACCCCTGTGCCCCCTGGGCCTGCCCACACGCCTCACCTGCCCCGTGGTGTGGTTCCCCGCAGAGCGGAGAGGCAGTGAAGGAGCTTTACTCCCAGCTCGGCGAGAAGCTGGAACAGCTGGACCACCGAAAGCCCAGTCCGGCACAGGCTGTGGAGACGCCGGCCCTGGAGCTGCCCCTCCCCAGCGTGCCCGCCCCTGCCCCACTCTGAGGGCCCTCCAGACCTGCTCGGGTGCCGGGGTCATGCCGAGTCACGGCCCTGCTCAGCCGGAAGAGGCTCCCGGACCTGGGTGTACAGGGCAGTCCCTCCTCCTGGGGCTGTGGCTGGGGCTGTGGCTGGGCCTGTCCTGCAGTCATGGCCCCCTGCTTCCTGCTCCTTGGAGCTGGCTCCCAGACCTTGCCTGCCATCCACGCAGTGGCTCTGAGGGCAGAGCCTCTCCTTGTACTTTGGCAGCCATAGAAAGCATGCTCATTTTCCGTTTTCCTGGGTTAGGAAAAAACCACCTGTTTTCCAAGGGGAGAGGGCAGGGCCTGAGGGTGGGGGTGGGGCCTCTTCATTGGCCCATCCTGGCCAAAGCGAGGCACACTGCTTACTGCCTTGGGGTTGTGGAGATGGACCTGTGACCTCGTGGAGGCCGTGTGGGGGCAGCAGCCTGGCCTGTGCCATGGTGGGTGTCTTGGGGCCTGTGCGGAGGGAGCCACCTCACCCTGCAGCCCATGTCGCAGGTGTGGCCAGAGCAAGCCCAGGTGCATCTGTGGCCTTGTTTCTCCTTGCCCAGCAGTGCTGCCTTCAGCGGCCATGACGCGGCCAGCTGGACACACGGTGAGATTTTCTCTTATGTAAATAAAAGGCATTTTGGTAAACGTGGAGGCTGAGATGTCTCTGTGCCTGCCCTGGGGTTGGATGCAGCTCAGATCGACACAGGCATTTGTGCTATGGAGCCAATACTTGGGGCTTCGTGGGCCACAGCCTCTCTGGACTGCTCAGCCCTGTGACCAGCAGCTGGGGATGATATAATAATTTCTGGGGGAGATTGATACAGTTTCTGGGGGAGGATGATGTAATTTCTGGGGGAGGATGATATAATGATTTCTGGGGGAGGTTGATACAATTTCTGGGGGAGGTTGGCAGGAAGCCCTCACCCTCGGGGCTTGGTGCCCCTGAGACGCAGATCAGCTGCTTTGTTTTTGTCCTGTGATTCCAGGGGGCACCTCTCACCTCCGTGTGCACCAGGGACCGGAGCCCTGGATGTGCCATGGTCACAGTCACAGAGCCAGGGCCATTTCCAGCAGATGAGACCTCAAAGCCGGGCAGCAGTTCATAGCATGCAGGGGCGATGGCCCGGCTGCCAGGTGTCACTGTCCTCGGCTTGCAGCATGCAGGGGCGATGGCCCGGCTGCCAGGTGTCACTGTCCTCGGCTTGCAGCATGCAGGGGCAATGGCCCGGCTGCCAGGTGTCACCGTGTCCTCAGAGACGCCTGTTGGCGAGCTCTTCTCCCTGGAGTGTGAGACCACAGCTGAGCAGGTTGGGACCTGTTGGGCGAGACAAGCCCATGGTGCTGGGATCTCGTAGGTATGGGAGTCTCGAGCTGGTATCCTTGGGGACAGAGCCAGGGACGCCTGGGACTCTGTTGCACCTGTGCATGGGGCTTGTGGTCTACACTGTGAGATCCGTGCCTCGGTTTATTGTGGTTTACACTGCTGGATCCGTGCCTCAGTTTATCCAGTCATGTCTTTCTCTCCAAGAGCCCCAGGGCAGGCGGAGAAGTCCCAGCCTGAGGGCTCTGGTGGGAGCTGGGGACCCAGGTGAGGCTGGGTGTCCGGGGCTGGCCTGGCTCGTGGGTGGAGGGCGCAGGTCCTGGGTAGGTGTGAGCAGCAGAGGAGTCTCGGAGGGTCCAGGGCTCTGAACCTGCCCAGGTGGGCTGTTATGGGAAGATCAAGGGCTTGTCTGACGCGCACATGCAATGGGTTTGGGGGTGTGGAGCTCAGAAGAGACTGGGGCCAGGTTGTGGATTTGGATGCTGTCACAGTGAGTGGTGTTTGAGCTACTGACTGGGCCAGATCAGCCCAGGTGAGGGAGAGCAGCTGTGTGCTGTGGGCGGGCCTTCCTGGCCAGCTGGGGCCGGGGGTGGGGGGCGCAGCTGGCAGCAGATGGGGTGCCCCACAGCGCAGGGAGGAGGGGCTGAGGAACAGTGCTTTGGAGGGAGAGCTGAGGAAGCAGGAAAGGCCTGGAGACCCAGCTGAGAGGCACTACAGAGTGGGATGAAGGTCAGGTCTGGCCAGGAGTGTGTGCTTTTTTTTGCTTTTTTTTTTTTGAGACGGTGTCTTGCTCTGTCGCCCAGGCTGGAGTGCAGTGGTGCGATCTTGGCTCACTGCAAGCTCCGCCTCCCAGGTTCACGCCATTCTCCTGCCTCAGCCCCCCCAGCAGCTGGGACTACAGGCACATGCCACCATGCCCAGCTAATTTTTGTATTTTTAGTAGAGACAGGGTTTCACTGTATTACCCAGGATGGTCTTGATCTCCTGACCTCGTGATCCGCCTGCCTCGGCCTCCCAAAATGCTGGGATTACAGGCGTGAGTCACCGCGCCCGGCCTGGTTTTTTTTTAAAGATAGAAGAAATAGATGTTTCTGGGCTGATGGGAATGACCCAGTAGGGTGAGGAGTGGAGGATGGTCCAGGGGCTGGGCTGTCACTGAATGAGCAGGTGGCCGGGGTCTCAGCACAGCAGGGGTGTCCTCAGAGGAGGGCTGGTGGGCGCAGATGCTGGGGTGACGCTGAGTAGACACTGGGAGTCCCCTGCTGCTGCCTCCCATTTTCTCAGGTCTTGGGCTAGGAAGCAGGATGGGGGGACGTGGCAGGGGAGAGGACAAGGAGAGGACTTGACTGTAGGAGGAATGGCCAGTGAGTGGACCCGGGTGCCTGGTGTGGTCACTGGGCAGCGGGCATGTCCTGCCCAGGGCACCTGCAGGGGGTGCCAGGCCCACAGGTGGGGAGGGAAGGACAGAGAGTGAGGAGCCCGTGGGTGAGGGACTGGTGAGGTAGAGGATGTGACCTGCAAGGACTGAGATGGGACCGTGAGTGGACGGCTGAGCCTCGGGGATGCGTGGTTACTGTAGCGAAAGCCTTTAGGGGCAGAAAGAGCAGAGCTGCCTGAGCGACCGGGTGTGGACGCTGCTGGGGAGTTAGGGAGAAGGAATTGGTGGGGGAGGACCAAGGGCCCGGGCACGGGAGGCATTGTCTGGTGAAGTGAGACCTATGGGGAATTTGGGAGGAGGAGTGGGGAGGCTGCCCACGGTTTGGGGTAAACAGCCTTGCTGGTGAGGGCTGGGGGAAGCAGTGAGGGTGAAGGCCTTTCAGAGGATGAGAACATGGACTGTGTTTGTGGGTGATGGACATGAATTCCAGGCGCAGCGGCAGGGCCAGTTTGGGTAGGGAGGCGGGAGGGGAGGCCTCCTGGAATGGGAATGGGTGTGATTGGGGGTGGCCCTGGGTATCACAGGAGGTGGTGATGGCCCTGGGAGCTGGGGTTCTGGGGCTCCCTTCACCCCTGTAGATGGGAGAAAGTGCAGGGGGTGAGGCCTTGGCCCAGGGCTCAGATTCACCTTTGACCCATAGGGCCAGGTCTTGGGGCACCCCTTGAGCGAGTCCCTTTTCCGCAGAGGGCTCTGGCCTGAGGATTTGCTGGGCCAGCGTCTGGCAGAAGCAGCTCCAGCCCTGGGTGCACTTGGAGGCAGGGCAGAGGCTTTGCTGCAGGTTTTCCAGGGCTCGGTCAGCCTGCGTCTGCCCGAGGGCTTCTCCCTCCAGGGTCCTCTCTGTCAGAAGAAGCACCGAGACTCAGAGCCTGAGGCCCCCAAAAGACCCCCAACCTCCATGCTGGGGCCACAGGGCCTGGACAGCCAACCTCCTTCCTCTCTGGTCCCAGAGGCCGGGGAGTGGGCCCAAAGAGTACCAGCATTCCACGTGGTGTGTGCGGCCCCCACGGCCTTGACAATCGGGGATCCGGGCCCCCGAGCACCCCCTGCACAGGGGAGGGGAGCCCTAGGCCTGGCTCCTAGAGGGGACCGTGACAGTCCGGTGGACCCCATACCCCGGAGAGAATGGAAACCCCCAACCCACGACCAGTTTCCCTGATGCAGCCCCTCTGGTTGGGTGCAGCGTGTGAGGAATATATAGCTGGAACCATCAGGCCCGGGCTGGCTGTTGGGAGGATTGGGGCGTCCCTGGGACTGTGGGGTCCTGAGCTGAATGCCAGCAGCACTGGTGTGGCTGGAGCGGCCACCTTGCCCCTCCTTGGAAGGCGGCTTCCAGGCTGGGCCAGAGTGGGAGGAGTCCAGGGTCCTTTAGGCAGGCCGGCAGGGGGAAGGGCCCAGAGCTCCAGCTCCTGGCTCCCGGCCCAAGTTGTTTCTAAATTTGTTCCCCAACCCCCACAGGGACCCTGAGCCACACGTGGTTTTTTTCCGTGATAGAACTTCCGTCTGTGTGTGCTGGCCTGTCTTGGGCAAGGGGCTCCAGGCTGGGGACAGAGGAAGGGGGAAAGGAAAGACAATGAGCCCACTTTGGGGGGGCCCCGATTGGGGTCAGGAGGGGAATGAAAAAGCGGGGAGAGGAGTAATAAGAGAGGGATTGGGGGTATGCAGCTGGGCAGAGGACCCTGTCCACCCCCTCTGCTGCTGCCCTGCTCCACCCTTGCTTACACAGGACCTGGAGCCCCCTCCCCACAGCTGTAAGCCCTGTGAGTGGGGTGACAGGTGGAAGGGATAACCTGGGGGAGGTGGGGACCCTGGAGGACAGGCTGAGATGCAGGAGCCCAGGGTGGGGGCATGGCATGCAGCAGGGACCCTCGGCCTCACCAGGTGTCCTGAGCCTGACCAAGCCAGGAGGACTCTGAGCGCTAGAGAACTGAAGAGGGGATGTGACCTCCGGCCAGGGGATCTGAGCAAGCTGGCCAGGCCTCCCCCCTTTGGCGCCTCCGTCCAGCCCAAGTCCCGCCTGGGCCGCACCCCCTGACTCACTTCCTTTGCATAGAAGCGGAAACCTCCCCAGAGCTTCCTCTGCTCCGGCCGGCCGCTCCCTGGGGACCCGCAGGTGTCGCTGCCCCTCCAGGCCGGAGCTGGCCCAGGAGGCCCCTGGCCCACCCCCTCGCCCTGGGAGGCGCATTTCCTGCTTGGAGTTTCAGGCCCCAGCGTCTGGCACAGGCAGGGGCCCGCGGAGCTGAGGGCAGTGGACCAGCTGCAGGTAGGGGTGGGTTGGGGCCTGGGGCCCAGGCCAGTTCCTGCCAGTCAGTGGCTCTCTTGCTCCGACCGGCCTCTTCTTTCTGTCCATCTTTTCGCCTCACCTCCACTGGTCTCCGGGGGGCTCCCTGCGCTGCTCTGCTCGTTCACTGGAGGGGTGTTGGGAGGATCCCAGTTTTGGAGTCGGGGCTGGGATGCCTGGGTTGAGCCCGGGGACTGGGCCCGGGCCTATTCTCAAAATCAAGTTCCAGCCAGACCCCCGCCAAGTGTTCTGGAGCGTGTGGGGGCGTTTCTGAACTCCTGGGCACTCAGGCCTCTGCTTCCCGCGGCCCCTCCTTGGGAGACGGCCCAGTCCAGTGGGAGCCGCGGGCGGGGGCAGGGTCCGGGGGTGACTGTTCACCCCAGTGGGCGCCTCGGCGGCCACTGACTCCTTCGACGACTTCTCCAGGAAGCCGGGGCGGCCACCAGATAAGCCTCTACGCCGCCACTTCCTCAAGGCCCGCGGCGGCCGTTTATGGGAAGACCCGAGAGATTTGCATCAGGGCCCTGCGGAGCGGTGGAGGGGCGGAGGGGCGGAGGGGCGGAGGGGCGCAGGGGTCGCTTCCCGGTCTGAGGGGCGAGGCCGCGACCAGGCCCTGGCCCTGGGGCAGCCCAGGCCGCACCCCACGGGACTCCCAGGGGCTAAGATCACTCCGGGGACCGGTTCCGGCGGCCCGCGGGAAAGGGCAGTGGCGGGAGTCCAGAGACCCTCCCCGTCTTCCCGTTGCAGGGAGGGCGACCTGTATGCGGAGCGCCGTTCCTGCGCCATGGACCGCGGCCAGCCCAGCCTGGAGCCTGCTGCCGCGGCCCCCCGAGCCTCGGGCCGGTGCGTGATCGCGCCCGTGCGCGCTGTGCTCCGCCTGCGCCGCCGGGTGTGTGTCCTACGCAAACGGCGCCTCCTGCAGCCGGGTGGGGGGCCCGACGTCGGGACCGGGGCGCCCAGGCCGGGCTACAGCCCCCGGGCGCCGCGCGCGGACCTGGACCAGCCGCAGTTCTTCACCTTCGACGGCCCCGCGGAGCTACCCTCCAGGACGCCACGCAAGAAGCGCCGGCGCAGCCGCCTGGTGCTTTACCCGGAGACTTCGCGCAAGTATCGGCCGCGCGTGGAGCACAGGAGTCGCGCGCAGCGCTGCCTGCTGCTGCTAGTTGCCATCGTGGGCTTCCAAGTTCTCAACGCTATCGAGAACCTGGACGATAACGCGCAGCGCTATGACCTCGACGGGCTGGAGAAAGCGCTGCAGCGCGCGGTGTTCGGCCAGCCCGCTGCCGTAGCGCGCATCGTGGCGCTGATGCGGGACTACCTGGCCACGCATGTGCACAGTCGTCCGCTCCTCCTGGCGCTGCACGGGCCCAGTGGCGTGGGCAAGAGCCACGTGGGCCGCCTGCTGGCGCGCCACTTCCGCTCGGTGCTGGAGGATAGCGCGCTCGTGCTGCAATACCATGCGCGGCACCACTGCCCCGAGGCGCGCGCCGCACAGGACTGCCGCGAGGAGCTGGCGCGGCGCGTGGTCGACGTGGTGGCGCGGGCCGAAGCAGAGGAGAAGACCCCACTCTTGGTGCTGGACGACGTGGAGCTCATGCCGCGGCCGCTGCTGGACGAGCTGCACGGCTTCCTGCAGCCGCAGCGCTCCCACCACTTCCACAACGCCATCTATGTGCTCCTCAGTGGCGCGGGTGGCGCCGAGGTCACGCGCTTCGTGCTGCAGAACGCGTCCCGCGCGCTGCCCCTGCGCCCCGACGGCTTCCGCAGTGCCGAGGCCGCAGCGGCGCAGGCGGAAGACCTGCGCGCCAGCCTGCTGGCTCTGCTGTCCCGGGAGCATCCGCTGTGGCAGGCCGCGGCCATCGTGCCGTTTCTGCTGCTGGACAAGCGGGATGTGGTCAGCTGCTTCCGGGACGAGATGGCGGGCGAGGGCTTCTTTCCTGACCAGGCCCGCGCGGAGGCCCTGGCCGCGCAGCTCAGCTTCTACCGCGTGGCTGGCCGCGAGTTTGCTGTCACCGGCTGCAAGCAGGTGGTGGCCACGGTGAACCTCCTGTAGTGGAGGCGCAGGACGGGACGTTTGGGTTGATGGCAGCAGTAGGAGGGCGACCAGGGACCTTGTGGGCTGGTGCAGGCCCCTGAGGTTTCCAGTGAATGTGTGGCTGCCCGGCTGGTGGGTGCGGATCAGCTTGGAGCTCTGCTTCCAGGTCCACACCCGCCTCAGAGTCCCGAGTCTGTCCCTGGGGGCGGCAGGAGAGCAGCCACCTCCCTCCCGAACTCGCCCATTGCCCTGCTGGGCATCCCAGGCATGGTCGGGTGCGTTCTCCCTGTGGCCTCAAGAGGTGGGTTCCCACGGTACAAGGATGATCTCAGGGCCAGCAATTCCCGAGGTCACACAGCTGGGACGTGACCCCGCCTCTTGGGGGTGGTCGCGTGTTGCTCAGTGCTGGGGTGGGGTTCTCATTCCGGCCCCCCTGGAGATGACCCCGGAGGAGGCCACAGCCAACCATGACAGTGCTGGGGCCCTGGCCGTCTTCTCCACCCACCCCACCCCTCACTCAGGTCGTGTTTTCAGGAGCTCAAGGCTTGCGTGTCTTGACCGTAAGGGGAGGGGAGCGGAGGCAGAGGCTCCTCAGGCAGCCTCTCCCCCTCCTTCCTGGACCCCCCAAACCCGTGCCCGCCAGCCCTGGCTTGGGCTCACTGGGTGACCGAGAGCCCGCGGGGCAAGCGGGAGGTGCCTAGGCCTCTCCCCATCCCCCTCTTCTCCGCACGTGGGACCCTTAGCCCGTGGCCAGCCCCCCTGGTCACCACGATTGCGCGACCTCCCTTTCCCTGGGGACTTTTGTGCCTGGAGTTCCGCCCACCCTCACCCTCTGCGCAAAGCGCCTTCCCCACGCCAGTCGACCCCACACCCGACACTCCCCACGCTCCGCCTCCCGGAAGCCCTCCTGGACGCCTCCTGTGGATGGGCCCACCGCGCCCACGGGGGCTTTAGGGGAAGGTGCTTTGGGCGCTTTTTGCGCCATGTCTCCTCGGGGGCGGCGGTTTTCTCGGGACGGTTCTCGCCTCCTCCCACAACCCCAGTGTCCGGGACGCACCCGGCAGCCTCACTGCTGCCGCCCTGTGGCGCGCCCGGCCCAGCCGGTGGCTTCTGTGGTCGCCGGGGGCTGAGCGCGCGGCTGGGCCCTGAGTCCTCCAGGCCGCCCCGAGCCTGTCCCCGCCGCCGGCCCCGCTGCAGTCCCAACCCGGGCCTGCCCGGGAGGAGCGCACGGGCGGCGATGACCGGTCCCGAAAGGGGCTCAGAGGGCAGCGAGGTTTCACGCCGGTGCGGGGCGCAGTCGAGGTGGGGGCACCGCGAAGGTGGAGGCGGGGCCGCGCCGGAAGCCCCGAGTCGAGCGCTCACGGCGCGCGCCCCTGGCAAGTGGGAATCCTCCGGCCCCGAGGCCTGAACTCAGCCCGGAGATCGCGCCCGCCAGCGCCGGTGTCCCTGGAGGGGCCCCGCTAGCTCCCTGAGCAGAGGTCCTGCGGGTCCCCGGAGGGTGTCCTGTTCTCTCCCCCTCCTCGCATCCATTCTCGCCCTGGTGGTTGGTGTCTGTGGTCCAGGGCGAGGGCCGTCTAGTGGAGACGGGGATTCAGGCCTCTTGAAAGTCTGGTATCTCTGGGCGGATGGCAGCGGCTCCCCGGAGCTCGAGCTCGGCCCGCAGGTCCTGGGCCCAGGGCGGGAGCGCTGGCGAGAGGGCTGCCCCGTCCTGCCCCAGAGGGTCCTGAGGACTCCCGCTGCTCCTGGAGTCTGGGGGAGGGGTCTGGCTCCACGGGGTGGGGGTGGGGGCTACCAGGAAACCTTTGCCTCCTGGGGCTGTGCAGGACCGGCTAGCCAGCGCTGGGAGCTAGGGCTGAGTTCAGCCCAGCTCTGTCCACCCCACCCCCAGGGCTAGGGGAAGGAGCTGGGAGAAGGAGCCCCACCTCTCCCAGGCGAGTATCTGTCCCAGGAGCCCACACAGAGCGACACCCAGCTCTGGTCTGGCCTTCGTGTTGGCTTCAAGGTGGTAACAGAGAGAGCTGCAGAGTGGGGGTGTGTTTGCCAGTCCCTGCATGGGTGAATGTTGGGGTGCCCACTGCTCCCCAGGCAGGACCCCCAGGACTGTCACCTCCCCTTCCCACAGAGCACCCACCTGGAGGTGTCACCTGCCGGCAAGCGTGGGCCATTCATCCACCTGTCAGTCAACAACACCCGCTGAGCATCCGCTTGTATCAAAAGGTCCAGACCTAAGGGGAAATTTTCTCTTTCTTTTCCCTCTTTCTTTCTTTCTTTTTTTTTTGACACAGAATTTTGCTTTTGTTGCCCAGGCTGGAGTGCAATGACACGATCTCAGCTCACTGCAACCTCTGCCTCCTGGGTTCAAGCGATTCTCCTGCCTCAGCCTCCCGAGTAGCTGGGATTACAGGCGCCCGCCACCACGCCCGGGTAATTTTTTTGTATTGTTGGTAGAGACGGTGATTCACTATATTGGCCAGGCTAGTCACGAACTCCTGACCTCGTGATCCACCCACCTGGGCCTCCCAAAGTGCTGGGATTACAGGTGTGAGCCACCGTGCCCGGCCTCTTTTTATTTATTTCTAAAATATTACATTGAGTCCAAATTGTGTGCTTAAGAAGAACGTGCACCAAGTGCTGGGGTGGGGGCTGGTTATAAATGAGGCCACAAATCATGCTTGTTAATAAATTGTGTGGTTCAAATCTGTTGACCTACTGTTTGGTTTGTTTCTTGTCTGTTTGGTCTGTTAATAATTGAGGAGGATGCTGAAATCTATCCCTAATTGTAGATTTATGGTAGATTTATCCATTTCTCTCTCAGCTTCTATTTAATAGGACATGCTGATGGAGAGTTTTGTTTTTCGTGAGAAACTTCGGAATGGGGAAGTGGTGTGGACCTGGAGGCTGATGGAAGGATTGGGGCTCACATGCAGTCTGTAGCTCAAACATCCGGGCTTTCCAGGAAATCCATGAATAACTAAAAAAGTATTTTCTTTAATTGCCCTGGACAGGTGCTGAGGGCAGATGGCCCAGGCTGCACATGTGGGAAGCTGCCAGCTAACCAGATGATCCCAAATGTCATAGCTGCTCTCCCTCGTATGTGCAGAAACCGTTTCTGTGCAGTTGTCTCTGAGTTATTCTTTGACATCTGCCATGTATCGTTATGTAGTAACCCTCGTGATCTGTGTGTGCACATCATAGTGGCTTTTTTTTTTTTTTTTTTTGAGACAAGGTCTTGCTCTGTCACCCAGGCTGGAGTGCAGTGGTGTGATCTCCACTCACTGCAGCCTCCACCCCCTGCGTTCAAGTAATTCTCCTGCCTCAGCCTCCTGAGTAGCTGGAATTATAGACGCCCACCACCACACCCAGCTAATTTTTGTATTTTTAGTAGGGACTCAGTTTCACTATGTTGGCCAGGCTGGTGATCTACCCATCTCAGCCTCCCAAAATTCTGGCATTACAGGTGTGAGCCAACGTGCCCGGCTTCTCTTTTCTTTTAATAGAGACAGGTTCTCTCTGTCATTCAGGCTGGAATGTGGCATGATTGTGGCTCGCTACAGCCTCAACCTCCTGGGCTCAAGCGATTCTCCCACCTCGGCCTCCCAAAGTGCTGGGATTCCAGGCGTGAGCCACCGCGCCCGGCCGTTCTCTGCATTTTCTTGTTCTTCTTTCTTTTTTTTTGAAAAGGAGTCTCTCTCTTGTTGCCCAGGCTGGAGTTCAGTGGTGTGATCTCAGCTCACTGCAATGTCCGCCTCCTGGGTTCAAGTGATTCTCCTGCCTCAGCCTCCCGAGTAGCTGGGATTACAGGTGCGCACCACCATGCCCACCTAATTTTTGTATTTTTAGTAGAGATGAAGTTTCACCACGTTGGTCAGGCTGGTCTTGCATTCCTGATCTCGTGATCCACCCACCTCTGCCTCCCAAAGTGCTGGGATTCCAGGCGTGAGCCACCGCGCCCGGCCGTTCTCTGCATTTTCTTGTTCTTCTTTCTTTTTTTTTGAAAAGGAGTCTCTCTCTTGTTGCCCAGGCTGGAGTTCAGTGGTGTGATCTCAGCTCACTGCAATGTCCGCCTCCTGGGTTCAAGTGATTCTCCTGCCTCAGCCTCCCGAGTAGCTGGGATTACAGGTGCGCACCACCATGCCCACCTAATTTTTGTATTTTTAGTAGAGATGAAGTTTCACCACGTTGGTCAGGCTGGTCTTGCATTCCTGATCTCGTGATCCACCCACCTCTGCCTCCCAAAGTGCTGGGATTCCAGGCGTGAGCCGCCGCGCCCGGCTGTTCTCTGCATTTTTCAAGGTCAGCAACACTGCATCCTTCCGACCACAGCCAGGAAGAGTTTTCTGCTTTTAAGGACCCATGTGACTAGATGTGTCCACCTAGGCCAGGCGCAGTGGCTCATGCCTGTAATCCCAGCACTTTGGGAGGCCAAAGCGGGCAGATCACCTGAGGTCAGGAGTTCAAGACCAGCCTGGCCAGCATGGTGGAACCCTGTCTCTACTAAAAATACAAAAATCAGCCGGATGTGGTGTCGAGTTCCTGTCATCCCAGCTACTTGGGGGGCTGAGGCAGGAGAATCGCTTGAACCCAGGAGGTGGAGATTGCAGTGAGCCAAGACCGTGCGACTGCACTCCAGACTGGACGACAGAGTGAGACTATGTCTCAAAAAAGATAAAATAAATAAATGTGTCCACCTGGATAATAACGGATTATCTTCCCATCCAAGGTCCACACTCTTACCTATATCTGCAAAGTCCCTGAGTCGGTTTTGGTAATTTATGTCTTTCTTGGAACTTCTAGGAATTTGTCCATTTCATCTAAATTGTCTAATTTTATTGATTTTTTTTTTTTTTTGAGACAGAGTCTTACTCTATCGTGCAGTCTGGAGTGCAGTGGCTCGATCTTGGCTCACTGCAACCTCCGCCTCCTGGGTTCAAGGGATTCTCCTGCCACAGCCTCCCTAGTAGCTGGGATTACAGGTGTGTGCCACCACACCCAGCTAATTTTTGTTTTGTTTTGTTTTGAGACTGAGTTTCACTCTTGTTGTCTAGGCTTGAGTGCAATGGTGCGATGATCTCGGCTCATTGCGACTTCCACCTCCTGGGTTCAAGCAATTCTCCTGCCTCAGCCTCCCGAGTAGCTGAGATTACAGGCACGCACCACCATGCTCAGCTAATTTTTGTATTTTTAGTAGAGACAGGGTTATATCATATTGGACAGGCTGGTCTCAAACTCCCGACTTAAAGTGATCCTCCAGCCTAGACCTCCCAAAGTGCTGGGATTACAGGCATGAGCCACCATGCCTGGCCCTAGGCAAACTTTTTGAAATAAAGCTTTTTTTTTTTGGTTTATTTGTTTGAGACAGGGTCTCACTCTGTCACCTAGGTTGGAGTGCAGTGGTGCAATCTCGGCTCACTGCAGCCTTAAACTCCCAGGTTCAAGCGATTCTCCTGCCTTGGCCTCCTGAGTAGCTGGGACCACAGGCGTGTGCCACCATGCCCTGGTAATTTTTTTTTTTTTTTTTTTGAGACAGGGTCTTGCTCTGTTGCCCAGGCTGGAGTGCAGTGGTGTGATCTCTGCTCACTGCAAGCTCTGCCTCCCAGGTTCACGCCATTCTCCTGCCTCAGCCTCCCAAGTAGCTGGGACTACAGGCGCCCATCACCACGCCCGGCTAGTTTTTTGTATTTTTTTTTTTCTGAGATGGAGTCTTGCTCTGTCGTCCAGGCTGGAGTGCAGTGGCGCAATCTCGGCTCACTGCAAGCTCCGCCTCCCAGGTTCATGCCATTCTCCTGCCTCAGCCTCCTTAGTAGCTGGGATTACAGGCGCCCACCCCCACACCCGGCTAATTTTTTGTATTTTTAGTAGAGACGGGGTTTCACCGTGTTAGCCAGGATGGTCTCGATCTCCTGACCTCGTGATCCGCCCGCCTCGGCCTCCCAAAGTGCTGGGATTACAGGCGTGAGCCACCGTGTCCGGCCCCACATTGGGTAGTTTCTATTGATCTAGGCTCAAATTGTACGGCGAGCACATACAATTCCAGCTGCCCGGGAGGCTGAGACAGGAGAATTGCTTGAATCCAGGAGGCAGAGGTTGCAGTGAGCCGAGATCGAGCCATTGCACTCCAGCCTGGGAGACAGAGCGAGACTTGTCTCAAAAAAAAAAAAAAAAAAAAAAATCTGTTGCTCAGCCTCTTTAGTGGATTTCTCATTTCAGTTTTTGTGCTTTTTAACTCCAAACTTTCCATTTCCATTTGGTTCTTTTTTTTTTTTTTTTGTCTTTCAATTCTTTATTATAAAAAAAAAATTGTTTTCCATCTTGAAAGTTTTTTTAAAAATTTTTTTGAGAGATGAATCTCAATCTGTTGCCCAGGCTGGAGTGCAGTGGTGCAATCTCAGATCACGGCAACCTCTGCCTCCTGGGTTCAGGCAATTCTCCTGCCTCAGCCTCCTGAGTAGCTAGGATTACAGGCATGTGCCACCACACCCAGCTAATGTTTGTAGTTTTAGTAGAGACGGGATTTCTCCATGTTGGCCAGGCTGGTCTCAAACTCCTGACCTCAGGTGATCCACCACCTCGGCCTCCTAAAGTGCTGGGATTACAGGTGTGAGACACTGCGCCCAGCCTAATTTTAGTATTTTTTAGTAGAGATGGAGTTTCACTGTATGTTGGCTAGGCTGGCCTTGAACTCCTGACCTCAAGTGATCTTCCCGCCTCAGCTTCCCAGTGTTGGGATTACAGGCGTGAGCCACTGCGCCTGGTCAATTTTTGTATTTTTAGTAGAGACAGAGTTTCACCATGTTGGCCAGGCTGGTCTCGAACTCCTGAGATCAAGCAATCCTCTTGCCTCGGCCTCTCAAAGTGCTGGGATTACAGGTGTGAGCCACCGCACCTGGCTTCACCTTGAAAGTTTTAAAGCCAATGTATCTTCTCTTTCTGAAGATTTGAAATATTTTGTAGACAGAATGGAAAGCAATGAAAATCTACAAAAATGTTTTGAAGACCCAAAAGAAAAAGCATCAGATTTGTTTCTGGCAATACCTGTGGTTGAGATGAAGGGATCCATAGCAGAGGTTTCTTCAGAGCCTCAGGCTTGGGATCAGTTTTTATTGCACTATCAGGTTGAGTGTCTGTGATTACATGATCAGAGGATCAACCAAAGTCAGAATTTCTGAAGTTGAAGTGAAACTAGTATACTTTTTTTTCTTTTCAGACAGAGTTTCACTGGGTTGCCCCAGCTGGAGTGTAATGGCATGATCATAGCACATTGCTCAAGCACATAGCAACAGGCTCAAGCAATCCTCTTGCCTCAGCCTCCCGAGTAGCTGGGACTACAGGTGCATGTCACCACGCCCAGCTAATTTTGTTCATTTTTTGTACAGATGAGTTTCCACTATGTTCCCCAAGCTAGTCTCAAACTCCTTGGCTCAAGGGATCCTCCTGCTTTGGCCTCTCAAAGTGCTGGGACTACAGGCTTGAGCCACCACACCTGGCCCAGACTATGTTCCTTTTTTTTTTTTTTTTTTGAGACGGAGTCTCGCTCTGTCGCCCAGGCTGGTGTGCAGTGGCGCGATCTCGGCTCACTGTAACCGCCTTCTGAGTTCACACTATTCTCCTGTCTCAGCCTTCCAAGTAGCTGAGGTTGCAGGCATGTGCCACCACGCCTGGCTAACTTTGTATTTTTAGTAGAGATGGGGTTTCACCATGTTGGTCAGGCTAGTCTTGAACTCCTGACCTCAGGTGATCTGCCCGCCTGGGCCTCCCAAAGTGCTGGGATTACAGGTGTGAGCCACTGCGCCTGACCCAGGACAAGGGCTTTGACTGTGTGGAGCTGGTGATGGATGAGCTACAAGGAGCAGCCCCTGCCATGGGCCTTCGTGGACTGAGGCCATTGGAGCCTCCTGCAGGTGTCAGCGCAGCTCAAGGAGAGATGCCCGCTCAGCACCGCCCAAGAGATGCAAACTCATGTCCAGGACCTCGTGGAGTTTCTGGAGGCTGGAAAGGGAACGGGGATGGAAGGCGCCCCAGCACATGGCCATTGCCTGGGGGTGTGAGCTGGCAATTTCTGCCCTTCTGCCTCTGAGGATGAGCGTAGAGCATCGTAGTTTTTCTTATTTTTTTTTTTTCAAGACGGAGTTTCGCTCTTGTTGCCCAGGCTGGAGTGCAGTGGCGTGATCTCGGCTCACTGCAACCTCTGCCTTCCGGGTTCAAGTGATGCTTCTGCTTCAGCCTCCCAAGTAGCTTACCCGGCTAACTTTTGTAGTTTTAGTAGAGACAGGGTTTCGTCATGTTGCCCAGGCTGGTCTCGAACTCCTGACCTCAGGTTATCCACCTGTGTTGGCCTCCCAAAGTGCTGAGATTACAGGTGTAAGCCACCGAGCCCAGCCTCTTTTCTTTTTTTTTTAATTTTTATTTTTTGAGACAGGGTCTTACTCTGTCACCCAGGCTAGAGTACAGTGGTACAGTCATAGCTCACTGCAGCCTTGCCCTCCTAGGCTCAAGTGATCCTCCCAGCTCAGCATCCCGAGCAGCTGGGGCCACAGGTGTGCACCACCATGCTTGGTTAATTTTTGTATTTTTTATAGAAATGGGGCTTTGCCACATTGCCCAGGCTGGTCTCAAACTCCTGAGCTCAAATGATCCACCCACCTTGGCCTCCCAAAGTGCTGGGATTACAGGAGTGAGCCACCGCGCCCAGCCGCCCATTCCTTTTTACGGGTGAAATGAGTACTGTGGATCAGGATGCAGTGTGACTGGTGTCCTTACAAGAAGAGAACATTTGGGCCGGGCGTGATGGCTCACGCCTGTAATCCCAGCACTTTGGGAGGCGGAGATGGGTGGATCACAAGGTCAGGAGATCGAGACCATCCTGGCTAACACAGTGAAACCCTGTCTCTACTAAAAATACAAAAAATTAGCCAGGTGTGGTGGTGGGCGCCTGTAGTCCCAGCTGCTTAGGAGGCTGAGGCAGGAGAATGGCATGAACCCGGGAGGCGGAGCTTGCAGTGAGCCGAGATCACGCCACTGCACTCCAGCCTGGGCGACAGAGTGAGACACAGTTTAAAAAAAAAGTGCTATTATAATCTTACAAGGCCACTGCCGTACATGCAGTCATCGTGAACCAAAACATTGTTATGCAGTGCCTGACTGTGCGTCTCTGTCCAAATGTTCTCTCTCTTTTTTTTTTTAGATGGAGTCTCGCTCTGTCACCCAGGCTGGAGTGCAGTGGAGTGATCTCGGCTCACTGCAAGCTCCACCTCCCAGGTTCATGCCATTCTCCTGCCTCAGCCTCCCAAGTAGCTGGGACTACAGGCACCCGCCACCATGTCTGGCTAATTTTTTTTTGTATTTTTAGTAGAGACGGGGTTTCACCATGCCAGCCAGGATGGTCTTGATCTCCTGACCTCATGATCCACTCACCTTGGCCTCCCAAAGTGCTGGGATTACAGGTGTGAGCCACTGCGCCTGGCCTTTTTTTTTTTTTTTTTTTTTTTTTTGAGACAGAGTTTTGCTCTTGTTGCCCAGGTCGCAGTGCAATGGTGTGATTTTGGCTCACCACAACCTCCGCCTCCCGGGTTCAAGCGATTCTGCTGCCTCAGCCTCCCGAGTAGCTGGGATTACAGGCATGCGCCACCATGCCCGGCTAATTTTGTATTTTTAGTAGAGACAGGGTTTCTCTGTGTTGATCAGGCTGGTCTTGAACTCCTAACCTCAGGTGATCCACCCGCCTCGGCCTCCCTAAGTGCTGGGATTACAGTCGTGAGCCACCGTGCCCAGCCTAATTTTTGTGTTTTTAGTAGAGACCTCCTAAAGTGCTGGGATTACAGGTGTGATCCACCATGCCCGGCCTGTTCTTTTATTTTCAAGATTATTATTATTATTTTGAGATGGAGTTTTGCTCTTGTCGCCCAGGCTGGAGTGCAATGGTGTGATCTTGGCTCACTGCAACCTCTGCCTCCAGGGTTCAAGCAATTCTCCCGCTTCAGTCTCCCAAGTAGCTGGATTACAGGCGCCCGCCACCACGCCCAGCTAATTTTTGTATTTTTAGTAGAGATGGGGTTTTACCACGCTGGCCAGGCTGGTCTTGAACTCCTGACCTCAGGGGATCCACCGGCCTCAGCCTCCCAAAGTGCTGGGATTACAGGCATCAGCCACAGCACCCGGCCTATTTTCAAGATTATTTTGTTTTTTTTTTGATATTTGTGTTTCCAAATGAATTTTAAAAATCATCTAGCCAATTTCCACGGAAAGCCTGCTGGATTTTGATTGATTGCATTGAATCTGTAGATTAATTTGGGGAGCACTTATAACACTATCAAGTCTTCTAGGCAGTGAACATGATACATCTCTCTTTTGATTTAGATTTAAAAAAGAATTTATCAGCCAGGTGCAGTGGCTCACTCCTGTAATCCCAGCACTTTGGGGGGCTGAGGAGGGTGGATCACAAGGTCAGGAGATCGAGACCATCCCGGCTAACACGATGAAACCCCGTCTCTACTAAAAATACAAAAAATTAGTTGGGCATGGTGGTGGGCGCCTGTAGTCCCAGCTACTCAGGAGGCTGAGGCAGGAGAATCGCTTGAACCCGGGAGGCGGAGGTTCCAGTGAGCCGAGATCAGGCCACTGCACTCCAGCCTGGACGACAGAGCAAGACTCCACCTGAAAAAAAAAAAAAAAGTTTCCAGCAATGTTCTATAGTTTTCATTGGAGAGATCTTTCATTACACACTTTCATTCAATTTTTTGTTAAGCATTTTATATTTTGCCATATGCTATGTTAGTGGTATTTTCTGAATGTTGACAGGATATAGAATCACAGTTGACTTTTGTGCATTGCCTTTGCGCCCTACAAGGCTCCGACGTTCACATATTCGTCCTAGCAAAGTGCCTGGTAGGCAGCTCATTCCTCTCTCCTCTGGCAAAGGAGAGGCCCCAGATCTCAGGCCTGGTCTGCGGTGGGAAGAGCCTTGCACCCGGAGCTGCCGGGTCTGCAACCCTCCGAGGTTGGATTTCCAGTTCCTGGGCTCAGTGCCTGGGAGAGGGGACAGACTACCAGGGAACATGGCGGGGCCCCTGTTGGGGACACAAGAGCTGGCCGGTGCCACACCCCGGGATTCCAGGAGGGTGTCCTCGTGACGCAGTTCCTTTCTGGAGGAGGATGTGTGCCAACTGAAAAACCACCCGGGAACATGAGCCTGTGTTTGTGGCACACCAGCCAGATTTTACGAGTTCCGGAAAAAAAAAAAAAAAAGAGGCTACACCTTGCAGAAGTTAGGGAAACACGAGCCACACAGACAAATCTCAACAGCATGGCGACGAGTTTCAGGGGCAGGACAAAAGAAGCGCGTGCCACGTGATGCCTTTAGAGAAAGCTCTGGAACAGGCGCCGTGAATCCACCGTGCTAGAAGTCGGATCGGTGGTGATCTGGGGCAGGAGGAATTGACTGGGATGGGCCGGGAGAACTTTCTTGGCTTTAATAATATCTTTATATAATTGTGATTGTGGTGTGGGTTACATGGGTGTAAACAGCTATCAAGACTTGCCACACCCTCAAGGGATGCATTTTATTGTATGTAAATTACACCACCGGATCGTTGATGTTTAGGAATGTGAATGATAAACATAACGATTTTCTTTCCGTCTGGAGTCGAATGAAAAGAAACAGCCCATAAAGAGACCGAGGCGAAGACTTGAGAAGGTGCACTTTATTGACAAAGTAACCTTGGGAGTTGAAAGAGCTGGGTTACTTATTACTTTCCTCAAGATAAGGGAGCTGGGACCTCGCCATGCCCTCGAACAACCAGGAACCAGGATCCCGCCGAGGCAAAGGCTGATCCCGGGCACCTCTGCGCGTGCTGCGTTACACGGGGCGAGACGCTGCCCGCAGTGCTTCCTGGGCCATTAGGTCAGAAAAGTTAATTTCCTGATGGACACATAGTCTCTTGGGACATTGTATTGTTCAGCTAATCTATAAAATAATGTTTATTTTTAACTGAGCTGTGTTTGCCACACTCATCACTGCACAAACTGTGAGCGCTTGGCTTGGGAATTTTGCCGGTAAGTTCATGTGACAACACGGCCAGGATGTTGACGCCACCGAGGGAGGCACAGCCTTTCGCCCACCCAGCCCCTACCCCGCAGAAGCGGGCACATTTCACAGATTAAAGACTACATTTCCCAGCCTCCCTTGCAGTGAGGTGGGTCGTATGACTGCGTTCTAGCCAATGGGATGTGAGCAGCTGTGGCAACACAACTCTTGGGAAGCATCCTTGAAGGAGAGGGCCCTGCCTCCTTTCTGCTGGCTGGAGTGCAGATGTGATGGCTGGATCTGGGGTGCCATTTTGAGCCATGTGAACGAAAAGCCTATCCATGAAGTCTGGGGCTCCCTGGGCCACCCATCCCAGCTTCACTGGACTGAGAAATACACTGTGTTTTGACACCACTATTATTTCAGTTTTGTCATTTCTCTTTGGAAGTTTATGGGATATTTTGGGCTTCATTCCTTTGCAGGTTCTTGTCTGTGGTGCCAGCAGATGGCAGTGGGGACCTTGTTTGGAGGCTCACAGACCTGAGGAGGGTTTTATCCATTTAAACACATAGCGGGTGTAAACCAGGTCTCCAGGCTCCATCTCCGAGCACGCGAGCGTCTGAACAGAGTTCTGTTCTTGCGCCTCCGGCACAGCCACTTCCGTGAGAGGAGTGCGGCGGGGAAGCCAGGACGAGCCTGCAATTCCAGCGCCGGCTTCCTCTGCTGAGGCTCCATGGCTAATGTAGCGGCACCTACGGCCCAGAGGGCCCGGCTCCCGGCGGTCCTGAGGGATGGGCGCCGCGTCCTGCTCCCACCCGAAGTGTGACCTGTGATTGGCCGCCTCCACGCGGTCCTGCTGACTACTTACTCGTTGCGGCTCAGGGCCTCCCTTTCCCATCGGACCGCGTGGAGAACGGCACACCATTGCCAACTGCTTGTTTAGGACTATGAAGGGGTCACTTTTCCAGACCCTGGTCTGGGGGTCCTTCTGGGGGCTGCAGAAGCCAAGAGTCGCTAAGGGGTACCTGCCGCTTCCTCTACCCCACCCAGGGCGCCCCTGACCTCCGGGCACTGGGGCCTGGCTCCCCGCAGCCTCCCACCCCGCCCCGCTCCCGAGCCAGCAAAGCCCACATGGCCCCGCCATCGGCCCCGGCGCCCGCCCTGCCTGCCCGCCTCCCTGGGGCCGAGGCGCTGGCAGGAAGACTCGGGGCCCGCGGGGGTCCGGGGCAGGGCGGAGTCCGGGGTGCACGCGCTGGAGCGCGGCCCGGCCCGAGGCGCAGTGCGGGCGGCGGCCACAGGGCGGCAGCACAGCCGCTTCGGCTCCGAGGCTCGGGGACCCGGGGGCTCCGGCCCTTGCGCCCGGGCGAGGTCGGTGGGAGCCCCAGGCGCGCCCCCTCCCCTGCCTCGCATGCCCCCCGCGGGCCGGGCCGGGGCGGGCGGGGTCTCTGGCGAGGTCCGCGCTGGGTCGGAGCCCCCTCCCCACCTGCGCCGGGCGCACTGGAGCCCCACGCGCGGCGGCGTCTGGTGGGCGGGGCGGGGTCCCCAGGACGAGCCGCGCGTCCCAGGCCGCGACCCCAGCGCTGGGGCGAGTGGGTGCGCGGCGCCGCGAGCCGGGTGCGCCCCCTCGGCCGGGCCCTCGGCTCTGCCCTCGCCCCTCGCGGTGCGGGCGCTTTCCGGGTGCGCAGGCGCCCCGCCCCCACCGTCCCCACCGTCCCCGCCTGGCGCGCTGGGGACCGGAATGGCCCGGCTGGTTTTGAATGCAGAGATCGGGCTTTGTGAGCGGCTGCCCCCACCCCCACATGCCCCCCACGGCCCGGCTCCCTCCCCCCGCACCCCAGCCCCAGCCCCTCGCCCTCATTAGCATAGCAGCTGCTCGCCGAGCCGGACGGCGCGGAGGAAAGGGCAGAGGCCTCGGGAATGAATGGGGGCCGCGGCTTTGGAGGGGCGAGAGAAGAAAGACCGACAGACTGACGCGCGGAGGACGGTCGGAAGGACGGCCCGGCAGAAGAATGCGCCGAACGGGTGTTGGGTGTTTCCAGCGGGGGGAGCGGCTCCGGGCGGTGGAGCCTGAGTGTGCGGGGGTGGGTGGAGGGCGGCCTCCCGGGGACCTCCAAGCCCCTGAGGGTCTGCACTGGAGGCCCCGGAAACAGCAGTTGCGGAGGTTCCCAGACCTTCCACGGCCCCCTCCCGTGGTCTGAGCACTCGCATCCCGGCCTCAGGCTTCCTTCCCCAGGTGTCCCTGGCACGGGGCCTCCTTTCCCGTCCTTCAAGGCCCAGGTGGACGCTGCCTCCTCCCCGCAGGCTCAGGGAGCTTCAGGGGCAGCTGGCCTTCCCGAGGTCGGAGGCTCTGTGCGCCGGGTGTTCTAGTGTCCACGACCCCTCTGTCCCAACCTGTGCCGAGCTATGAGGCCTTTGGGGGACAGACCCCAGCGGGCAGCCCCTTCCCCCTTCTTCCTTCCCCGCACCCCGTCTCCCTGGCTTCGAAGTCCTGTGCACCCTCCTCTGGCCTGCTGTGTCCTGGCTCCCACGCCTGCTGGCTTCAGACATCACTCTTTCTAGCTGACCATCTTCCTGCATTTTCTGGTCTTTCCGTGGCGGCCGTTCCAACGTCAGCGCTTCCTGCCTCCAGCCGGGGTCAGATCAGAGACAGACAGTTGGACAGGAGCCCAGCAGTCCTGGCGGGGGATGTGGGGCAGGCCCTGACCTTGCCGGGACTGTCTCCTTTCTCTCAGGGGTTCCCAGGGACCCAGCCCCCACCTGCCAGCCCCTCCACCCTGGCTCTCCTCCGTGCCTCTCGGCTGGACACCTCACCTGGCCTCCAAGGCACACCTGCAGATATGGGAGGCCGGGGCTGACGGTGTAGGCTGGGCTACCCAGACCTTCTTTCTCACCCTGGCCACAAAGGGGACTCCCCAGTAACTCTGCCATAGGCCAATACCCACCATACCTGCTAATACCCACCAACACCCTGCTGCAATGTGACCTGCTGAACACAGAGGCCCTGGAAGAAGTGTGTGCACAGGCCACTGAACTCAGGAGGGAAACAGGCATCAGAGACACATAGCAGCATCCACCTGGCCATACCCAGAGACCAGGTACTTCCTCCTTTTTGCCCATACCCCAGAGCTGTTCCCCTCCCCTTGTGGCCAGGGAGGCCCACACTTGGTGTGCAGGTGGCCAGCCTCCCCTTCCACTGAGCTGCTCATTCTAGGAATGTGCTACCTGGTGCTCTCTAACAAGGACAAGCCCGTGGGCTGTGCTCAGCATCCCTGGACCGCCCTCCTGGGCTCTCAACACCTGGACCCTCCCAGCTGAGATTTCATTCATAGATCTGACCCCCAGAGGTGGGAAGACAATCGTGGTTTTAGAGTGTGTGTCTACCCATCCCCTAGGGCTGTGCCTGGTTTTGGAGTGTGTGTCTACCCATCCCCTAGGGCTGTGCCTGGTTTTGGAGTGTGTGTCTACCCATCCCCTAGGGCTGTGCCTGGTTTTAGAGTGTGTGTCTACCCATGCCCTAGGGCTGTGCCTGGTTTTGGAGTGTGTGTTTACCTGCTCCCTAGGGCTGTGCCTGGTTTTGGAGTGTGTCTACCTGCTCCCTAGGGCTGTGCCTGGCAAGAAAGGTCAGCGAGGCTGTCCCCAGCCATCCGGGCTGGTCAGTGTACACAGCGGCACCTGGGGAGGAAGCAGACCACCCCCCCCAGGGCTCCACCCTCTCAACCCTCCTCTCCTCAG
The DNA here is from genome assembly GCF_028885625.2 of Pongo pygmaeus. Lineage (NCBI taxonomy): Eukaryota > Metazoa > Chordata > Mammalia > Primates > Hominidae > Pongo > Pongo pygmaeus. Next base: position 128,061,277 of record NC_072386.2, read on the forward strand.
CTGCCCACAGGGCTGCCTGGGCAGGCTTCCTTTTGTTACTGCTGGAGAGAAGAGCAGCACAAGGCCTTTCTCAGTCAAATATATTTTTCAGAAGAGAGAATTTAAGGTAGCTGCAAAGAGTACCCTGGGGTGTCAGCCATGTGCCTGGGAGGCCCCTGGTGCCAGGCCAGGCCTCTCCACAGTGGGAGAACTTCCCGGATATTGCAGGGGCAAGCAATTGGCTGGGACCCCACCCACCTGCAGGCTAATGCCAGTAACAAATGTTACCTTTGTTTTTCAGACCCTGGGTGGGGAAGGGTGGAGTGGTCCAGCATAGCCCTGGCCATCACTGGGGCTGCCTGACCTCATTCTCTGGTTACCCCAATCGGGTCCAGGTTCTTGTGGCCACTCTCCTTTCCAACAGCTGGGCATTCCCGGGCTGGCCCAGGGCAAGACTTCCCAAAGCCTGCTTCAGGGAGCTGGCCCGTCTCCCAGGCCGATTCTGCAGCATAGGAAATGGGTAACCGACAGAAAACGCGCCTGGAAAACCAAGGGTAAACAGGGCGGCAGTGCAGAGTAGGAAGGCAGAGGCGTGGGGAAAGTTTGTGGGAAGGGCAGCCCTTCTGCAGACACGGTTTAGGGAAGCAGATTCCCCTTACATTCGGCGGAGGGGTTTGAAAAGTTGTTACCTTGTAACTCCCGGTCTTTGCCCTTCTCCAAGTTCTCTCTGCTGGCTGCTCTTGCTGGGGGCGGGCGTGCTCCCTTGCAGCCCCGTACAGGGCCCCCAGGGCATCTCAGGAGTGGACCAAGAGTCTCTGCTCCTTTCTGTCAGGTGCCGGCAACAGCCATCCTGCTCTGCTCTCCTCTCTTGCGAATGGGGGTGCCCGGCCCTGACGCTCGTCTAACTCAGGGTCTGTGCTCTTTGGGGTGTTTTGACTCCAGGCCTGTGCAGGCCTCCAGAGCTCCCGGGTGCCTCCAGAGGATTTTCTACTTGCCAGGAGTGAGCAGCTATGATATTTCCCCCCAATTTACAAGATATACCTTCTGTGCAGCAGGCAGCCTCCAGCATGACCCCCTAGCGGGTCAGAGTGGGCAGGGCTTCAGGCCGAACTCTCCTTTCCGGTGGAGGTCTCAGCTGCTCTGCTGGGGAACAGAGCAGAGGCTGTGACACCAGCTCTGGGCACTCTGGAGGTGCTGGGTCCTCGTGAGTCCTGTGTGCAGCCGGGTTGGGCTTGGCCGTTGCGTGGGGCTGGGAGCAAGTTTACCAGGCTCTGTCTTCAGACAAATACAAGCCAAGCATTGTGCACCCAGCACCCACAAACCATGTCACAGCCTGACCCTCGTCCCCAAAGAGGGTGTTCTGCAACTTGTGCCAAAGCCAAGAAGGACCAACAAACTTTTTTTTAATATAAAAAGATCAATGAAAAATTTATTTATAAATTTTTCACGCTGGGCTACAGGTCAATATCGTACACTCAGGAATGTGCTGCACAAACTTTATCCAGTTAGAAGTGATCACCCCGTGACCCACACACAGCTTCGATATAAGCCTAGAAAGTCTTAACATTAATTAACATAATTAAAAAGGTATTTGCATCTAGAAAAAATATACAGAAGAACTCCTTGTGGAGTAATCTGTGCCTCCATTTCAATGTCTGCTTGTTTCACTGACATTATCAATATATTCTTCTCACACAAAGTTTTATAAAAAGCGACGGAGGGCTGCCCGAATACGACCAGCCACGCACAAAGGGCCTCCACCCACCTGTGTCCTCAAGTGCTCCCCATTTCTGCACGAAGGGTCAGCAGCCCTTCCATGAAGGGGAAACCTCATTTAAATTTGAATAATTCAGCCTCCCTTTTATTTCTCAGGATCAAAACAACAAGGGGTGTGGGGCTGCATAGAAAATTGGAGCCACAGAAACCAGGAAGGGCGCCTTTCAGGACAGAAAGTGACGCAGGAGAACCTCCCCGGGCCCAGGTCTCGACCCAACCCCTCCCCCGCGGCAGGATTTCGGATTCGAAGTGAGTCCTCGAAGCTCTGGGAGGCTGAAAAGGGGCAAAACGGTCCTTCAATTAACTCAGCCATTAGCACAAGAGATTCACAGTCTTATAGGTATTTTATAAAAATATAAATATGGGTACACTCTGTTGCCTTCACAACGCTGGATACATCGCCCTTTAAAATTGGGTTTATAACCAAGATTCAAAAAATACACCTAAAACTTGGCTTAAAATATGTTAATATTTTATATTCTGTCATAAATGTTATGACATTTAATTGTGGCAAATCCATTTACTTTTTTTAAAAAAGTGTGCAACCGTTAACTATGATAGAACGCACTAGAAAAGGTAACGAACCTTCACCCCCCCGTGTCCCCGCCACCCTCGAGCGCCAGCGAGCTTCCAGGATCCTGGGGAAACTGCAAAACAAGCCGGTTTGGGGGATGGTGGCCTCATCCAGGAGGGGCGGGGGAGAGAGGCCCTGGGGCTTCCAAAACTCACGGATTTGAGGGAGAGGGAGAAGGAGGGAGGGGGAACAGAACGGGGAGGGGGTAGACGCGGGGAGAAGAGAAGGGGGAGGGACAGCACGGGAACCCCATCAGGCTGGGCGGTATTTTCAGTGCAACCAAGAAATGGCAGACTCAAGTTTTTAGTTTTAAGACTAGAAAAAAATGCATCACTCCCCCCATAACCACATTGACCACGCAGTGTTTTCCAAACAAAAAAACCAGGCGCACAAACTCCACCCACAAATGTACACACACAAGATAAATAGTTTAGAACACCAAGAACAGCGAACAGCAGAGCGTCTCCTCGGCCGCGCGCCAGCGGCGCGGACCGCGGACCTCGGGGCTGCTTCTCGGCGGCAGCCGGCATCGGCGCGTCCCGGGCCTGCGGGCGGGTCCTGCAGGCGGCGGCGGAGCGCTCCGAGTCCGCCTTCGGCTCCCGCCGCCCGCCTTTCACCTTCGGGAGAAAACATTTTGCGCAGAGGATCCGGTATCTCGGGATTCCGAACTTGCTGGTTGCGAGACTCAAATTTCAAAAGGGGCTGGAGCCCGCGCCCCGCCCCCACCCGCGAGGCGGCGGGCAGGCGGGCGGGTGGGGGCCGTGGGAAGCTGCTCCGGCCCGGCCGGGCACGGCTAGGCCGCGGGGAGGCGCTCGGCCGGCGGGGCTGCCGGACCCTGGGGCCGGGACGCACGCGCCGTATTCGCCGTGGCCGCGGGCCTTCTGGCGGGGCCTGCGAGCCGGGCGCGCACCGAGGTAGTTGGCGGGAAGGTACAGCAGAGACGACGCGGGCGCAGGGCCGGGGTTCGGGGTCCCGGGTCCCGGCGGGCATCACCGGCCGCTGGCCGCGTACTTGGCCTTGGTGATGAGATAGAGCACGATGTCCTGGTGGCCACCGAACGCGGCGATGTGCAGCGCGCTCCAGCCGTCGCGGTTGGCCAGGCGGATGTCGGCGCCGAACTTGACCAGCAGCTTCACTAGCTCCAGGTTGCCGTCGATGACCGACTGGTGCAGCGCCGTCTGGCCCTCGGGCCCGAACGAGTTCACGTTGAACTCGCAGTTGGTCATGTTCTGCAGCAGCGACTGCAGCTCCTGCGTGTTGCCCTTGCGCACAGCCTCCTGGAAGATGCGCTGCGTCTGCGGCGCGGAGCAGGTGGACAGCTCGGCCTGGCTCATGCTGCCGCCGGGCGCGGGCCGCGGGACGGGCCGGGGCTCAGCGCGGGCGGCGGCTGCGGCGCGGGCCCCCGGCTGTCTCGGGGCGCGCCTCGGCGCATGGAGGGCGCGGCGTCCCCGGGCCCCGCACGCCGCCTCTGGGCGCTCCGGGCGCTCGGGGCCGGGGGTCGCCGCCGCGGGGACCCCGCCGCATCCAGCCGCGCCCGGGTGGGCGACGGGGGCGCGCGCTCGGCTCGCGGGGGCCGGGCCCGGCCGGGAACGGCGGCGCCGCGCGGTCCCGGTCCCTACTCGGTTCGGCTGCGGCTCCCACGCGGTCACAAGGCGCCTCCCCACGCGCCGCAGCACTAGCTCACCCGCCGCGCCGGGGCGCCTTTTACCTTCTTTATATTTGCATAACAATGGCAGCCCGTGACGCGCGCGCCGGCGGCCCCGGGATTGGGCCGCGCCCACGTGGGGGCGGGGCGTGGGCGGTGCCGGGCGCAGGGGTCCGGGGGCGGGTCCCGGCGGCGGCGCGCTTCGCCGCAGGGGGCGCTGGTCGCCGGCAGCGCCTGGGCGGGGGAGGCCAGGTGGCCGCCGGGGGGTTCCAGCTCCGTCGCCGCCGCCGTCCGCGCGCCCCCCGGGCGCTCCGCGTCTCTTCGCAGTCGTCCCGCCCCTTCTCCCTCCGGCCACCCGGGGAATTCCAAGTTCCCTGAGCAGCCAGACCCAGGCCTTGCCCGGTACCTGAGCGCGACCGCCAGGTGGCCCCGAGGGCGGCCTCTCCCGGGCAGGGGGTTCACGGGCATCTCAGGCCCGTGGCGAAGGAGAGGCGCTCTCTGAGCGGAGAGGCGCGCGGCGACCCCGGCCAGCCCGCGCCTCCGGGCTCACCGTCCACGCGGGTGGCAACTCCAGGCCCTGACGTGGGGCCTTCAGCCACGCCGGTCCTTCCCGCGCGCGGGCAGCCTCATGGCCGCCGGCTCAGCCTATGTGTGCCCCAACCGTACTGATGCGAGGGGCCTCCGGCCGGCCACCGCGGCTTCCATCGCCTGGCGGTGAAGCGGGTTCCGCTCTCCTCTCGGAAGGAAGCCCAGGGCCGGGGCGCAGCGGGAGGGTCGGGACCGCGGCCTGCCTCCCTCTGCTGCCCACCCACCAGCATGCGGGACACATGGGTCCTGCCCAGGTGAGCAGGGCTAGGTGTGGCGCCAGGGCCAGAAGGGAATTCGGAAACGCCTGGCTTCCAAACTGTAAAACCCATTTTTATTGACCGCTGTAACAATTGACCGGGAGGCACTAGCAGGGGAAGCACAGCGCATTTCCTCATTAGAGTTTCACAGTTTACAGCTCGCTGTGGTCGTTGGAAATTAAGGAGGAGTGATTCTCAGGCGCGGAGCAGGAGGCCAGGCAGGCTGGGGCTTGAATTCCTTCTGAAGCCAAGCCGGGAATTCCGCGCAGGCAGCTCTGAGCTCGGGCTGGGGAGACCCCCATGCCAGGCCTTGTCTGGGGAGGCTTCCGCCTGCCAGCTCCAGGTCCCCACATCCGGCTCCCCACAGGGGTGTGTCCCCACCCGATGCTGTGCCCATACTGGAAGGAAAAACTGGGCAGCCCCCTTCGGGACTGACCCTGGCTGACTGGAGCGGGGTCCTGAGGCCCTGGGGTCCTCCTGGTGGCCTGGGAACCTCTGTCCCTCAAAGGCACAGCTCAGAGCTCGCTCTGGTCTTCCTGGGGCTGTGGTCCCGCTGGTTCTGTTCAGCCCTCTCCCTTGGGCCTCACTGCTTCTCCCAGGAGCTCTCAAGGGGGCCACGGAGGGTGGAAGGGTGCTCCCCAATGTGCAGGTGAGGACACAGTGGAGTCCCGGAGTAGGCCCCCAGCAGAACAGAGATGGGCCCTGTGAAGCCCAGGCCCGGGGCAGGGATGGCATGGCCCGGCCGGCCGTGCTCTGCTGGGCAGCTTTGGCCTCTTAAGGAGGGGGAGCCGCTGGGCTGCCCGCTGGTCCCTGGTGCTGGCTGCGTCTCTGGACCTCAGACCAGGGCTGGGTGTGCAGGGTGCTCTGAGCTCACCGTCAGGAGGGCAGGAGCTCTGTCCTGGGCATTGATGGGTTTTGTACATATGCCCAGGGCCCAGCCAGGCTAGACTGGCAAGAGGCAGAGGGCATGGCTGGGGGGTGGGCAGAGCCCTTGGTGCTCAGCAGGCACAGGGCCTCCCCTGGAGGGTGGGTGGTTTGCAAACAGACTGAAGCCCAGGTGGGCTCAAGCCGGGCCTGGAGAAGGCATTTGGCTATGCTGTGGGCCAGGAGCAGGGCCTGGGAGAAAGTGCCGTCGGCATCCGTGGCAGCGGCAAACAAAGGGGCCCTGTGTGAGCTCGGTGTGGGAACGCAGGGCCCCGCCACGGGCGTGAAATCGGCGGCGGCCCCTGGCGAGGGCCGGGCGGTGCGGGTGCCCCGGCAGGCACAGTGAGGTTGGTGTGGCGGCCCTGCACGGCGGGAACCTACCCCCTGCCCGGGGTCCAGAGCGGGGTCAGGCAGAGGTGGTGGGGCCTGCCACTGCAGTGTGGCTGTGGCCCAAGGCAGGTACCCAGGCTCATCTGTGGGACTCAGAGGCCGGCCACACCACACTGCCCACAGGGAGTTCGCTGAGTGGCCCCGGCTCCTGCTTCTCCACGGTGGCTCCCAGCTCTCCTGGCCACACCCACGGCCCTGAAGCTGCTCCATTTGAGGATGGGAAGGGGGGAGGGGCCGGGGGGCAACAGCTCTGAGTCAGCACTTCCCGAATGTTTGCTGAGGGACTTCCAAAAGGTGGACATCTGTTCCAAATGCTGGGACACGGGGGTCCACCTCCAGCCACCCAATGCTTGTGCTCGAGAGGACCCCTGGTGTTTGCTGGTGTTGCTTGGAGCCTTCTGCTGTCTGGGAGGCCCTGCCCTGGGACCTGGCAACAGGCTCAGCTCCGACTGTGCAGCTGGGCCCTGTCCTTCCTCCCCTGCCTTTCCTGAGGATACTGGCCCCGGGGGTGCCCTGCCTGTAACCCACCTGCCCCCAGACAGCAATGGTGGGGCCCCTTCTCTCTGCAGGCAACCCCTTTCTTTCCTTCCCTGGAGTCTCAGAGCAGTGGGCAACATGGGGAGGGAGGTCTGTGCGGGGTGGCCGGCCCGCCTGGGAGGGCCTAGGGCGGACAGCGCAGAAGGGGCAGCTGGCCAGAGCTGGGCCGAGGCCTGCGGCCACCTTAAAGGCACTAAGTGGGGAGGGAGGGTGGCGGGCAGTGGGGGCGGGGCTTCCAGCTAATTCATTAAAATGTGTCGGGAGCGTGGGAAAGAGGAGAGTGTTTCTTCCCAGCAGCCCAGACACCTGGTAGAAGGGCTGAGAGGATCGAGATCAAATAACAAACACTCAGTCCGGGCCAGCACAGGCCGCAGCAGAGGAAGGACGCCCGGGCAGGAACTGCCGCAGACAATCCCTGCAACTGGTGGCTCCTGCCTGCCGGGATGGCTGCTCAAGGCATGGCCTGGCACTGGCAGCCTCGGCCACCCGGTCAGCCTGGTGTCTGTCCCCTAGCCCAGGAAGCAGCCTGATGGGTGCTGACCCCCCGTGACCGAGGCGTGCTTCCAGCACCTGGACCAGGATGGGGACTGGGCAGAGAGCCTCACCCCCACCAAAGCCTGGGCCTGGGGTGGACGCCGCAGAACCAGGCCGAGCCTGTGCTGGGTAGTGAGGGACGTGTGGAGGCGGGAAACACATATGGCGCAGCACGGCCATGGCGGAAAGAGAGGGCGGGTGGAGGCAGAGCCAGCCAGGAGGGACGGAGGATGTGTGATTTGTCTCCTTGCGGCCTCTGCACCGCTCTGCCTCCCTCTGCCGAGAGCCAGCAGCAGCACTCGGGCCTGTGCTGGGAGCAGGATGCAGCCAGGCCGGGTGGAGGGTGGGTGCCCTCAGCCACTCCCTCTTCAACCCTGCCAGGCAGGAGTTCGGTCAGGGGCTGCCTTCCCAGGACAGGATGTGGAGCTGGGGTTCCCCTCCCGGAAGCAGATCGCGGTCCCAGAAGGCCCTGACCCTCTCCTGGGGTCCTGCTCTGCTCACCCTGACACCCCCACCTGACTCTCAGGCTCACGCCCTGCAGCTGCCCAGCAGGTCAAGGGGGCAGGTCAAAACTAGAGTTGGCTCTGACACAGGCCAGGCCCTCCCCGTCTCAGCCTCACCCTCCCCATCTGTGAAATGACACCCTTGCTGGGGTTGCTGGGGGCTGAAGGGGCTGGGCTGCAGTCCCTAGGGGTACCCGGGGCAGTGGCCGGCCCTGGTGTGGTTGGGACCCACAAGGAGGTCCCGGCTGGGCCAGTCCAGGGATGCCCAAGGCCTTCACACCCAAAGCCTCTTCCTTACTCTGGGCAGAGGCGGCTGCTTCTCCCCAGCCCCCAGGCCCCTGCTGCCCGAGGCTTCCGCCTGCTTCCTCGGCCAAATCTGAGCTGATTTCCGCTCCAGGCAGGAAGCAGAGGAAAAGGATGTGGGTGAGGGGAGGGGGTACATTCCTGGGATGGTCCCACCCCGGGCTTCTCCTCCTCTCCCACCTCTGGGTACCCCTGCCCTCCCTGCTCCACCTGACAGAGCACCCTCGGACCCTCAGGGTGGGCAGCAGTGGCCGCCTGGGCCTTAGCCTCCTCCCAGACAGGGGCAGCAGCAGCTACATCCAGGCAGCTGTGAGGACGGAGACGTTGGCGTCCATGTGTGCAGAGCCCTGGCCATGGCCGGCTGCCCTGGTGCCTCTAGTGGGGCTGTGGCTGCCGCTCTCCCATGGGGATCACACAGCCCTGACGGCGGTGATGGAGAGACCTTGTGGGTCCCACCGGGTTCGGGGTCCCAGCATCCTGACCATCTGGAAACCCTGTTTTCCCCCAACAGCGGCTCGGGCTGGCACCCCACCTTGGTGTTCCCAGCGCTTGCTGGCACAAAGGGGCCCACGAGGGGTTTGTGGGGCGAGCATGAAACATGTGAGCAAGTCCACGGCCATGGGCCCAGCAGTCGGGCACTTTCCATGTTTATTGTCTGGCTGTCCTCAGAAGGGGCTGCTGGCCGGGCTGGGGGCTGGGCTCGGCTCACAGGGGCTGGGGGCGCTCTCCAGGACATCTCGGAAGTGGGTGGCAACACGACCCAGGTGGGAGCCGTCCCAGAAGACCTTTCCACAGCGTGTGCAGCAGTAGAAGTACCGCAGCCCGGGTGTCCTCAGCACACCCACCGGGACCCCTGCCAGCTGCAGCCGGGTGCCGTTGGCCAGCATGTCCGGTGTCTCCGCCCGCAGGTCAGCCGTCTGCAGCCAGTGGCAGGGGCGGTCATAGGTGCAGCCCTCAGAGGCTGCGTCTGGGGCTGGGCCTGGACAGATAGAAGTGGACTCCCTGAGCCCTCAGCCAGGCACAGCCCCCAGGCTGCTCCCAGAGTGGCCCAGTTGGCGGCCCACGCTGAGCCCACGCTCACTCCTCAGCAGCTCCTCCTGCTCCCTATCGGCTGACTCTGCCTCCTCCACTTCCTCCTCTGTGCTCACTTCTCCTATCCAGGGACCCCACCCCTCAACTTGTGAGCCCTAGGGCCTACAAGAGCCCCACGGAGCCCCCTCTGCCCGGCTGGGACCCAAGTCCCCCATTCTGGGGAAAGCTAGGCGCCAGGGCCGCGGAGAAGCAGCTGTGTCCTTGGTGGGCGGTCCCGGGGCTCACCTGGCTCCTGCACCTCCTGACTCTGGGTGGCCTCGTCACCTGTCAGTCAAGGATGAGAACTGGTCTGGGACTGTCCTATGGATGGGGCTTGGCAGCCACCAGGGTCCATGACGCAGCCATGTGGGTGAGCACGGCCACCTCATGGGGTGCAGCCTCTTCACGCACCCCCCAGCTTTCGAAGACGGGCAGAGGGCAGGGGGCCAAGGAGCTGTGGAACCGGCCTGGTCCCCTCCCTTGGGAACTCACACCTCAGAAAGGTCTTGGGGCTCAAAGGTCCCTGGGAAACATGTTCTAGGCGCGAGATCTGCTGATTAGGGCTCTTGGGGGCCTGAGAACCGGCGGGCGGGGGCGGGGGCAGCCCATTTGTGGCGATGAGCAGATAAGCCCACTGCCAGTGAGTGAATTTCGAAATCAGGCAGCACAAGGGCGGGCGGGTGGGCAGGGCCCAGGGACTGCCAGGCTCAGGGTCTGTTGGAGACCCTGGGAAGTGGCTCTCGCTGGCCCTGTGAGGCCCCGAGCCCCCATTGAGAGCCCAGGGCAGGCAGAGCCGGTATCCACCCAGGGGTCACTGCGGGGCTGAGTGCACGATAGCCGAGGGAACACTGGCCAGCAGGTGGGAGAAGCGTCTGCCCTGCTCCTGTTGACCCTTGTAATTTGCTCAGCAAGCATTTCTCTACAGATGGCTCCAGATCAGCTGCAGCCGGGGATGAATGCACGAGGCCCCCACCCCAGCCCCAGCTCCTCCTTGAAGTCCCGGAGGCCATCACCCTCATCTGGCCTCCCTGCCTGGCCCCTCCCTGGCTGGCCCCAGCTCTTACCCTGCAGTTCCTGTGACACCCGTCAGCCCATCTGGGTGTTGCCCACCACCCTGGGGTGGGGTGTGTGCCGTCACGTCCTGGGGCTCTGGTCTGAGTGTCTTTGCGAGCGGGGGGACCTGAGGTTGGAGGCCACCTCCAGCCTCGCTCTCCGGGGTGTGCTCTGCTGGCCACCCTGGGTGATGGTCGCTCCCCGTCCTCCCACCCTGAACTTGGACTGACCTCCCTTTTTTTTTTTTTTGAGATGGAGTCTCGCTCTGTCCCCCAGGCTGGAGTGCAGTGGCGCGATCTCAGCTCACCGCAACCTCTGCCTCCCAGGTTCAAGCGATTCTCCTGCCTCAGCCTCCCAAGTAGCTGGGATTACAGGCGCATGCTACCATGCCCGGCTAATTTTTTGTATTTTTAGTAGAGACGGGGTTTCACCATGTTGGCCAGGATGGTCTCAATCTCCTGATCTCGTGATCCGCCTGCCTCGGCCTCCCAAAGTGCTGGGATTACAGGCGTGAGCCACCGCGCCCGGCCTGGACTGACCCCTTTCTATCCACCTCCATTCCCTTAGCCCCTGTGCCAGCCCCCGACTGAGGATGACCAGGAGCAGCACCCTCCACTCCCTCCCTGGGGCACCTCCCTCCTGAGGGTGGGGGCCGGCAGTTCTAACGGTGGCGGGGCGGGGGACATAGTTCCAACCTCCATGCAGATCTAAAACTGCAAAGTCCTTGGGCGGCCTGCACCCTCCACAGGAGGAGAAAGAAGCCCTCTTTCTAGTTTCCCAGGCAGGGAAACGGGCTGGGGCCTTCCCTGGGGAAGGTGGACATCTGGGGTCAGCTAGGGCTGTGTGCAGGTCTAAGTGCCCGTGTGTGTGTGTGTGTGTGTGTACCGCATGCCTGGGCCCAGCAGAGAGAAGGAGGTGCACACCACTCCAGAGGGTCGCCGAGGGCCCTGGTGTCCTGATCTTTTGGTCTGCTACGGCACAGAAGGGAGCAGAGGCCATCCGGACACCTGACCATGGCTGTGGTTTTTCTACCTGTTGTCACTTGGCCGCCACCCTTATCTGAGGAAGCTCAGTGCTGGACAGGCCAGGCCCCCCTCCCTGGCTACCTCAGTAGGTCGACCCATCCCAGGCCCCAGAGACCCAGTGCCTGACCCTGACACACTCACCTGAGCTCCTGGGCCCCTCCTGGTGGCCGCTGAGCCACATGAGCTGCTTCATCATGTCCCTGGAGACCTTTAGGTACTGGTCACAGTTACAGGCCTGGGGGCCAGAGGGGGTGCTGAGGCCCAGGCGGGGCTTCTCCGGGTGCCCCCTACCCCAGCCCTGTGCTCGCTCCTCGAAGCTCTGGGTCTGGCCATGGGGTTTCATGGAGACAGATAATGGGTCCCCTCCTGTCCCCACGCATAGTCCTGTGGGGTTCAGGCCACACCACCTCCTAGAAGCCCTCCCTGACTGTGCTGGCTTCTCGTGGGCCCTAGGAAGCCTCCTCTGTTTTTTGAGAACTTGTGGGCCTCTCTGTCCAGCTGCCCTCTCCAATCCCAGAGCCCTTGAGGGCAGAACCAGGTCTGGGTCCCCCGTGGGCCACCTCAGCTGGGGTGTTGGACACAGGGCCCAGCCTTGAAGGGTCAGCGTGGGCAGCCCCATAGTTACCCTAACCCCTGACCTGTCCATTTCCGCATCCACATTTCCCTGATACCTGCACCTCCCACTGCCCTGGGGCGGGTGTGGCCCTGAAAGTGGCGAGGGGGCTGGAGCAACACCACTGTGAGCCTTGTCCAGGGCACACAACAGGCCCCCGTGGCTGCATTATTATTATTAATTATTATTATTATTATTATTATTATTATTTTGAGATGCGGTCTCACTGTCACCCAGGCTGGACTGTAGTGGCGCAATCACAGCTCACTGCAGCCTGAAGCCCCAGGGCTCAAATGAGCTCCCACATCAGCCTCCTGAGTAGCACACCACCACACTCAGCTAATTTTTGTATTTTTCGTAGAAATGAGGTCTCATGGTATTGCCCAGGCTGGTCTTGAACTCCTGGGCTCAAGTGATCTTTCCGTCCGGGTTTCCCAAAGTGCTGGGACTCCAGGTGTGTGCCACGCCCAGCCCCTCTGGGTGGTTTCTGAGCATGATCAACCCGCCAGGCTTACTGCGATGCTGGGGGTGGGGGCAGGACGGCCGGGAGGCTGGGACCAGCTTACACCCGAGTCCTGACTTGGAGCGGGGTACACGGCCTTCCCAGTGGTCACTTCCTGGACAAAGAGACGGGTCAGATACCCAGGATTCCCCGGGCAACGCCAGGAGGGGGCGGGGTGCCCACTGAGAGCCAGGTCCCAGGCAGGCACCTGCAGGTCCTGTGGAGGTGTGGCCTTCCCGTCACAGCCCTTCTGATGTCAGAGCACCCTGGGGAGGAGGTGGGGCTCCCAGGCCATCTGTGCAGGGGAGCAGGGAAGAGGAGGCCGAGATCCGTGGTCACATGGCTATTCCAGGACCCCTCCCCATGCAGGGGCTTTGGGTTAGCCCCGGATGACATGGTTGCCGCAGGCAGGTGACCTCGAGGCCCCTGGAGCCTCCGGGTGTGGCCATGTTGGGGGCACTGGCCCTGCCCCACACCGTCTTCCCCTGGGCCTTTTGACACTAAGAGGCTGCACTACCTGCCTCCAGCATTGCAGCCCCCACCAGTTCAGGAGCCTGGGGCTGGAGGTGGTGGACAGGTGGGGCTCTTCTGCTAGGATACCCAGGCTGGGCTAGGGAGACAGGACCCTCCCTTCCTCTTTCCCTAGCTCCCATCTCTCCCACCAGGAAGCTCCTTGTGCCATGACGGCAGGTCCTGTGACCCAGCCTCTGGGCCCAGCCCAGATCTGGGTACAGCAGGCTTCCTGGGCAGGTATTCGGGTGGAGAGCCCTGGCTGCAGGTCTGGCTGGGAAGGGCTGAGAACAAGCAGGTGGTCCACCCTCCACAGAGCCCCACTCTCCACTGTGCAGGCCACCTGCAGGGACAGCGCCAGTGGGTGTGGGAGGGGTGGCGAGGCTGCAGCAGGGCGGGGTGGGCTCCCCACGCCCCCAAATCCTCCACATGGGGTCCAGGGCCTTCCCAGGACCTGGGCCAGGTGCGCACGCCTGGGCGGGGCCAGCCAGCTCGTGCTGAGTCACCGGGTGCCGTCAGTGAGGGCCTGGCCCCACCCTCGGGAACCACTGGTGCTGGTTTTCCCACGGCTGCTGCCCGCTGTGGGCCTTGCTGTCACCCACAAGGCCCTGGGAGGCCCTGCCCCGGCCAGGGCTGGAAAAGCCGGTTCTGGGCCCACTTGCTGTGCCCGCCCTTGGCCCTGGGCTCCCCAGCCACAGGGGGGCCTGGTAGCGAGGGCCTCCCTGTCCATCTGTCCACTCCAGGGCCAGCAGCCCTTGCCGGACCGACTGCCCTGGGCGGGTGGCTGCCGTGGGGTGAGGGAGTGAGTGGGGCTGGTGGCCCAGCGCACGCCTGGCCTTTGGACGGTGATCGTCCACCTGAGACCACCTGCCTGATACCCTGAGACCCGTCCCCCAGCACTCGGGGTCTGAGAGCCTCTGCCCTCCCATTTTGAAGAAAAGGGGCTTCTGAGGGCTTGCTCAGTCACAGGGCACTCGGTGGGCCAGGATCCCATGCCAGGTTCTCACGCCGCCTCCCTCCATCAGTGGGACGCACAGACACCCACTCCAGGGTGCCGTCGGGTCTGGGCAGAGACAAGTGGGGCCTGACGGGGACCCTGAGCAGAGGCCAAGGCTGTGGGTCCAGAGCAGCACAGCGGGGTGCCTGGGCACCTCCACCCCACCCCCTCCAGTCTGAGAGCCTGAGGGCAGGCAGCCGCCGCCCCCAGAGCCTGACTGGGATAGCAGGGTAGGAGGGCCCAGGTGAATGGGGGGCAGGACTGGCTGGGAAGGCTCCAGCTACCTGCCCAGGATTCCCCCGTGTGCCTGGTTCCCACGCTCCTCAGCCACTGGGTGCCAACAGCGCCGTGCCAGCCATGACACAGGGCACTTCTGCCCGGGACTGTGCGGGCCGGGCCATGAGCCCGTGGGCGTGTGGCTGCCTCCTGGGGGCCGGGCCACCAGCCAGGCTGTCCTGGGGATGTTGGGGCCCATGGACCCACAGCCAAGTGGGTCTGAGTGGACGCCCACCCTCCAGGGCCCTCTCCTTTCCTGGCCCAAGGAGGAGTGAGGGAAAGAGCTGGTCAGCCACTGCCCCAGAGCTGGCCGACCGGGGAGGCGCACTCAGGACCAAGGCAGAGGCCAAGATGTGTTGGGGTGGGGTGGGCAGCTAGGAGGGCTTGAGGGGTCTGTTCCCAGGGTGTTTGGGGGCTCTGAGCATCAAAGCTGGGAGCCACACCCACGAGTAGGCCCAATTCCCACCCCCACCACCAAGGGAGTGACCACAGCTGAAGGAGCCAGAGCTGGGCTGCAGAATGTGCCTCCAGCAGTGTCTGTGTGCCCACCTGACCTGGTGCCCACTTGGGTGCAGGGGTCACACCCACTGCCCCAGGCTGCAGGCCTGCAGGGGTGCCAGCCTATGCATCCCAAGCAATAGGTGGCTGGTGCACAGGTGAGGGAGGACTGGGCGCTCCCAGGCAGACAGGTCTGGGCAGCTGCACAAAGCCCCTGCATACAACACCCTTGGACCCCACACACCCCTGAGGCCTTGGGTCTTGACAAGTCGGGGGCTTGAGGGAAAGAGGAGGGCGAGACATGAGCCCTGGGACCTGCCAGGGCCAGAGTACGTGGGGAACCCATGTCCTAGGGTGTAGGGCAGCAGGCAGTGGCCTGTTGGGTTGGGAGCCTGGGAAGGGAGCTCTGCTCCTCCAAGAGACTGGGCCAGGTGTCTGCTGGGCCTGGGCCGAGGTGACCTGAGCATCCCTCCTGCATGCCGGCCACCCTGGGGATTCCCACAGCCCCTGCTCTCCTGGCCCAGTAGAGCTCAGGTCCCACCACCAGGCTGGGAATGAGCCCAGGTCCCTCGGGTGATCTGGCCTGAGGGGTTTCTGCTCTGTGCCCAAGCCCAGCTAGACGTGACCCCCTGAGAAGGTGGGGTGGGAGTGTGAGGGTGGCAGGGGCCTGAGGGGCCTCTTTGGGGCCTCCTGTTTCTGAGCAAAGAGCAAGCTTGTTGCAACCTCAACCCAGGCCTGTCTCCTGCACTCCTCCCTCTGGGCCCCATGGCGGGTGTGGGAGGTGGGGTCCGTCGGGCTGCGGCCCTGGCCTGGGTGGAACTCCTGCAGGAGATGCCAACCTGGGATTTCCAACCCCGCAGGCAGGTCCAGGAGGAGTCAAGGCCTGAGGCCACCAGGCAGGGCGATGGGGCTGCAGGAGCACACTCTGGAGCAACAGGACATTTCTGCTCATTTAGAGCAAACTGGGAAAATGGCAAAGCATGAAAGAGCAAAGATAAAATCTCACTCCGTTCCACCACCCACCACACGGAAGGGTGCCCAGCACCTTCCCTGGACAGGCCTCTGCACGGCAAGGGCTGTGTGCTGAGATCCTCACGTCGGGAAGAGGGATGCTGGCGGGGGTCACCAGTGTGCCGTCCCAGGATGGACATTGCACATTCGGTCCCTGGCAAGCCCCTGGGCGGGTCTTGAGGCCCCCAGACTGGCCCGTGCACTCTGACCTCCCCTAGAGCCACCCAACAGATGGTGGGGCCTGGGGTGTGGGCCTGACACCTTGCTGGACACGGCGAGCCAGCGGCCCAGGAAGAAGCAATCAGGCGCCAACCTGCCCGCCGAGGCCTGGGTCTGGCCCACACCTCACCTTCCCACGCTGTCCTCAGAGTGTCTCGCAGCCCTGAGCTGCCTGCCCCAAAGGTGACCCGACACTGTCCCCTGCTGTGGCACTGTGAGCCTCTTCAGAGAGAAGGGAGTTCCAAGTTTGCCAAAAGAACCTGGCCAGTCCCGGCACTGACTTTCCACTGGAGACAGTGCTGGGGTGGGCGGAAGGCCGAGCCCCAGGCCCCTGGGGAGGTGTGTGCAGCTGGGGATAGCGGCTGTCTTTTGGGAAGCTTTTAAAACCCAGTCTATCCGCGTGGAGCAAGCTGGTAGCCACCCCCTCAGTGACCCCCGCCCTAAGGCCCCGGGAACGTCTGGAGCCTGTGACTGAGGGTGGCAGCCCCAGAGAGGCCTCGCCCCTGCCCCCTTGCCCCCTGTCCCCCTGCCCCCAGGGCCCTGGAAGGGCAGTTCCCACGAGCCCCAGCCCCTCCCCCACCAAGTCACTGCCCCGTCCCCTTTGTGTGGCCAGGACAATGTCTCCACAGACAGTGTGGGGGATGGGCCTCGGGCAGCATCGTCGGCGAGAAGGTCCCTAGGGGTCGGGACAACTGGGCCCACAGCCCTCACCCCAGAGCCCCCAAAAGCCAGGGCCCTGAGTGTGGGAGAGGGGTGAAAGGGCACGTGAGTCTCCGGAGGCCGGGTCTGGGCACACGTGCGCAACAGCCAGCCCCTCATGCGCCTGGAGACGTCTCTCAGAAGCACCAGGGACAGGGGCGTCTGCATGTGGGTGGGTGTCAGGGTGTGAGCCAGGAAGCGTGTTACTCTGCCTGTGTCAGGGTCTCCACTTCCTACAGCTGCCTTGGAATGTGCCCCCCCACCCCCGGAGCCACCAGCCCTGCCTGGCCCACTGGGCCGCTCCCAAGGCTTAGCAGGGTGGGGGCTGGCGCCTGGCAGTGGGTCACCATGCGGCACCTTGCCCTCCTTGGCCCAGCACCTCTCTGCACAGGTCACCCCAGACCAGGTTCCCGTGAGGGGCCTCAGCCTTTCCCTGGGCACCCCCCGACCGGGCTTTCAGGCCTGGGCCCTGAAGGAAGGCCGCCCCACCCTGTGCCCCCTGACCTTGGTGTCCGGGCCTGGGGCTTGGCTGCCTTTGCCCACCTCCTCCCAGCCTGCACCCCCACCGCCACGGCCCGAGAGACCAGGCGTGTGGGCCTGACCCCCTGGCAGCTCTGAAGCCTGTGGCCCCAGCCCTGGGCGTCCGGCACCCCTCAGGGTGTGGCCCCTGTTCCAGCAGACTTGGGGGCCCCCAGTTGACCCCGTCCAGGAGGGCTGGGGGCGAGCCACAGGGCCTGGGCAGGAGGCCGAGGCCCCTGCACTGGGTGTCCCACCCACATGGGATGGTCAGCCCCCACCCCGGGGGAGGGGGGCAGCAGGACACAAAGCCCCGGAGCGTGAATTTCAGATAAAGTGCAGGATACGTTTTTATATGAAAAAATGACCGTTTTCTGAGATTCTCATTAGCAAGCGCCTGTGTTTGTCAGATACCCGGCCTGCCCTGGGTGGGCAGGAGGAATAAAAACAGGGTCAGGAGCCCCAGACCCCACTCCCCGCCCAGACCCGGGCCGCTCCCACCTGCCTTGGGTCAAACCAAACAGAAGCCGGGCCACACAGGCTCCCAACACGGTGCCCTGGGCCTCGGGCTCCCTCCAGGGGCTCCGGGGCGCCCCCACACCGTCCCCATCCCAGGGGATGGCAGCTCCCCCCTCCCCCTCGCTGTGGCCCCCTCCTGTCTCTGAGCCTCCCAAGGAGAGTCCCCCTTCTCCCCCTCCCCGGGGCTCCAGAGCTTCCCCTCCCCCCTCGCCCCCCAGCTCTCGTTCCCTCCCCCGGCCCCCCCAGCCTCGGCGGGGCGCGGCGCGCTGGCTTTCCCAGACGGGGGAGGGGCGGCGGCCGTGAGAACCCGCCGGGCCGGGCCGCGTGGGAAAGTG
The DNA here is from genome assembly GCF_028885625.2 of Pongo pygmaeus. Taxonomy (NCBI): domain Eukaryota; kingdom Metazoa; phylum Chordata; class Mammalia; order Primates; family Hominidae; genus Pongo; species Pongo pygmaeus. The sequence goes on from NC_072386.2 coordinate 128,079,131, forward strand.
GGAGGAGGGGCGGCGGAGGGCGGGGCGCGCCTGGGAACGGCCCCCGCCCCCGCGGCCGGCCTTTGAAACGGCCACTCAGGGCGCCCGGCGGAGATTCAAAAGCAAACGGCCGCCCGCCCGCGGCCTTCCCGCGCCGGCCTGGGGGACCCCGCCCGCCCGTCCAGGGTCGCAGGGGTGTGTGTTGGGGGCCGAGACCCCCTCCTTCCCAGGGGCCGCGGGGTCGCTGGGGGACTCGGCCCCCCGCCCACACAGGGGGGTATAGCCCGCGCGCCCCGGGCGTGCCCATTCCCACCAATGGGGCCGATCCCGGCAGCAGGTGGCAGGCCCTGAACCCGCCCCAAGCGGCCCTGGGCCGACCCTCGCAGCTCCCAGTGCCCGGGAGGCAGGGCCCCGAGTACTCCCTCCAGGAGCGGTGATGGTCCCGCCGTCGACTGGGGGACTTCCTGGAGGAAGCGACGTCTAAGCTGGGGCCTGGCAGGCCAAGGGGAGACGGGCTGCAGGGGCCGGGGGACAGCAGAGTGGGGCGAGGGCCCTGGGCTGGGCAGGGCAGAGCCGCCGGGGGCTGAGTCTAAGAGGAGGCCGCGGTGGGAGCCGCGTGGGCTGCTCGAGCCTGGGAGCCACGCCCCGCACAGGGGCCTGGGTGTGACGGGCCTGCCTGGATGGAAGGGGAGTGGCCCGTTCAGCCCACCCTGCTCTGGTCCTTCCAGGGGAGCTCTATGTGGGAGGGGCACGTTGTGGGATCTTCAGAGTGTGGGAGCTGGGCAGGGACCCCTTCTCCTCTCCCCACCTCAGCAAACCCATGTCAGGAGGCACAGGGGTGCAGGGGGCCGCTCTCTTGCTCAGCCTGACAGGGCGGCCCAGGTCATTCTCTGAGCGTGGCGGGCCTGGAGAGGTGGGAAGGGAAGGGTCAGGAGACCCCAGCCGGCCTGTCAGGAGGCTGAGGCTCAGGAGAGGCAGCCCTGCCTTTGTAGCTGCGGGCAGGGGAGGCGGCCCCAGGCACGCACCTGCCAGCCCACCGGGGGCCTCTCCTGTTGGGTGGGCAAAACGTGGCCACTGGACACAGACCCTACCTTGTCACCCTGAGGAGCTCCCCAGGACTCCCTTCCTTGAACCTGGCCATGGCCGGTTCCTCCTGCGTGCACCCCTGGCACCCCGAGGCCAGCCTGCCCACCGCATCCATCCAGGCTGAGTGGAGCCAGGCCCCGGGGCCACCTGAGGAGGGCGGTGAGCCTCGGCATGCTGCGTGGCCCTCTGGTCCTCAGGCACTACCTCAGGAACCTGTGGTCCCCAGGCCGGTGGGTCCAGGTCCTCCATCCCCAGGGGCCATCTGGTGGGAACCCAGGCTGGGCTCTGGCTGAGACCCACAGCTTTTCTGGAAGGCTGCTAGGAAAGGGGGGACAAGGGGGCAGTGGGGCCTTCTGGAGGGTCCCCAGCCCAGAAGGCTGTGGGGAGGTGGTGTGGGTGGCCTCCTGGGGGAACCACCTGGACCCCTGGCTGACCACCCTCCTGTCAGCCCTGGGGGCTGCACTAAGCCCCCTCAGGTGCCATCACCCCCTCTTTGTCCCCAGCCTGGGTGTCGTGCTAGGCCCACCCACTGCTGAAACTTGCCCTGCGGTTCCATGCCCTGCCTGGAGGGCCCGTCTTCCTCCAGAGCTCTGGGGCTGGGCCCCTCCCACCACCTTGGGAGCGGGGAGGAAGTCCTTCTGTACCCTGCTTGCCTGTGTGACATGGGGGTGCCAAGCGTGGGAATGGGGTCTGGGCTGAGGCAGACAGAGCCTGGGAGGGGTGGGGTCTGTGGCCGCTGCACCTCTTCCTGTCTTTTCCTCTGTCCATCAACTGAGCACAGAGAATGTGAGGGTCTCCAGGCCCACGGCAGGAGTGGGCGGCACTGGGGCCCCCAGGCTGGATCTTGGGTCTGGGCTCTGAAGCCCCTGTCCACAGCAGGCTCCAGGTGCTGAGTGTGAACGCCAGGGGCAGCTGTCCTGGAGCCCACTCTGTCCCCTCCTCGAGAACCCCCTCTTGGACCCCTGTCCACTGGGCTGGGGTCCACCACCCTCCCCAGGGTCCCTGCCCAGCCCCGCAGGGCTTCCCAGGCTCCCATGAGCTGGGCCCCGGCTGCCGGCACCCCCCTCATCCCCCCCATAATGGCCAGCTCTGCCCGGGAGCCCTTGGAGGCAGGGTCACCACAGCCTCCTGGGATGCCCGCTTCCAAGGGGCTGACGCCACTGTTTCAGAACGTGTCTCCGTGGGGGCTGCAGCCCGCTCCCCAACCATGCTGGGGGGGTGGGGACTGGGGACAGTAAAAATAGACGGTATGTCTGGCCATGTCAGGGGTTCATGGTAAGGGTTGTTTTTTAAGCTTGAGCTTCTTTGATAAAATATTTTCCCAGGGTAGACGGCACTGGGAATGTTCCCCACCCCCACCCTGCCCCAGAGGGCACGGCCCTGCCCTCTACTTGAGACCTACAGCCCCTGTGCCTTCTTCTGTGGGTAGGCCGGTGGGCCATCCTCGCTCGAGGGGAGACCCTCCCTGCCTGGCTCAGGGGCACACGTGGGCAGATGCTACCAGAAAGCCGGCACCAGCAACCCCAGTGCCCAGGAGTCCCACCGCTCGGGGTCCCTGCTGAGTGGTGGGGCTGGCGGTGGCCACAGACCCCTGGCCAGGTCCCTGGCCCAGCTTTGGGCTCAGCCACGAGCGCCGCTGCTCACTCCCTGCTGTGTGCCCACCGTACCACCCAGAGAGCACCCCAGCCTTGCTCTGGGAACCCTGCACGTTGAGTGGGCTTTCCCTCCGGGAACGGCACCAAAATAGCAGAAGGAAGAAGAAAATGGAAAGTCAGCCCGGCGGCAGGCGCTCTCCAGGGAGGTGGCCAGCTCTGGCCGGAGCTAGGGGACAGCGGAGGCTGTGAGCCTCAGACCCTGTGACCAAGCCCAGAGCCATGCCCCGTGGGCAGCTCCAGGGCGGAGGGCCGATCTCTCCTGCTGCGTCAGCCTGAGCGTGCCGCTCTCTGCTGGCTGGTGATGGCCAGCAGCCCTCTGGTGTCCAGATGGGTCCTAGCCAGCCCAGCCCTGTACTGTGGCCGCAGAGGCAGGGCTGGGGTCTGCAGCTGCGTGGAGCTGGGCCTGCGTGGTCCCTGGGCCCAGCCTCCATTGTTTTGCCCGTGCCCACCTCTTTGGCCCTGAGGATGGGCCTCTCTTCACCTCTGGGGTAGGGATGGGGCAGCCAGTGTGTGGGGTGGCCGATCAGTGGTGTTCCCAGCTGCCTGCTCAGGCCAAGCTCCCAGGGTTCAGCTGGGAGCACTGAGGCTGCAATGCTGCTGGAGCGGGTGGTGGGAACGTGGCCTGAGCCTGCCCAGCCCTAGGAAGAACTTTCTAGAGCACATGGTCATCACGGACGTGTGGCTTGGGGCCCTGGCCCTCCAGGCCCTGAGCACCTCTCGGGACTCCAGAGCCAAGGAGGCAGGTGTGCACATGGGACCCTGGGCTGCGGGCACTGGGCCACCAGCCGGCTGAGGCACTTGTGCAAAGCAAGCTCCATTCCCCTACCTGGTGACCTGGAAGGCCGGCTTCAAATGTAGACATTTCAGCTTCTCAGAGACCCCTTTCTTGCCCTCCTGGCCCCATCGCGCTGGCCCTGAGGGACCCTTGTGCACATGGTGGGCTGTCTCCCAACAGCTCTCTGTCACCTGCCCAAGGGCATCCTGCTAGGGCCCAGCAGGGTCCCCAGCCCCGAGAAGGGCCTCCTTCCCACCTGGGCTCCCACCTGAGGCCGCATGTGGCCCATACACGTGGGGCTCTGCACAGACCAGCACCGGCTCCTGCCAGCGCTGCACCAGGGGTTCGGGTTCTGGTGTGGCTGCCGGCATGTGCTCTGCTCCCAGGCCGGGGCGGGCAGGGGGAACGCATGGTTCTCTCCTCACCGCGCACCACCCAGCATCTGTGGGATATGCACACAGAGAGACGCATGTGTCCGCAAGGCCCCTGGCCGGGCAGTCCGTGGGGCCAAGGCAGCCCACCTGCCCCTTCCCCACGTCCTGGCCCCACACGGAGGGGCTGGCACAGGTGGCAGGTCGCTGCCTGGGGCTGCAGCCAGGGCTCAGGGTACCCTCCAGGCCAAATTCCCCACCGGCTGTTTGCAGTCTGTCAGACGCAGATGCTCCTTCCCTCACTGCCTTGGTCCTGGACGGCTGGCGCTGCCGTCTCCAGCCTGGACACTTGCTGGCTCCCGATGGGGGTGCAGCTCTGGCCTTAGCCCCCCCCAGGCCTGCTCTACCTGCAGCCCCCCTGGGCCTGGCGCTCCTGCTTACCACAGCAGGGGTAGCCTGGGGGTTGCAGGGTGTGGGTGGCAGAGTGGCATCAGCAGCCTGGAGCTGCCAGTAGCCAGCAAAGGGGCAGGGCGGACATGGGTCAGGGCGGCCCCCACTGCTCAACCCCCGCCACCCCCATCCCATCCACTTAGCCAGGCCAAAGTCCGCCCTTCTGCCTCACACCCTGGACACCCTTCTCCATGCAGGGCTTGGCGGCCCCTCCGTGCCTGGCCTGGGTCCTCAGGGGCGCTCCCCAGCACCCGGCTGCCCAGGGCTCCAGCAGGGGTTTCCTCCCAGCTACCCAACTTCCTGTTTTCTCAAGAAAATGCAGCAGCCGATTCTGAACAGCTCATTAACATGCCTCCCCAGGCGTCCCGGACATCCTGGGGTCTTTACAGCGCTTGCCGGCCTGAGCACAGACAAAGAGAGGCAGCGGACGCGGTTCCTGCCGCCCCTGGAGCCCAAGGCTGCAGGAGAGGCCCCTGGAGCACACTTCCTTGCCACCTGAGGCAGAGACTGCGGTCCCCACAGGGCAGTGGGGTCAGAGGGTCAGACTGCACCCCCAGGCCAGGGGCAGTGGGAGGTCCAGGGGCCTGTGTGTTCAGGTGCCTGGCTGGCTGCGGATCCAGGGGCCTGTGTGTTCAGGTGCCTGGCTGGCTGCGGATCCGAGCCGGAGCTTTCCCTCTTTCCTTCCTGCTTCAATCCCCGCCAGGCCCAGCCTGAGGCTGTGGGGGCAGAAGGGCGGTAGCAGAAGGCCTAGGCCCGCATCTGTTTCTGCTCAGCCAGGTGGGTGCCCCTGAGGACCATGGGGTGGAGCTGAGCTCAGGGCCCCTCCCTGCCCAGCCCAGGCGCCAGCAGGGACCCTGACAGTGGCCTCCATGAGGGGATCTCCCTCCATGAGGGGTTCCAAAACTTCCCCCAAAATTGGGGTTGGGAGGCTGGGATTACTCACGCCTGTCTTCCCAGCACTTTGGGAGGCCAAGGCAGGAGGATCACCTGAGGTCAGGAGTTCAAGACCAGCCTGACCAACATGGTGAAACCCTGTCTCTACTAAAAATACAAAAATTAGCCGCCCGTGGTGGTGGGCACCTGTAATCCCAGCTACTCAGGAGACTGAGGTGGGAGAATCGCTTGAACCTGGGAGGTGGAGGCTGCAGTGAGCTGAGATTACATCACTACACTCCAGCCTGGGTGATGGAGTGAGACTCTGTCCCCCCTAAAAAACCCTAGGAAACAAAACTGGGCTTGGTGGAGCAGACCCGACCTGCTGCTCCAGGCGGAATATTGACGTAGCCCTAACTCCGGAACATTCTGGAAGCAGCCCGTACCTCCACCAGGAGCTGCCGAGAGCCAGCACAGCCCACGGTCCCCCTTGCTCCCGTGTCACCCACGGAGACCCCGGCGCCTGGCGTGGAGGGGCAAAAGGCGGCACCAACTCCCCCCAGCCTGGCCATGTCCAGGTGCCCAGTGGGCTCAAGCCAGTCGGTGTGGGGCATGGCAAGCTTGGACAGTGCAGCCCTGGGCAGGTGGCTCAGCCCAGTCCCCCACTGGGGACAGGAGAGGAGGGAGAGAGGTGAGTTGGGCTTTGGTGCCCCCACCAGCCTCCTCTATGGATCTCCACCGGGGTGCGGCAGTTCCCACTCAGGGGTTCTGTTGCCCAGACCTTGCTAGACGTCACCAAGCAGACGCAGGCTGTCCTGCGTGTTGCTTTGGAAAGTGGGACCCACCCAGCCTGAAGGGACTTCCACAATTTCCCTCGATTCCTTCCAGAAGCCCCATGGGAGCCAGAGAGAATTCCCCAAATCCGAACCAATGCCTGATTGGAGCTGTCCCCGTGGCCATGCCGGCCTGCACTAGGGATGCTCTGCTGACGCCTCAACCCAGACCCACGAGGGATGCTCTGCCGACGCCCCACCCCGGACCCATGAGGGATGCTCTGCCGACACCTCACCCCGGACCAGGGATGCTCTGCCGACACCTCACCCCAGACCCACGAGGGATGCTCTGCCGACGCCTCACCCCGGACCAGGGATGCTCTGCCGACACCTCACCCCGGACCCACGAGGGATGCCCTGCCGACGCCCCACCCCGGACGCCTCACCCCGGACCAGGGATGCTCTGCCGACACCTCACCCCGGACCAGGGATGCTCTGCCGACACCTCACCCCAGACCCACGAGGGATGCTCTGCCGACGCCCCACCCCGGACCCACGAGGGATGCCCTGCCGACACCTCACTCCGGACCCACGAGGGATGCCCTGCCGACGCCTCACCCCGGACCCACGAGGGATGCCTTGCCGACGCCCCACCCCGGACCCACGAGGGATGCTCTGCCGACGCCTCACCCCGGACCCACGAGGGATGCTCTGCCGACGCCTCACCCCGGACCCAGGAGGGATGCTCTGCCGACGCCTCACCCCGGACCCACGAGGGATGCTCTGCCGACGCCTCATCCCGGACCCACGAGGGATGCTCTGCCGACGCCCCACCCCGGACCCACGAGGGATGCTCTGCCGACGCCCCACCCCGGACCCACGAGGGATGCTCTGCCGACGCCCCACCCCGGACCCACGAGGGATGCTCTGCCGACGCCCCACCCCGGACCCACGAGGGATGCTCTGCCGACGCCCCACCCCGGACCCACGAGGGATGCTCTGCCGACGCCTCACCCCGGACCCACGAGGGATGCTCTGCCGACGCCTCACCCCGGACCCACGAGGGATGCTCTGCCGACGCCTCACCCCGGACCCACGAGGGATGCTCTGCCGACGCCTCACCCCGGACCCACGAGGGATGCTCTGCCGACGCCTCATCCCGGACCCACGAGGGATGCTCTGCCGACGCCCCACCCCGGACCCACGAGGGATGCTCTGCCGACGCCCCACCCCGGACCCACGAGGGATGCTCTGCCGACACCTCACCCCGGACCCACGAGGGATGCTCTGCCGACGCCTCACCTCGGACCAGGGATGCTCTGCCGACACCTCACCCCAGACCCACGAGGGATGCTCTGCCGACGCCCCACCCCGGACCCACGAGGGATGCTCTGCCGACGCCCCACCCCGGACCCATGAGGGATGCTCTGCCGACGCCTCACCCCGGACCAGGGATGCTCTGCCGACGCCCCACCCCGGACCCACGAGGGATGCTCTGCCGACGCCTCACCCCGGACCAGGGATGCTCTGCCGACACCTCACCCCAGACCCACGAGGGATGCTCTGCCGACGCCTCACCCCGGACCAGGGATGCTCTGCCGACACCTCACCCCAGACCCACGAGGGATGCTCTGCCGACGCCTCACCCCGGACCAGGGATGCTCTGCCGACACCTCACCCCAGACCCACGAGGGATGCTCTGCCAACACCTCACCCTGGACCCACGAGGGATGCCCTGCCGACGCCCCACCCCGGACCCACGAGGGATGCTCTGCCGACACCTCACCCCAGACCCACGAGGGATGCTCTGCCGACACCTCACCCCGGACCCACGAGGGATGCTCTGCCGACGCCTCACCCCGGACCCAGGAGGGATGCTCTGCTGACCCCTCACCCCGGACCCAGGAGGGATGCTCTGCCGACGCCTCACCCCGGACCCACGAGGGATACTCTGCCGATGCCTCATCCCGGACCCACGAGGGATGCTCTGCCGACGCCTCACCCCGGACCCACGAGGGATGCTCTGCCGACGTCTCACCTCGGACCAGGGATGCTCTGCCGACACCTCACCCCGGACCCACGAGGGATGCTCTGCCGACGCCTCACCCCGGACCCAGGAGGGATGCTCTGCTGACACTCCACTCGGGACCGCAGCAGCCCCCCAAGGCATGTGGGTGTCTGGGTGGGGGTGGGAGCAAGAGGGTTGCTCCTTTTCATGGCTCCCGTGAGCAGAGCAGAGGGCGTGGCAGGTGCCTCTGCCGTCCACCACTATCCAGGGTGGGGCGCACCTCCCTGGACACCCCCGTAGCTCCAGATCTTGTGCCAGCCCCAGGTAGGACGGGGTGCGCAGGACCCACCTGGCAGCGGCTGAAGATGTCTGCGTGGGTGACGCGCACGTTGAAATGCTTGAGCACAGCCTTGGCCTGCTGGTGGGCCTTCAGGGAGCAGTCAACCGAGAGGCAGCGCCCAGCCCCGACCTGGGCCCGGAGCTGCAAAAACACGGCTCGGCTACTGAGGGGCAGTGCAGAGCCCAGCACCTGCCCAGGCCCAGCCTGCCTCTGCCAGCATGGGGCAGGAGCCTTCTCTCGGCCCACCAGGGGTACGGCAGAGGCACTGGGGGTCAGCCCCACATCAAGCTGACCCTGAGGTGGGGGTGGCCGAGGGGCTGGGGGCTTGGGAAGATGGGGCTCAGGCCCACTGAGCTCATCTGTGGGACACTCACCTTGTGGAATGGCTGCCCCGACGTCAGGATGATCCTCCCCTCCTGCCTGGCAACCTGTGTGGGAGGGGCGACCAGCACGTAAGGGGGGCAGCTCTGTTCTCCTGGACTGGGTCGCCTCTGCTCACCGCCCCCTAGCTCCCCGGATCCTGGCCCTGCCCCAGGCCCCTTTTGTCCTCCAGGGTGGCCTCTGCCTGGGGTCTGGGTGGTGAGGAGCCCTCTGCCGGGTCCTGGGTGTCGCCTCATTGTATAGATTTAATCTTAGCACCACACAAACTTTTTTTTTTCATAATTACAAACAAAATTGAATTTAAAAAGCCATCCCTCAAAAGCAGAAGAAAATGAAATACATAAAACATACACAGAGGTATTCCAAGAGACTCTGTAGAGATTTGAAAACACAGTAACTTGCCCCTAGCTCATAAGGAGCCAACTACACATCAAAAATGAAGAAAACCCTGCACTGACGATGCTCTGGGTGACAGTGTCGACGTGGCTCTTCCAAAGCTTTGTATGAACTGTGGCATAAAACCGATGGATCATTTTGCTGATTTTGTGAGTATGAGAGTTTTCAGCTGACAAAGGAGATACAAAATTAAAATTAAGGATATATTATATATATATTTTGTTTGTTTGTTTTGTTTTGTTTTGTTTGTTTTAGATGGAGTCTCGCTCTGTTGCCCAGGCGGGAGTGCAGTGGCGCTGTCTTGGCTCACTGCAAGCTCTGCCTCCTGGGTTCACACCATTCTCCTGCCTCAGCCTCCCGAGTAGCTGGGACTACAGGTGCCAGCCACCGCGCCTGGCTAATTTTTTCTATTTTTAGTAGAGACGGGGTTTCACTGTGTTAGCCAGGATGGTCTTGATCTCCTGACCTCGTGATCCGCCCGCCTCGGCCTCCCAAAGTGCTGAGATTACAGGCGTGAGCCACCGTGCCCTGCCAAAATTAAGGATATTAAGCTTACAAGAAAACTCCAGATCTGAATAGAAAGCTTCAGTATGAATTTCTGATGTATGTTATATATATTTTTAAAAGTGTATTTCTGCACAGTCCATTGCAAAGGCCTAGAGATAAGACCCAATCCCATCGCTGGGAGTGCCCTGTACCCAAAACTGGTTTCTACATACATTTTACACTAAAAGGAACCCGAGCTTTTTGAAGAAATGACTGATTCCAGATCTAAGGTAGAAATGCAGACAATGAGGCCGGAGCATCTAGACCCTGCAGAAAGCAACGGTGAAGAGCCAAGTGTCACATCTGAGGACTCAGGAGCCAGCGGGGCTCCTACATCACAGGGAGGCAACGTGCCAGCCAGGGAACAGGTGCGGAGGAGGACACAGGACACCTTTCTATGCATTCAGAATGGTTCCTTAAAATCATTAGTTAACTTTTTTTTTTTTGAGATGGAGTCTCACTCTGTCGCCCAGGCTGGAGTGCAGTGGCACAATCTCGGCTCGCTGCAAGCTCCGCCTCCCGGGTTCAAGCAATTCTCGTGCCTCAGCCTCCCAAGTAGCTGGGACTACAGGCATGCACCAGCACACCCAGCTAATTTTTGTATTTTTAGTAGAGACAGGGTTTCTCCATGGTGGCCAGGCTGGTCTCAAACTCCTGACCTCAGGTGATCTGTCTGCCTTGGCTTGCTAAAGTGCTGGGATTACAGGTGTGAACCACCACACCCGGCCAAATCATTAGTTATCTTTAAGAGTGCAAGACCAACTCAAAAACATCAGAGCTAATAATATAAAACTCTTAGAAGAGGCTGGGCAAGGTGGCTCGTGCCTGTAATCCCAGCACTTTGGGAGGCTGCGATGGGTAGATAGCTTGAGTCCAGGAGTCCTAGACCAGCCTGGGCAACATAGCAAAACCCCATCTCTGCAAAAAATAAAAAACCTAGCCAGGCGTGTCTGTAGTCCCAGCTACTTAAGAGGTCGACGTGGGATGATCACCTGAGCCGGGAGGTCAAGGCTGCAGTGGGCCGTGTTTGCACCACCAGACTCCAGCCTGGGCTACAAAGTGAGACCCCGTCTCCAAAAAAAAAAAAAAGACTCTTAGAAGAAGACACAGGGGAACACTTCCTGGCGCTGTATTTGGCCAGGATTTCTTCGATATGACACCGCAGCAAAGGCAGCAAAAGAAACACTGGAGTGACTGGACCCTCATTACAGTGAAATGTACACGTAGGACATTCTGGAGGAATAAAACACCTCAGGGTGGAGACGTTGGTATTTGCAAATCACGTATCTGATGAGGGGTTGATATATAGAGTATAGGAGGAACCCTATAATTCAACAACAGAAAAACAAATAATCCAGTTTAAAAATTGAAGGGCAGAGCACAGCGGCTCACGCCTGCAATCCCAATACTTTGGGAGGCTGAGGCGGGAGGATGACCTGAGCCTGGGAGGCTGAGGCTGCCGTGAGCTGTGATCGTGCCACTGCACTCCAGCCTGGGTAACAAAGTGAGACCTTATCTCAAAAAGAAAAAAAAAGTTGGCAAAGAACTGAAATAGACACTTTTTCAAAGATATACGCGTGGCCATTAAGCACATGAAAGATGCTCAACATCATTCGTCATTAGCGAAATGTGAATAAAAACCACAGTGAGACATCACATCCATTAGGGTGGCTTCTATAAAAAAAAAAAAAGGGAAATAAATGTTGGTGGGATGTGGATAAACTGAACTCTCATGCGTCACTGGCGGGAAGGTAAATGGTGTGGCTGCTGTGGAAAACAGTGTGACGGTTCCTCAAGAAGTTAAACACAGAGTCAGTAGAGGATTCAGCAGTTTCACCTTTAGCTGTATATGCAAAAGAACTGAAAGCAGGAACTCAAGCACATCCTCATACATCAGTGTTTGTAGCAGCCACATTCAGAATAACCACAAGAGAGAGGCAACCCAGGGGCCCATCCAGACAAATGGAAACACAACGGGGTCCGTCCTGCAACAGAATGACGGAACGTCATCCAGCCTCAGAAAGGAAGGACATTCAGGTCGGGCGCGGTGGCTCACGCCTGTAATCCCAGCACTTTGGGGGGCTGAGGCAGGTGGATCACAAGGTCAGGAGATCGAGACCATCCTGGCTAACACGGTGAAACCCCGTCTCTACTAAAAATACAAAAAAATCAGCCGGGCGTGGTGGCGGGCGCCTATAGTCCCAGCTACTCGGGAGGCTGAGGCAGGAGAATGACGTGAACCCGGGAGGCGGAGCTTGCGGTGAGCCGAGATCGTGCCACTGCACTCCAGCCTGGGCCACAGAGTGAGACTCTGCCTCAAAAAAAAAAAAAAAAAAGGAAGGACGTTCTGACACAGGCTACGTCGTAGATAAACCCTTACGACACGCCGAGTGGAAGATGCCAGACACAAACAGGCAGATACTATATGATTCCACGTCTGCGAGGTACCTAGAACAGGTCAATTCATAGAGGCAGAAAGTGGAACAGTGGCCACCAGGGCTAGAAGGAGGGGAGGGGAGATAACTATTGGTACGGAGTCTTTTTTTTTTTTTTTTTTGAGACAGAGTCTTGCTCTGTCGCCCAGGCTGGAGTGCAGTGGCACGATCTTGGCTCACTGCAAGTTCCGCCTCCTGGGTTCATGCCATTCTCCTGCCTCAGCCTCCTGAGTAGCTGGGACTACAGGCGCGCACCACCACACCCCGCTGATATTTTGTATTTTTAATAGAGACAGGGTTTCACCATGTTAGCCAGGATGGTCTCGATCTCCTGACCTCATGATCTGCCCGCCTCGGCCTCCCAAAGTGCTGGGATTACAGGTGTGAGCCACCACGCCCGGCTGGTATGGAGTCTTTGGGATGATACCAAGTTCTGGAAAGGGGTGGTGGTGATGGATATGTGATATAGTGAATGTGCTAATGCCACTGAATTGTACACTTACAAAAGGTTAAAATGGTCAATTTCGTGTTATGTATATGTTTTACCACCAAAAAGGAAGAAAAAAAGGAACACAGAAAGTAGTTACTTCGTGGTGATAACAAATATACACCCATATGATGAGTAAAAACAACCAATATATACCCATATGATGAGTAAAAAACTAATATACACTCATATGATGAGTAAAACAACTAATATACACCCATAAGATGAGTAAAAACAACTAATATACACCCATATGATGAGCAAAACAACTAATATACACCCATATGATGAGTAAAAACAACTAATATACACCCATATGATGAGTAAAAAACTAATATACACTCATATGATGAGTAAAACAACTAATATACACCTATATGATGAGTAAAAACAACTAATATACACCCATATGATGAGTAAAAAACTAATATACACCCATATGATGAGTAAAAACAACTAATATACACCCACATGATGAGTAAAAACAACTAATATCCACCCACATGATGAGGAAAAACAACCAATATCCACCCACATGATGAGTAAAAACAACTAATATCCACCCACATGACGAGTAAAAACAACGAATATACACCCACATGATGAGTAAAAACAACCAATATACACCCACATGATGAGTAAAAACAACAAATATGCACCCACATGATGAGTAAAAACAACGAATATACACCAGTATGATGAGTAAAAACAACTAATATACACCCATATGATGAGTAAAAAACTAATATACACCCATATGATGAGTAAAAACAACGAATACACACCCACATGATGAGTAAAAACAACCAATATACACCCACATGATGGGTAAAAACAACGAATATCCACCAGTATGATGAGTAAAACCAATTAATATACAACCATATGATGACTAAAAACAACTAATATACACCTATATGATGAGTAAAAGCAACTAATATACACCTATATGATGAGTAAAAACAACGAATATACACCTATATGATGAGTAAAACAACTAATATACACCCATATGATGAGTAAAAACAACGAATATACACCCATATGATGAGTAAAAACAACTAATATGCACCCATATGATGAGTAAAACAACTAATATACACCCATATGATGAGTAAAAACAACTAATATACACCCATATGATGAGTAAAACAACTAATATACACCCATAGGATGAGTAAAAACAACGAATATACACCCATATGATGAGTAAAAACAACGAATATACACCCATATGATGAGTAAAAACAACTAATATGCACCCATATGATGAGTAAAAACAACTAATATACACCCACATGATGAGTAAAAACAGGTAATATACACCCACATGATGAGTAAAACAACGAATATACACCCATATGATGAGTAAAAACAACTAATATGCACCCATATGATGAGTAAAACAACTAATATACACCCATATGATGAGTAAAAACTAATATACACCTATATGATGAATAAAAACAAAAGTAAAAACAAACACAACTGGTAAATAAAGTAAATATATGGGAAAAAAAACAAACAAAACAGGGGTCAAAGGGAAGAAACAGACTAGTTATACAGGAACTACACAGGGCCACACGAGGCTACACAGGAACTACATGGGGGCTACATGGGAACTACAGAGGGGCCACAGAGGGACTACAGTGGGGCTACAGAGGAGCTACACGGGGCTACACAGGAGCTACATGGGGCTACACAGGAGCTACACGGGGCTACACAGGGCTACAAAGGAAATACACAGGGCTACACGGGGCTACACAGGAGCTACACAGGACTGATGGCAGACTTCTCGAGGGCAACAATGGAGCCAAAAGGTAGCGGAGGGTTTTCAAAGTTCTGGGGAGCTACAAGCATAAACCCAGCAACACTCTCTTTCAAGAAAGAGGAAACAGAGCTTTTTAGAAAGGAAAAATGGCCCCAATTAAAGAACAAGGAAAATTCATTAACAAGAAGGAGTTTGTCATTTCCCAGAGGAAGGTCTGCCATGCAACAAACGGTCCACACATCATCAACACTAAAAGACGTCAAGACCATAAAACAAACATGATAATGTCTAATTTGCAGAATTAAGAAAGACAGCATCGTGTTAACATTCTGGAAGATGACAGCAGGTAAGGTAAGAAAGACAAGTTGACCCTGCAAACGGAATCCAACAGCACATTAAAGCAATAATTCACCATGACCTAGTGAGTTTCATCCCAGGGATTCAGGGGGTTCAACATGTGCCAGTCAGTAAGTTCGATTCATCACACAAACAGAATTAAAAACAAAAACTACAAGATCATCTCAATAGATGCATAAAAAGCATTTGACAAAATCTAGCATTGTTTTATGATAAAAATCCTCAACCAACTAGGCTTGGAAGGAACATACCTCAAAATAATAAAAGCCATATATGACAAACCCGCAGCCAACATCATACTAAATGGGGAAAAGTGGAAATAGTCCCCCTGAGAACTGGAACAGGACAAGGGTGCCCTCTCACCCTCCCACCCTCACCCTCCCACCCAACATAGTACTCAAAGTCCTGACCAGAACTATCAGGAAAGACAAAGAAAGAGACGGCATCCAAATGGTAAAACAGGAAGTCAAACTATCTTTGCCAATGTTAGGACTGTATACCTCGAAAACCCTAAAGGCTCCTCCAAAAGACTCCTTGATTTGACAAATGAATTCAGTAAAGTCTCAGGTTACAAAATAAATGTGCACAAATCAGTAGCACAACGACCAAGCTGAGAAGGAAACCAAGAACTCAGGCCCGGCATAGTGGCTCACACCTGTAATCCCAGCACTTTGGGAGGCCCAGGCGGGTGGCTCACTTGAGGTCAGGAGTTTGAGACCAGCCTGGATAACATGGTGAAACCCTGTCTCTACTAAAAATACAAAAATTAGCCAGGTGTGGTGGTGCGCACCTGTAATCCCAGCTACCTCGGAGGCTGAGGCAGGAGAATTGCTTGAACCCAGGAGGTGGAGGTTGCAGTGAGCTGAGATGGCACCACTGCACTCCAGCCTGGGCGACAGGGTGAGACTCTGTCTCAAAAAATAAAAATAAAAAAATAAAAAAGTGAAAAAAGAACTCAATCCTTTTTACAATATCTGCGCAACGACAACACACACACACACACACAACAAACCTAGGAATGTACTTAACCAAGGAGGTGAAAGACTCTACAAGGAGAACTACAAAATACTGCTGAAAGAAATCATGAATGATGTAAACAAATGGAAATACATCCCATGCTCATGAATTGGAGGAATCGATATTGTGAAATAACCAAACTGCCCAAAGCAATCTACAGATTCAGTGCAATTCCTATCAAAATACCAACATCGTTTTTCACAGAATTAGAAAAAACAATCCTAAAATCTGTATGGAACCAAAAAAGAGCCTGAATAGCCAAAGCAGTCCTAAGGAAAAAGAACAAATCTAGGCCAGGTGAAGTGGCTCACGCCTGTAATCCCAGCACTTTGGGAGGCCGAGGCGGGTGGATCACAAGGTCAGGAGATCGAGACCAGCCTGGCCGACATGGTGAAACCCCATCTCTACTAAAATACAAAAAATTACCGGGCATGGTGGCAGGCGCCTGTAGTCCCAGCTACTCGGGAGGCTGAGGCAGGGGAATCCCTTGAACCCAGGAGGCGGAGGTTCCAGTGAGCCAAGATTATGCCACTGCACTCCAGCCTGGCAACAGACTGAGACTCTGTCTGTCAAAAAACAAAAAACAAATCTGGAGGCATCACATTACCCAACTTCAAATTATACTTGTGAAGGTTTATATTGAGTGTCAACTGGATTGAATGATGCAAAGTATTAATCCTGGATGTGTCTGTGGGGGTGTTGCCAAAGGGGATTCACATTTGAGTCCGTGGACTGGGAGAGGCAGACCCACCCTCAGTGGGCACCATCTCATCAGCTGCCAGTATGGCTAGGATAAAGCACGCAGGAGAAGATGGGAGAGTGGACTTGCTGAGGCTTCCAGCCCCATCTTTCTCCCGTGCTGGATGCTTCTTATCCTCGAACATCAGACTCCAAATTCCTCAGCTTTTGGACTCTTACACGTACACCAGTGGTTTGCCAGGGGCTCTCGGGCCTTTGGCCAGCAGACTGAAGGCTGCACTGCCGGCTTCCCTGCTTTTGAGGTTTTGGGACTCGGATGGATCCACCTCTGGCTTCCTGGCTCCTCAGCTTGCAGACGGCCTGGGTGAGACTTCACCTTGTGATTCTGTGAGTCAACTCTCCTTAATAAACTTCCTTTCGTATGCACATCTATCCTATCAGTTCTGTCCCTCTAGAGAACACTGGCTGACACTACACTACAAGGCTCTGTGGTATAATTTGAATGTGTCCCCACCCAAATCTCATCCTGAAATGCAAGCCCCGGTGTTGGAGGTGGGGCCTGGCCTGGAGGGAGGCGACTCGATCATGGGGGAGGATTTCTCAGGAGTGGTTTAGCACCGTCCCCCTTGGTCCTGTCCTTGCCTGGTCGTTTAAAAGTGCGTAGCGTGTCCCCTCTTTCTCTCTCGCTCCTGCCTTCACCATGTGACATGCAAGCTCCTGCTTTGCCTTCTGCCAGGACTAGACATTTCCAGAGGCTCCCCAGAAGCAGATGCCAGTGATATGGTTCCTGTACAGCCTCCAGAACCATAAGCCAATTGAACTTCTTTTCTTATAAGTTACCCAGTCCCAGGTATTTCTTTTCTTTTTTTTTTTTTTTTTGAGACAGAGTCTCACTCTGTCACCCAGGCTGGAGTACAGTGCAGTGATGTGATCTCCACTCACTGCAACCTCCGCCTCCCAGGTTCAAGTGATTCTCCTGCCTCAGCCTCCCGAGTAGCTGGGACTACAGGTGCCAACCACCAAGCCCAGCAAATTTTTTTTTTTTTGAGATGGAGTCTCGCTCTGTCGCCAGGCTGGAGTGCAGTGGCGTGATCTCGGCTCACTGCAATCTCTACCTCCTGGGTTCAAGCGATTCCCCTGCCTCAGTCTCCCGAGTAGCTGGGACTACAGGCACACACCACCATGCCTGGCTAATTTTTTGTATTTTAGTGGAGATGGGGTTTCACCATGTTGGCCGGGCTGGTCTCGAACGCCCGACCTCAGGTAATCCGCCTGCCTCTGCCTCTCAAAGTCCTGGGATTACAGGCGTGAGCCACTGCACCCGGCCTCAGGTATTCCTTTATAGCAATGTGAGAAGGGACTAATACAGTATAGTTACCAAAACAGCACAGTACTGGTATAAAAGTAGATACATAGACCAATGGGATGGAATAGAGAATCCAGAAATAAAGCCAAATACTTACAATCAACTGATCTTTGACAAAGTATAAATAAACATACATTGGAGAAAAAGACACCCTATCTAATAAGTGGTGCTGGGAAAACTGGCTAGCCACATGGAGGAGAATGAAACTGGATCCATCTCTCTCACCATATACAAAACCCAACTCAAGATGGATGAAAGACTTAGATCTAAGACTCGAACCATAAACATTCTAGAAGGAAATCTAGGAAAGCTCCTCTGCACATTGGCTTAAGCAAACAATTTTGACTAGAACCACAAAAGCAAATGCAACAAAAATAAAAATAAATAAATGCGACCTAATTCAACTAAAAAGCTTCTGCACAGCAAAAGAAATAATCATCAGAGAAAACAAACAGCCCACAAGGCCGGTGGCTCATGCCTGTAATCCCAGCACTTTGGGAGGCCGAGGCGGGCAGATCACGAGGTCAGGAGATCGAGACCATCCTGGCTAACACGATGAAACCCCGTCTCTACTAAAAGTACAAAAAATTAGCCAGGCGTAGTGGCAGGCACCTGTAGTCCCAGCTACTTGGGAGGCTGAGGCAGGAGAATTGCTTGAATCCGGGAGGTAGAGGTTGCAGTGAGCAGAGATCGCA
The DNA here is from genome assembly GCF_028885625.2 of Pongo pygmaeus. Lineage (NCBI taxonomy): Eukaryota > Metazoa > Chordata > Mammalia > Primates > Hominidae > Pongo > Pongo pygmaeus. Next base: position 128,097,591 of record NC_072386.2, read on the forward strand.
CCACTGCACTCCAGCCTGGGCGACAGAGTGAGACTCTGTCTCAAAAGGAAAACAAAAAAACAAAATAAAAACAAACACCCCACAGAATGGAAGAAAATATTTGCAAACTATGCATCTAACGAAGAGGCAATATCAAGAATCTATAAGGAACTCAAACAAATACGCAAGAAAAAAAACAAAGAATCCCATCAAAAAGTGGGCAAATGACACATGAATAGACATTTCTCAAAAGAAGATATACAGATACACAGCAAACGTGAAAAAGCACTCAACATCACAAATCATCAGGGAAATGCAAATTAAAACCACAATGAGATACCACCTTGCCCTAGCCAGAATAGACATTATTAAAATGTAAAAAAGACCAGGCATGGTGGCTCATGCCTGTAATCCAAGCACTTTGGGAGGCCAAGGTGGGCGGATCATGAGGTCAGGAGTTCAAGACCAGCCTGCCCAACATGGTGAAACCTGGTCTCTGCTAAAAATACAAAAAATTAGCCAGGTGTGGTGGCAGGTGCCTGTAGTACCAGCTACCCAGGAGGCTGAGGCAGAAGAATCACTTGAACCCAGGAGGCAGAGGTTGCAGTGAGCCAAGATCGCGCCATTGCACTCCAGCCTGGCAATAGAGCTAGACTTCATCTCAAAATAAATAAATAAATAAATAAATAAATAAATTAGCACAACATCTATGAAAACAGCATGGAGATTTCTCAAAGAACTAAAAGCAGATCTACCATGTGCTCCAGCAGTCCCACTACTGAGTATCTACCCAAAGGAAAAGAAGTCATTATATCAGAAAGACACCTGCACACATATGTTTATCACAGCACAATTCACAACTGCAAAGACATGGAACTAACCTAAGTATCCATCAACCAATGAGTGGATAAAAAAATGTGGTATGTAGATACCATGGAATACTACTCAGCCACAAAAAGGAACAAAATAATATCTCTGCAGCAACTTGAATGGATCTGGAGGCCATTATTCTAACTAAAGTAACTCAGGAATGGAAAACCAAATACTGCATGTTCTCACTTATAAGTGGGAACTAACCTATGGGTACACAAAGGCATGCAGAGTGATATAATGGACACTGGAGGCTCAAAGGTGGGGAGAGCAGGAGGAGGAGTAAGGGATAAAAAAACGACATATTGGGTACATTATATACTATTTGGGTGACAGTGCAGCAACATATCAGACTTCATCATTACACAATTCATCCATGTAACCAAATGCCACTTGTAACCCAAAAGCTATTGAAATATATGAAACATAAATCGATGTAAGATCCCTGACTTAACTGTAACTTTAGATATCGTTAACTCAAATATATGTGTTAACATTTCTCGGCCATGCGTGGTGGCTCATGCCTGTAATCCCAGCACTTTGGCAGGCCGAATCAGGTGGATTACTTGAGGTCAGGAGATCGACACCAGCCTGGCCAACATGGCGAAACCTCATCTCTATTAAAAATACAAACATTAGCTGGGTGTGGTGCTGGGTGCCTGTAGTCCCAGCTACTCAGGAGGCTGAGGCAGAACTGCTTGAACCTGGGAGGCGGAGCTTGCAGTGAGCCAAGATTGTGCCAGTGCACTCCAGCCTGGGTGACAAAGCGAGACTCCGTCTAAAAGAAAAAAGAAAAAAAACATTTAGGGCAATCCCTACAAAGAAAAGAAATAAATCGATAGCAAAATATGCATATTTTAAGAAAACAAGGAAAGCAATAGCAATAGAATTTACAGCTTTCAAATTGACTGAAGGAAAAATAGAATGAAGGTAAAAAAGCTAAAAGCATGAAAAAAAGAAGAGGAAAAAGAATAGAAAAAGTTGTACAAATAGAAAGCACAAATTAAGATAGTATGACTAAACCCAAACTCTATCAATACTTACAATAAATGTAAAAGGACTAAACTAATAAGTTAAAAGGCAAAGGCTGTCAGACTAGATTTTTTTTAAAAAACCCAACTAGAAACAGTTTACAAGAAACACACCTACTATATAAAAGAAGGTTGAAAGTAAAAGGATGAAAAAGTGCTTTACCAGTACTAACCAAAGAATAACGGAGAAATGGTATTAATGTTAGTTAAAATATATTTTATAGCAAAGAGCATTACTGGAGTCAAAGAGGTTCATCACATAATTATAAAAGATTTCACACAACAGAAACATATAAGAATTCTAATAATATGTATATGCACCTACTAACATAACTTTAAAACATATAAGGCAAACACTGACATAACTGCATGGAAAATTTGATGAATGCACCATCACAGGAACCTTCAGTATGTCTCTCTTGGTAGAATCAGGCAGAAAAGTAAATAGGATAAAGATGATTTAGGCTGGGTGTAGTGGCTCACGCCTATAATCCCAGCAGTTTGGGAGGCCAAGGTGGGCGGATCACAAGGTCAGGAGTTCGAGACCAGCCTGGCCAATATGGTGAAACCCCATCTCTACTAAAAATACAAAAATTAGCCAGGTGTGGTGGCAGGCACCTGTAATCCCAGCTACTTGGGAGGCTGAGGCAAGAGAATTGCTTGAACCCAGGAGGCGGAGCTTGCAGTGAGCTGAGATTGTGCCACTGCACTCCAGCCTGGGCGACAGAGCGAGATTTCTTCTAAAAAAAAAAAGATGTTTTGAACAACACATTTGGCAAGCTGGATCTACGGAGTGTGTGTATATGTTGGGGGGTAGGTAGAGTGGGAGGGAGAGAGGGGGAGAGAGATGAGCATGACTGGAAGGGAATACCATGTATCTTTTTGTTTGTTTGTTTTTTGAGATGGAGTCTCGCTCTGTTGCCCAGGCTGGAGTGCAGTGATGCAATCTCGGCTCACTGCAAGCTCCACCTCCCGGGTTCAAGCAATTCTCCTGCCTCAGCCTCCCGAGTAGCTGGGACTACAGGCGCCCGCCACCATGCCCAGCTAATTTTTTGAATTTTTAGTACAGACAGGGTTTCACCATGTTCGCCAGGATGGTCTTGATCTCCTGACCTCGTGATCCGCCCGCCTCGGCCTCCCAAAGTGCTGGGATTACAGGCGTGAGCCACCGTGCCCGGCCGATACCAGGTATCCTTTTACAGTCCATGTGGGTCATTTATAAAAAGGATCATCTACTTGGCTACAAAGCAAATCTTAAGAAATTTCCAAAATTGGAAATATACAGACTATGTTCCTGAAGTTAGGTTAGAAATCATTTTTAAGAAGATAACTAAAAAGCCCCAAGATCCAAGCTTTCTAAAATTGAAAAACAGCCTTCTAAAGAATGAAGTCAAATAAGCAATCATAATTGATATTCAAATATTATTAGAACTAAAAACAATGAATACACTCTATATAAAAACTGATAGAGTGCAGTGAAAACAATACTTCGAGAAAAATTTATGGCCTTAAATATTTATATCATAAAATATAAGAGTCTGAAAATTAAAGAGCTAAGCAACGCCACTTGGAAACAAACCCAAGAAAGCAAAAGGAAGGAAATCATAAAGATAAGAACAGAAATTGATGAGATAGACAACAAAAATGCAATAGAAAGACTCAACAAAGCCAAATACTGGTTATTTTAAAAGGCAGTAAGTTGGCCGGGCGCGGTGGCTCACGCCTGTAATCCCAGCACTTTGAGGGGCTGAGGCAGGCGGATCACGAGGTCAGGAGATTGAGACCATCCTGGCTAACATGGTGAAACCCCGTCTCTACTAAAAAAATACAAAAAATTAGCTGGGCGAGGTGGCGGGCACCTGTAGTCCCAGCTACTTGGGAGGCTGAGGCAGGAGAATGGCGTGAACCTGGGAGGCGGAGCTTGTAGTAAGTGGAGATCGCGCCACTGCACTCCAGCCTGAGTGACAGAGCGAGACTCCATCTCAAAAAAAAAAAAAAAAAAAAAGGCAGTAAGTTGACATATCTCTGCGAGAGCATGAGAAGAGAGAGAGCCAAAGGAAGCGACAATAAAAGAGAGGGAACCCAGCTGCAGACACAGCAGAGCCTTAACAGAGGACCCCAACAATCTACACTTAGATATTTGAAATGTTGGATTAAATGGACACATTCCAGAAAAATTATAAATTACCAAATGTGATCAAGAAGACACAGCCAGCCAAGTGGTTCTATAACTATTAATAAAACTCAGTATCAGAACATTCTCCCCAAAGAAAACATCAGGCCAGGAAGCCTCATGAGAAGTGAGCCAGTTTCGGGAGCAGATAATTTAAACATTACACAGTTGCAGAAAAAAGAGAGAAAACTTCCCAATGTATTTATGAGGCCAGAAAAAAAGAGAAAGGAAAAGCATATGTCAGATGTACCTATGAAGATGGATACAAGCTTCCTCAACAAAAGTCACAGACCAGGCCGGGTGCGGTGCCACACGCCTATAGTCCCAGCCATAGTCTCACTGAGGTGAGAGGATCACTTGAGCCCAGGAGTTCAAGGCCAGCCTGGGTAACACAGCAAGACGCCACTTCAAAAAAAAAAAAAAAAAAAAAAATCACAGACCAGGACGGGTGCGGTGGCTCACACCTGTAATCCCAGCACTTTGGGAGGCTGAGGCAGGTGGATCGCCTGAGGTTGGGAGTTTGAGACCAGCCTGGCCATCATGGCAAAACCCCGTCTCTACTAAAAATACAAAAATTAGCCAGGTGTGGTGGTGCGTGCCTGCAATCCCATCTACTTGGGAGGCTGAGGCAGGAGAATCGCTTGAACCAGGGAGGCAGAGGTTGCAGTGAGCTGAGATCGCACCATTGCACTCCAGCCTGGGCAATGGAGCAAGACTCTGTCTCAAAAAAATAAAAAATAAAAAAACAAAATCACAGACCAAAGTCCGCAATGTATTAAGAAGGGTAATATGCAGGACCAAGTTGAATTTAACCTAGGAAAGAAAGATTAGTCCCAAATTCAAAAGGTTAATAATGTCATTCATCACATTTACAGATTAAAGGAAAAATAACCCTATGAGTATCTGAAAAGCTGCCGAGAAAGCATTAGGTAGGTAGAAGTCAATATTCATTCCTAACAAAAACCTACAGCAAATGTGGAATCGTGGAGGAACTGCCTCAGCCTGGTACAGAATATTGAGCAACCACCTTACTTCATGTTAAAACATTCCTTTCTAAATCAGAAACAAGACAAGGATGGCTACCATCAGCATTTCTATTCAACACCGTCTTGGAGATCTTGACTAATGAAATAAGATAAGGAAGGAAAAGATACAAGGATTGGAAAGGAAGAAATAAAACCCTCACAGTTTGCAGATGATGTGTACAAACAGAACCCCAAATAATTGACAACCAATTCAGTAAGAGCCAGGGGCATTTAGTAAGTTTTCTGGATAGAAGACTAATTCATCAAGGGCAACCACACTCCATGTATCAGCAGAAAATAAAACCCACATGATTCATAAAAGCAACAAAAATCTAAAGTTTCCGAGATGAAATCTAACAAAAGACATGCAAGATCTTTATGGAGGTTATTAAATGTGTTAGAAAGAGGCTGGGCACAGTGGCTCACCCCTGTTATCTCAGCACTTTGGGAGGCTGAGGCGGGCGGATCATGAGGTCAGGAGTTCAAGACCAGCCTGGCCAACATGATGAAACCTCATCTCTACTAAAAATACAAAAATTAGCTGAGTGTGGCGGTGCGTGCCTGTAATCCCAGCTACTCAGGAGGCTGAGGCAGGAGAATCGCTTGAATCCGGGAGGCAGAGGTTGCAGTGAGCCGAGATCATGTCACTGTACTCCAGCCTGGCAAGACAGCGAGACTCCATCTCAAAAAAAAAAAAAAAAAAAAAAAAAAAGAAGAAGAAAAGAAAGAGTTAAATATTCATGAATAGAAGACTCAATATCTTTTTTTTTTTTTTTAATGAGGGCTTGCTGTGTTGCCCAGGCTGGAGTGCAGTGGAATGATCATGGCTCACTGTGTAGCCTCGACCTCATGGGTTCAAGTGATCCTCCCACCTTAGTCCTCCAGGTGGCCAGGACCACAGGTGTGCACCACCATGCCTGGCTATTTTTTTTAAGAAACAATGTCTCACTATGTTACCAGGCTGGTCTCAAACTCCTGGGCTCAAGCAGTTCTCCTGCCTTGGCCTCCCAAAGTGCTGAGATTATAGGTGAGGCCACTGCACCTGGCCTCAATATCTTAAATATGTCATTTTTCCCTAAATTGATTTATAGAGCCAATGCAGTTCCAAGCCAAAGTGAATTGGTGAGCTGTTTCTAAACCTATATAGAAAGGACAAAGGACTGAAGGAGAAGAACAAGGTAGATGCTCACCCTACGAGATACGAAGATGAGTGATAACGCTGGAGGAATTAAGACATCGTGGCACCATGTAAAAACTCAAGGCCAGGCTGGGCGTGGTGGCTCACACCTGTAATCCCAGCACTTTGGGAAGCTGAAGCAGGAGGATCGCTCGAGGCCAGGAGTTCAAGACCAGCCTGGACAACATAGTGAGATCCTGTCTCCACGAAACATTTTAAAAATTAGCTGGGTGTGGTGGTCTGTGCCTGTGTTCCTGGCTACAAAGGAGGCTGAGTTTGGAGGCTCACTTGAGCCTAGGATGTTGAGGCTGCAGTCAGCTATGATCACACCACTACACTCTAGCCAGACAGAATGAGACCCTGTCTCTTAAAAAAAGAAAGCAAAAGACTGGACCAGGCATGTGTTAAGGGTCCCCAAGATCATCCTGAGGTGATTCAGTGTTACTCACAGGACTTAGCATGCAGTCACACTCTGGCTAAGACTCATTACAGTGAATAGTACACAGCAATGTCAGCAAAGGGAAAAGGCACATGGGACAAAGTTCAGAGGAAACGGGGCTCAGGCACCCAGGGGCCGTCTCCCAGGGGAATCCTGTACAATGTGCTTAACTTCTGCATAAGTTGTAATGACATTTGTGAAGTGTTGTCTATCTGAGAAGTTCATTAGGGACTCATCGCCTGAGGTTTTTACTGGGGGTGGTCACATTGATACCCTCTGCCTGGCATATACCAAAATTCCAGAGCCCTAGGAGGAAAGCGATGTCCAGCATACACCACATTGTTTGTAAAGATTAGGAACCTCAAACCACCTTCGCCATTAGGGAAGGTTTATATCAGTCAGGGAACTGTTTCCCAGCCGAGTTCCCAGGCTTGCAGCCAGGCCTTTCTTAGGGCAGCAGTGGCAGCCACAAGACATTCCACAGAACAGAAAGTTCAAATAGCTAGGGAACATATGGAAAGATGCTCAATTTCATCAAGAATCACAGAAACGGCCAGGCACGGTGGCTCACGCCTGTAATCCCAGCACTTTGGGAGGCCGAGGCAGGTGGATTACGAGGTCAGGAGATCGAGACCATCCTGGCCAACATGGTGAAACCCCGTTTCTACTAAAAATATAAAAATTAGCTGGGCGTGGTGGTGGATGCCTGTAATCCCAGCTACTGGGGAGCCTGAGGCAGGAGAATCGCTTGAACCCGGGAGGCGGAGGTTGCAGTGAGACGAGATCGCACCACTGCACTCCAGCCTGGGTGACAGAGTAAGACTCTGTTTCAAACAAACAAACAAACAAACAAAAAGGATCAGAGAAAAGCAAGTTCAAAGACAATGAAATATAACTTTACATGGACAGGACTGGCCAAGTGGACAAAGTTTAATAACATCAGTTGTGAATTTAATATCTGCTGTAATTCAGCTGCTCACAGGATTAAACTCTAGGCATGGTGTTCAGCAATTTTACTTCTGCAGCTACAGGGGATAAGGGCTTCTTTTAGGGCCAATATAGAAGCTTGCAGGTGCTTCGTGTGGAGCCTGAGCTCATCTTTTTCTTTCCCACTTTCTCCAGCACAGTTAGGAGCAACCAGCCCATCCCATTATACCCATTAGTTTGCCTGCAATGTTTGGAAGTAGCAAATACTTGTTTCGTCAGAATCTGTGCTTTTATAGGTTCCCAATTAAGGGTATCCCATGACAATATTTTGAAAAAGTTTGCAACATCTCACTATGGACTACTGTATCCTTTTTTCTTTTTCTTTTCTTTTCTTTTTTTTTTTTTTTTGAGACAGAGTCTCACTCTGTCTCCCAGGCTGGAGTGCAGTGGCGCGATCTCGGCTCACTGCAACCTCCCACCCCCGGGTTCACGCCATTCTCCTGCCTCAGCCTCCCGAGTAGCTGGGCCTACAGGCGCCCACAACCACGCCCGGCTAATTTTTTATATTTTTAGTAGAGACGGGGTTTCATCATGTTAGCCAGGATGGTCTCGATCTTCTGACCTGGTGATCCGCCCGCCTCGGCCTCTGAAAGAGCTGGGATTACAGGCGTGAGCCACTGCGCCTGGCCTGTACCCTCTTTACTACTGGAAACTAGGCCCTTAGTGTCTCTAAATATAATAATATTAGAGAACCAATTCCAGGAGTCCCAGAACCAGTGCAGACAGCTCATCTGTAAGACCTTCCTCTGCAACAACTTCCGGCACCAAAATTGGTCAGGTGGGCCGATCTAGAGAAGTGAACCAGTGGGAGATAAATATTAAGAGATTTACTATCAAGAACTGGCTTCCATGCTTGCAGTGGCTGACGAGACGTGTCTGGAAGATCGTGAGTGGCATGGAACTTCGCTGGCATATTTCCTGTCCACTTCGGCGTCTGCGGAGGAGGCCAAAGGCTGATGCCCCTGCGCTCTCTGGAAGCCTTGGGTTTGCTTTCGAAGACTGACTGTTCTGACCTCACTCCTGCACAGATACACACTCAGCTTTTCAGGCCACACTTTTGGGAGCGATCACTTATTCTTAGCATCTTTTGCCATCCGGACAGGATGAGAGTTTCCCAAATCAAGTCCTAGTTCCTTTTTGTTTAAGAGCGCTCCCCTCAGTCCCTCCTGCTCACATTCTACCACAAGCAGCAAGAAGAGACCAGACTGCATCTTCCACAGTCTGGAGATCTCCTCAGCTGAATATCCAGGTCTTCTGCTCACATTTCACCATAAGCAGCAGGAATAGGCCAGGCTGCACCTTCCACAGTCTGGAGATCTCCTCAGCAGAACACCCAGGTTCACCTGACAAAGTCAGGTTCTGTCTGACAGCAGGACACAGCCCCATGGCGTTTCCCGCCACTGCCTGGATGTGACAGGCACTTTGCCTCCCTCCACTTTGTCAGGACACGCTCCTCACATCCTCTGGGCTCTCGCCTGGAGTGCTTTCTTTCCTTTTTCTTTTTAAAAAATGTTTGTAAATTTATTAGTAATTCTCCTTTTGAAAGGTATGGAAAATGAAACTCAAAGTATAATCATTCTATGAAACCAATTAACTCATCTCTCCAGGAGTCTTAGTAGAAAACACATGATTTGGAAAGATCCTGCAGGGTGTGGTGACTCATGCCTGTAATCTCAGCACTTTGGGAGGCTGAGGTGGGTGGATCACCTAAGGTCAGGAATTCGAGACCAGCCTGACCAACATGGAGAAACCCTGTCTCTCCTAAAATACAAAAATTAGTTGGGTGTAGTGGCGAGCACTGTGATCCCAGCTACTCAGGAGGCTTAGACAGGAGAGTTGCTTGAACCCGGGAGGCGGAGGTTGCAGTGGCCCCAGGTAGCACCACTGCACTCCGGTGGCCTGGGCAACAGAGCGAGGCTTTGTCTCAAAAAAAAAAAAAAAGAAAAGAAAAGAAAAAGAAAGCAAAGGCTCCATAGAAGCCAAAACGATACCAAAGCTTCCGTTCTTAAAAAATGTTCTCTCCAGAAAATGCATGAAGCTATGTCTGCATCTGTGAGATCATTACAGCTGTGAGTAAGATGGTCACAAACGTGAACACCTGTCTAGAACATCCTAGACAGACATAAACAGACAATCCTTGAATCAGCAGAAAACAAATGAGGGTGAAAATAAAGCTGTACTATTTGTAGAGCAAGTCCTAAAAACACAGAATTCACTAAGAGCTTGGAATAGAAGACCTACGAGATAAAAACCAGTGAAAAGTATTAGAAAAATACTTCACTCCTTGATCGAGACCATCCTAGCTAACATGGTGAAACCCCGTCTGTACTAAAAATACAAAAAATTAGCCAGGCGTGGTGGCGGGAGCCTGTAGTCCCAGCTGCTCGGGAGGCTGAGGCAGGAGAATGGCGCGAACCTGGGAGGCGGAGCTTGCAGTGAGCCGAGATCACACCACTGCACTCCAGCCTGGAAGACAGAGCAAGACTCTGTCTCAAAAAAATCAAACAAAACAAAACAAAACAAAAAAAACAAAATTCACTCCTTACTGAAGGAAAAAAAGAGGGAATAAAAATAATTAGAAAAATATATGGGTAAGATTACCCATAACTAGTATTTAAACAAATCGATGGTTCAGGATGGATTCCGCCCCTCCATGAAGAATAAATACCAACTAACCCCACTTCTTACACCCCTGAGGGAGAAAACTGGTCCATTTGGCATTGATCTGACACCCTCACACTCCTGCGGTTTAGGTCGAACCATCTCGGCTCCATCTGTTTCAGCTGCATTTACCAGCATCCCACCTCTATTTCCCAACCTTCGACACTTTTAACGTCCGTATTTCTACAGACGGTCTATTTCAACGCCCTCTAGGCCTTTCGTGTTGTGATCCTCAGGACTCTTCCACCCTCTACTCATTCCCTGATTCTAAAACTACTTCTGCATGTTTAGCTGTGTGTTACACCAGCACCCCACTCCCGGTACCACAATCCACATTCTTTTTTTTTTTTCCTATTGTTTTGAGATGGAGTCTTGCTCTGTCACCCAAGCTGGAGTGCAGTGGTGCGATCTCCACTCACTGCTGCCACCTCCGCCTCCCGGCTTCAAGCAATTCTCTGCCTCAGCATCCCGAGTAGCTGGGATTACAGGCGCCCGCCACCATGCCCGGCTAATTTTTGTATTTTTAGGAGAGACAGGGTTTCACCATCTCGGCCAGGCTGGTCTTGAACCCCTGACCTTGTGATCCACCCGCCTCGGCCTCCCAAAGTGCAGGGATTACAGGCATGAGCACCCAGCCTCCATGTCATTTTTCTAATGCTGCTGTCACAATTTACTAAAAGTTTAGCAGCTTACAACATAGTTCTGTGGAAGTCCAGAAGTCCAGTGGACTCAACCAGGTTCTCTGCTCAGGGTCTCATGGCTGAAATCACAGTGTTAGCGACCAGGCTCCTCTTAGGAGACTCCGGGGAAGAACCTCCTTCTGGGCTTGGTCAGCCAGAATCTGGCTGCTTGTGGCTGTTGGACTGAGGTTTCCTTGTGTGGCCTCCTCCATCTTCAAGCCAACAATGGGACACTGAATCCTTCCTGTGCTTTGAATCTCTCTGTCTTCTGCGTTCCATTCCTGATTTTTTTTTTTTTTTTTTTTTTTTTTTAGATGGAGTCTTGCTCTGTCAGCCAGGCTGGAGTGCAGTGGCGTGATCTCAGCTCACTGCAACCTCTGTCTCTGGGGTTTAAGCGATTCTCGTGCCTCAGCCTCCTGAGTAGCTGGGATTACAGGCACCCGCCACTACGCCCGGCTAATTTTCCTATTTTTAGTAGAGATGGGGTTTTACCATGTTGGTCAGGCTGGTCTCGAACTCCTGGCCTCAAGTGATCCACCCACCTCGGCCTCCCAAGGTGCTGGGATTATAGGCATGAGCCACTGCGTCCCACCCCATTTCTGCTTTTAAGGGCTCATGTGATTACACTGGGCCCACCCAAATAAGACAGACTCTCTATTTTAAGTTCAACTGATTAATAGTGTCAATTACATCTGTAAATTCCTTTTGTAGGACAATGAGGGCTGAGGCTGGGACCATCTCAGCCACTTGGACCCCAACCGCTCCATTCTTGGCCACCCCGTCCTGTTCCCAGAGCCTGCCTGGCACAGCTGGCAGCCATGGATGAGCTGGAGGGAGGAGTTTGGTGCTAGGGGTGGGCACACCTGTGCTAAGGGCAGCTGCATCTTGGGAGGACCCCAAGACCCTCCCTGCACACTCACCTCGGCCGCCCTGCGGTGGTCTTCACCGTTGCCCAGCATGCGTGCATCCACACCCAGACAGCGGAGGCTCCGTGCCAGCCCCTGCAGCATGTTGTCACACACCACGCGGAAGGCCCTGGCCGGGACCTGAGGGGCGGCGCCCTCAGCCACAGCCACAGCCACAGGGACCTGCAGTGAGGCCCTGGTCAGCAGTCCCACGGTCACCCCGCCCAGCCCCTCACAGCCTCAGAGAGCAAGGGCCCTGAGGCTGTGTGGCCAGCTCTCTGTCTGTTTTATCTTCAAAAGAGGAGCACTGTGTGTGCTGTGCATAAAACAGCAGAAATGCAGACAAAATGCAACGAAACCACCCCCGGGGGGCTCTAGTGCTCATGCTGGGGGGGCCTCCACGTGTGTGTCTGGGGTGGCGTGTGTGCCCTAGAGAGGGGTGGGGATCACGGGGAAGGTTCTAGATAGAGAGGGGTGGGGATCACAGGGAAGGTTCTAGATAGAGAGGGGTGGGGATCACGGGGAAGGTTCTAGATAGAGAGGGGTGGGGATCACGGGGAAGGTTCTAGATAGAGAGGGGTGGGATCACAGGGAAGGTTCTAGATAGAGAGGGGTGGGATCACAGGGAAGGTTCTAGATAGAGAGGGGTGGGGATCACGGGGAAGGGGCTAGATAGAGAGGGGTGGGGATCACAGGGAAGGTTCTAGATAGAGAGGGGTGGGGATCATGGGGAAGGTTCTAGATAGAGAGGGGTGGGATCACAGGGAAGGTTCTAGATAGAGAGGGGTGCGGATAACGGGGAGGGGGTTAGATAGAGAGGTGTGGGGATCATGGGGAAGGTTCTAGATAGAGAGGGGTGGAAGGTTCTAGATAGAGAGGGGTGGGGATCATGGGGAGGGGCTAGATAGAGAGGGGTGGGGATCACGGGGAAGGTTCTAGATAGAGAGGGGTGGGGATCACAGGGAAGGTTCTAGATAGAGAGGGGTGGGATCACAGGGAAGGTTCTAGATAGAGAGGGGTGCGGATAACGGGGAGGGGGTTAGATAGAGAGGTGTGGGGATCACGGGGAAGGTTCTAGATAGAGAGGGGTGGGGATCACGGGGAAGGTTCTAGATAGAGAGGGGTGGGGATCACGGGGAAGGTGCTAGATAGAGAGGGGTGGGGTTTACGGGGAGGGGGTTAGATAGAGAGGGGTGCGGATCACGGGGAGGGGCTAGATAGAGAGGGGTGGGGATCACGGGGAAGGTTCTAGATAGAGAGGGGTGGGGTTTACGGGGAAGGTTCTAGATAGAGAGGGGTGGGGTTTACGGGGAAGGTTCTAGATAGAGGGGGTGGGGATCATGGAGAGGGGGCCGTGGGAGGGGCCTGCCAGGCCAAGTGTCAGGAGGGGACAGGGGCACTCGGGGGCGCAGCTGCCTCCTGAGCAGTGGCCCCCCAGGCAAGGGCAGCCCCCATGACAGTCATGCAGGAAGTTCACCAGGACTTTGCTCCCCTCTCGCTCCAGGAGCCGGGCCCCCTCCACATGCTCTGACCCAGCGGCCTTGTCTCCAAGCAGGTCCTTGGTTTTATGGACAGGGACCTCCTTCCCCAAGAATCCTGATAAACGGACCCTGCGGGGCTTCACCCACCTGCCTGGGTGCGGCCGGTGCTGACGCTTTCTGCAGGCCGGGTGGCTTCTGTGCCCCTGGTCTCTCTCTGTGCCTGGGCCTCCGGCTCCCAGCCAGCTCCTCCGACAGGTGGAAGCGGGCGGGCTCTCTGCACAGGGCTTGGTGCACCTCCAGCAGGCAGTAGGCGTCGGCAGCTGTGTGGGGAGTCGGCCTCAGCCTCCCGGGACAGAGGGCGGGAGGGCCATGGGGCGTGAGGAGGGGTCACTTCCACACACCTGCGTAGAGGAGCTGCTCCTCGCAGAGCGGCCTCCGGTCCCAGTTGGACAGCTGCTGCGTCTTGTCCAGGGCTGTGCCCAGCACCTGTTGCACCAGGAGGCTCAGGCCCCTCAGCTCCCTGGCCCTGTCCACGCCTGGGGCTGGCATGTTCGCCACCCGCATCTGCTAAGACAGTGCCCTGCAGGGTAATGCGTCTGGCCCTGGAGGGAGCACAGCTCACCGTGCCCACTCACACCAGCCCTGGGGGGGCTCTGGAGGAGGCGCCACCCCCTCCATCAGCGGCCTGTGCAGCAGAGACAGGGAGAAGGAGCGGACACGTCCGAGGAGAGGCTCCACGTGGGGGTCAAAGGCTGCAGGTACTGCACACCAGGGCCAGCTCCGGGGGCCCTGGTCAGCAGTCCCACGGTCACCCCGCCCAGCCCCTCACAGCCTCAGAGAGCAAGGGCCCTGAGGCTGTGTGGCCAGCTCTCTGTCTGTTTTATCTTCAAAAGAGGAGCACTGTGTGTGCTGTGCATAAAACAGCAGAAATGCAGACAAAATGCAACGAAACCACCCCCGGGGGGCTCTAGTGCTCATGCTGGGGGGGCCTCCACGTGTGTGTCTGGGGTGGCGTGTGTGCCCTAGAGAGGGGTGGGGATCACGGGGAGGGGCTAGATAGAGAGGGGTGGGGATCACGAGGAGGGGGCTAGATAGAGAGGGGTGGGGATCACGGGGAGGGGACTAGATAGAGAGGGGTGGGATCACGAGGAAGGTTCTAGATAGAGAGGGGTGGGGATTGCGAGGAGGGGGCTAGATAGAGAGGGGTGGGGATCACGGGGAAGGTTCTAGATAGAGAGGGGTGGGGATCACGGGGAAGGTTCTAGATAGACAGTGGTGGGGATCACGGGGAAGGTGCTAGATAGAGCCCCAGGGGCTCCCTCCCGGAGCTCCTCCAAGTGGAACCCAGGGCTCAGGTCCAGGGGAAGGTGCCCTCACACCAGATAAGGGCCCCACAGAGGCTCAGGGATGCCTACACCAGGAGGCCCTCCTCCCTCCCTGGGGACGCCAGATCCACCTCTGCCAGGCTCTGCTCCGGGGCCCTGGTGACTAAGGCTGAGCTGACAGGAATCTGGCGGGAGAAGCCCAGGGCCACTGGGAAGGTGTGGAGGGGCCCCAAGCAGCCCTGGAACCCCAGGCCCACCTGGCATCATGTGAGCGGCTCAGTGGGTGCCCACCTGTCTGTGCACCAGCAGCAGGTCCATGCCGCCCAGAATCTGCTTCTCCACATGGGCCAGGGCGGGGCACGACGTGCCCAGTTTCTGCAGGTCCCCCACCATCCCGTAGCCTGTGGGCAGGAACCATCGTGGGAGGGGCGCCTGCAGGCAGGGATGGCACTGTCCCCTGACCCCAGGGTGCACCCAGCACCCTCCCTGGGGCACACGGAAGGAAGGGTCAGGCAGGGGTGCGGGCTGCTTCCCTTCTGGACTGGGCAGGGGGCCCCAGGGCGTCACTCACCCAGCTTGGTGATAGAGGGGTCCGAGAGGAGCTGGGCCACCAGCTGGGAAAAGGCCTGGGCTCCCTGCCCTGTTGGTGGCTGCGAGAGTGCCAGGACGTCCAGAAGGAACACGTGGCCCTCTACGGCCACCTGCAGGAGTGATGGCCGAGGCCGGCCCCCAGCAACAAACACAGGTGTCCACTCCAGGTCTACACCAACCACTTGGTGGCACTGCGGGCAGAGGGGCAGATGTGACCCTCAGAGCCAACTCGGCTCTGCAGGGACCACAGCCTGGAGGGCCTGAGCAGCTCTGTGAGCCTGGGCTTCGGGGAGACGCCCCTGCACCCCTGCATGCTTGTAGGGCTGGGGCTGTTGGCAGCTGCCCCTTGCTTTCTGTAGCTGCACCAGAGAGGGAGCCCTGGCTGTTGCGAGCAAGAGCCTGGCCTGGTGCCCACGGCAGTGCCCGTGTCAGGGAGGCACCCCACGTCTCGGGCCCCATCTGTAAAATGGGGATTCCACGGCACCTTCCACAGGCTGGCAGGACTGGGTAAATGCCAGCAGCCAGCATCCTGGAGTCTCAGAGGCACAGCGTGGGGAACGGCTGCCCTCACAGCAGCTCTGGGGCACCTGGCGGGCTCATGCCCAGAGGCCTTGCCTCTCTCCGAATGCCATGCCCCTGATGCTCCTCCAATGCCTGGCAGGGGGATCCCACCACCCGGCACTGCCCCAGCGGCCGAGGGAACCACCTGCAGGAGTGCACCCTCGTGTCTGGTCAGGTCTTCCCACGAGGCCAGGAGGTGGATGTTCTCCCTGGGGATGGGCAGCTGGTAGTAATGGTCCTTCATGTCCTTCACCTCCAGCCTCAAGTCAGCCTCTGTCGCCCTGGGAGGAGCAGAGCTGGTAGCGCCCCCATGTCCCTGGTCCCCTACCCACTCTGACCTCGGAGCAGGAGGGGAGCATTCAGGGCCTGTTTGGTGGGGGCATCTCAGGTCCTGGCTCCTCCCACACCGGCTCAGTCCAGCCCAGCGTGAGCCCTGCTCCTGCCTCTCCTCCCAGTGGCCCTGGTGACTGCCCCCCCAGGCCATAGGGCAGCCTGCTCCTCAGGGTCCCGCGTGGGTCGGGCTGGCCATGGATCTGGCAGCAGAGGAGGAGGGCTGGGCCCTGCTGTCTTGTCTGCTCTGTGTATAGCTGTGCTCTTTGTTTTGTCTTAATTTCTAATTCTCAAGCCACTGGCATGAAGACTGGTGAGCTGCCGTCCCAAGGGTAGGGGCCATCCTGGGCGGAACCCACCCCTGGCTGGGGTCACCCTGGCGGCGCTCACCTCCCCTGGAGCCTGAGCCGGCGGAGTTCCACAGCCACTGCAGCCGGCAGCCGCTCCTCGGGCAGCGAGAGGTCCATGGCACACTGGGCGGCCGTGACTGTGTCACCGTGGGAGACCAGCAGCTGAGACAGCTGCTCCTGAAGCCACGGGCTCTGCCCCACCAGGCCCTGTGAGGAGGGTGGCTGTGAGGATGGAGATGGGGACGTTGCTGTGCCACAGGGCTCTGCCCCGAGGGACCCCCGTAGACCCTGACCTTGCAGACTGGTTCTGAGCACTCGGGGAGGAGGGGCGGCCGTCCACCCGAGGCCTGCAGCATCTGTCCTGCCTGAGGTTCCACAGGACCAAAGCGGCTGAGATAGAGGTGCTGAGGCAAAGGCTGTCCACCCCAGTGTAGCCCCAGCTGGCCTTCCGGGTCTCCAAGCCTGAGGTGAAGGCTGCCCACCTCAGTTCAGCCCCAGCTGGCCCCTCCTGGCCTCCAAGCCTCCACTGACGTTCCCGGCCTCCAGGCCTCCGCCGGCCCTCCCGGCCTCCAAGCCTCCGCCAGCCCTCCTGGCCTCCAAGCCTCCACTGACGTTCCCGGCCTCCAAGCCTCCACCAGCCCTCCCGGCCTCCAGGCCTCTGCTGGCCCTCCTGGCCTCCAAGCCTCCACTGATGTTCCTGGCCTCCAGGCCTCCGCCGGCCCTCCCGGCCTCCAAGCCTCCACCGGCCCTCCTGCTCTCACCAGGCATCTGCCCCCACTCTGGGTCCCAGGAGCCCGGGCGTGTTTTCTGGAGCACCTGCCCAGCCTGCCCCATCTCCATGCTCCTCCTCTTGCCGGGGGAGCCCCTCTGCCCCTTCCCCTCCTCCTCACTGTGTGGGGTTTGGCTGGCAGGGCTCAGGAGGCTATTGGGCACCCATTCACCCACGGCCCAGGAGTGGACAGAGGGGTGCCCTCGGGGTGGCAATGACCAAGGGGGTCCCGAGAAACCTCATCCTCACCAGGGTGAGCTCTCTCCCACCCCGCAGCCACACGTGGCAGCGCCCAGCCCAGGAGCAGAGGCACCTACAGGCCTGCGGGACCCTCAGCCCCCACCGGGAAATGCAGGGCCCAGCACGAGCGAGGGTCTCCCTCCCCGCAAGGTCCTGGAGTCCATGGGTTCAGGATGGCCTTGAGTGTCAGGCGGGAAGGGAGGGGACCTGCCCAGCAGGCTGAGCTCCTGCACGACCTCCCACCCCACGGCCTCGAGGAGGGTCCGCCTGCCCCGCTGGCTTCAGGCCCAGCAGCCTGAGGCTGCTTCCCCGGCGTGGGTTCCCACGTGGACGACAATACGTGGAAGCCGCCCGCATTCTTCAGGACGTCCGCTGCCCTTCCGGCCGGCTCCGCGCTGGCACCGGGCGGGGGGGGCCCGGCCTTCCTCCTTCCGGCCTCGCCCAGGCGCCCCGCACCTCTTTGGTGACTCTCAGCCCCCACCCGGCCCCACAGGCAGCTCCGCTGGGCCGGTTTGGGTGGCACGGACGCTGCCATCTGCCTGGAACAAGGCCCAGTCGGGCTCCACCGATGCCCTCGGCTCCCGCTCAGGCCTCCTGGGCCTGGGGACCCTGCACCCGCCTGCCAGCCACGCACCCCAACACGGGGTCTGGGGTCAGCAGCCCCAATGAAGGCCTCAGCTCTGCCCGCTTCCACCAGGAGGCTCCGGGCCTGTGCCCCCAGGACAGCTACCCAGGCCGCCCTGCAGCCTCACAGGCAAGGGCACGAACTCACCTGCACGTGGTCGGTCCAGTTCTCCTGAGACAGGCTCTTCTGCAAAAGCAAACAGGAAGGGGCGGTTGCCAGGCAGCTCCAGAGGCTGAATCGGGGCCTGGTGGGAGTTTTCCTCGACCCCTGGCAGGGTATATCCTTGGCAGAGCCCAGGTACTCACCCGCCCTGGTGCCATAGCCCAGAGCCACGGCCCCATGGCCTCCCCTTCACCCAGGCCTGGCCCAGCTTGCCCAGCTCTGGGGCGAGAAGCAGCTCCTACTTGGGATGTCCGTGCACCCCGTGGTGCGCAGTGAGTATCCCAGGCCAAAGTCTGTGGCTCAGGCCACAGCTGGCTGCCCCCAGGACCCCCTCCTGCTCACGAACCTCCACAAACCGCTTGTGGCACAGGTGCCGCAGGGCCGCCAGGCGCCGCTGAATGGCCGCGTTGGGACACAGCGCTGAAAGGAAAGGCCAGCTCAGCACTGCGGGCTCAGGGCAGCCCCACCACGGCCTCCTTCTGGGGCAGGCTGGAGACGGGCAGAGGGGCTGTGCCTGCCTCTTCACCGTCCTCCACCTCTGCCCCAGACCCCACCCCCTCCCCACTGCCTGGGCCTCTGCTGGGGTCCACCCCACTCAGCCTGGGGGTCCCGCCGGCCCCGGGGTCTCCCTTGCACTTGTGCGGCGGGCCCTTTTGTCTGGCCTCCCTCTGGGGCCTCCCTGTCTTTCCTCAGGGAGGTTCCTTCCTGGTGTTGGCATCTGCGTTTGTGCCTGGCCTTTCTCTCACTCTCACGTGGAACCCTTGTGGACAGGGCCAGCTGTTCACTGTGGGTCCCATGACTGGAGCACCGTGAGCAGCAGGGACTGAGGCACACGCACGTCTACACTCTCCGTCAGCCTCACCTCCATACTCCACTCCAGAGCCTGAGGGGGCCCTGGGGAGGGCACCACGGTCTGGCTGAGCCCCTTTCCCCCAGGGTGCGGCAGCCAGTGGTGCTAACGGGCTGGCCGGTCCTCAGCAGGACGCCGAGCTTTCAGGGCCCCACCCACTCACGCGCAGAGCACAGCCACGGGGAGTGGGGCGACCACCTGCCCTGAGGCCTCTGCCTGGCTCTGGCCCAACCTCACCGAGGGTCCCTGTGACACACTCTCAAGACACGTGGGTGCCCTTGCCAGCACCTGCCTCCAACACCTGGGAGCACCCTGTGGTGGGGACCCCATCTGCAGCCTACAGCGGGGGTCTGTGCAGTTCACAGCAAGGCCAGGGGCCAGGGCTAGCCAGGGAGGGCCAGCCTTCCTGGAACACAGCCACCAGGGCACAAACTTCCAGCAGAGGCCTTGCCCAGGAATCCGCCACCTGCCCTGGGTCTGAGGGGTGATGAGAGCACCCTCCTCCCGCCTTCCTCTTTCCCGGAAACGAGGCCTCTGCTACCCTCGTGCACTGGACACCCCAGGGGCCGCCACTCCTTTAAACCACGTGGCACCTCTGGGTAGCACCTACACAAAGCCCAACACATACTTTCGGAGAAAGGAGGAAGGAGGAAGGAGGAAGGAGGAAGCAGGAAGGAAGAAGGGAAGAAGGAGGAAGGGAGGAAAGAGGAAGGAGAAAGGAGGAAGGAGGAAGAAGAAAGGAAAAAGGGAGGAAGGAGGAAGGAGAAAGGAGGAAGGAGGAAGGAAGAAGGGAGAAAGGGAGGAAGGAGGAAGGAGGAAGGGAGAAAGGGAGGAAGGAGGAAGGAGGAAGGGAGAAAGGGAGGAGGGAGGAAGGAGGGAGGAGGAAGGGAGAAAGGGAGAAAGGGAGGAAGGAGGAAGGAGGAAGGGAGGAAGGAGGAAGGAGGAAGGGAGAAAGGGAGAAAGGGAGGAAGGAGGAAGGAGAAAGGGAGGAAGGAGGAAGGAGGAAGGGAGAAAGGGAGGAAGGAGAAAGGAGGAAGGGAGAAAGGGAGGAAGGAGAAAGGAGGAAGGAGAAAGGGAGGAAAGAGGAAGGAGGAAGGGAGGAAAGAGGAAGGAGGGAGCAGAAAGGAGAAAGGGAGGAAGGAGAAAGGAGGAAGGAGGAAGGAGGAAGGGAGGAAGGAAGAAGGGAGGAAAGAGGAAAGAGGAAGGAAGAAGGAGAAAGGAGGAAGGAGGAAGGGAGGAAAGAGGAAGGAGGAAGGGAGGAAAGAGGAAGGAGGAAGGAGAAAGGAGGAAGGAGAAAGGAGAAAGGGAGGAAGGAGAAAGGAGAAAGGGAGGAAGGAAGAAGGGAGGAAAGAGGAAGGAGGAAGGAGAAAGGAGGAAGGAGGAAGGAGGAAGGGAGAAAGGGAGGAAAGAGGAAGGAGGAAGGAGAAAGGGAGGAAGGAGAAAGGAGAAAGGAGGAAGGAGGAAGGGAGGAAGGAAGAAGGGAGGAAAGAGGAAGGAGGAAGGAGAAAGGAGGAAGGAGGAAGGGAGGAAGGGAGGAAAGAGGAAGGAGAAAGGGAGGAAGGAAGACAGAAGGAAGGAGGATGGAGGAAGGAGGAAGGGAGAAGTTACTCAGGGGACACAGCTGGGCAGCCCAGGTGTTGCTGCAAAGGCCCTTCCCTCAGGTCCAGACAGATGGGGGCAGCTTTCCTGACATTTCCATGCTTTTAGGCAACATTTTGCCTGTGGGATACTGTGTGCAAAGGCTTCTGGATACAGTACTGCATCGACAGAAGGGATTTGGGCTATAACCATGCTGAGAACCTAGAAACACTGCAAAATCCAGATAAAACTCAAACTGCCAGCCAGGTGCCAGCCTGCACCCTCCTGAGATTCAAGGGCCCTGTGGATGGGGCCTCAGTGCATCTTCCTGGCCCTTGCAGGGGGTCCTGGGAACAAAGGGGACCTGGCTTCCCTTGGTATCTAACAACACAGGCAGGTGTGGCCATCAGCCTGTCCAGAGGGGCCTGGGAGGGTGGCTGCAGTCCTGCGGACTTGGACTCAGCACTCACCCTCAGCTCTGCAGCCAGGCAGGAGGCAGGAAGCCCTCCCAGAGCCGCCTAGGTAGGCAGAGGAGCTCACAGACCCGTCGGCTGCTCAGTGGCAGGGCCCAGGCCAGGCCCACCTCACAGCCACTCTGGCACGAGCTGGGCAAGAGGCAGGGAGGGGCTCTCTGGGAAGGTTGGTCTTGGTTGGCACCTGAACAACGGGCAGCCCCAGTCACAGAACATGTCCCTGGCCATGCAGGGCAGGAATGTGGGGGCTGGACTCACCCAGGGCTACGCCGTACCGCTCCTGCAGACGCAAGACCTGCCTGCTCAGCACCTTCGGACTCAGCTTCTCCAGGCTCAAGGAGGTCACCTCAGGGTACTGTCTGTGGGGAGAAAGAGGCACAGCCTCTGTTGCTGTTTTAAGTTAATACATTTTAAGATTTTCATTTTCATCATAGTCATATGCATGCATAGTTTAAACCTCAAGTGAGGTTTATAAGAAAATGCAGGCATCCCCGCCCCCCGCCCACCCCATCCTTAGCACTTGCAGGTCAACATTGAAATGGTTGTGTATTGGCCTCCACGTTTCCAGATAACATCCTTGGATTGTGATCTCTTGATTATTGACTTCTGGGTATTTGGTATTGACTTCTCCCCACGGAAGGTGGACTCCCAAAATAACAGTATTAGAGTTTTAGCTAAATCAGCACCTTCCTCATTGGTGATATTCCGGCCGCACAACGGCCTCAACGGCTCAGCCTTCTGCTGCTGCTTTCAGGGTTAATGCTTATCTGGCTCTGTTGTTTCTCAGTTACCCGTCCTGGTCCCTTGACACTTGGCTCCTCCTGCCCCTCCAGCCACTCTCTAGCTCCTGCCCTGCAAGGTCCTGGGACTGACCCCCCCATGCCCTGGTCCACACCCTCCGACCTCCAGGTAGTGGTGAAGCACAGCCACTGGGTGTTTCCCAAGATAAGGTCCACGGGGTACTTTTGGAGATGTGCACCTCCAGGGTCTGTGCCCGCTGCACACCAGCTTGAGAGTTCAGTGGAGCCAAGACTTCTGGGTTGAGATAACGTCCCTTTAGCACAGGCAGGCTTGGCTCCCAAAAGCGCTGTTGAGACCCCAGAACCCATTCCTATTCCTGCTCCTCTGATGTGACCTGCTCTTCTGGAGGTTTTGAGGCTCTTCCATTTTCACTAGTGTTGAGAAATTCATGACAATGTGCCCCACAGGGGGTCTCTCTCCACCCACCTTCGGCCACTCCACAAACCTGCTGCGTCCGGCTCCCGTGGGGGCTCCCGTGGCCTCGCATCTGGAAACCTGTCAGCCACGAATTACTTAGGAGTTTCCTTCCCCGCTCTTCTTCTTCCTGGAATCCCCGTTATTTGTATGTTGGACCTTCTTGACAGAATCTCCAATTTTAAACACGTTTTCTCTTTGATTTTCCTTCTCTTTATGTATTTTGTACTGCTTTTTGGAAGACAACTTCAAATTTATCTTCCAAACCTCCCATTGAGCTTTCATTTCCCATCCTGTCCTTCATCCATCAGGTTCTGTCGTACAGTGTGAAAGCTCTTTCTGTGGGGCCCCCATCTCCACTTCACAGACACAGTATCTTCCAAAGATCTTAGTTACAGCGTTTGTGCTTTTAAGGTTTCTTTTGCTCCCTCCAAGCTCCAGCTTAGTGTGTGTATTAGTCAGGGTTCTCTAGAGGGACAGAACTCATAGGATATATATACATATATATATTATATATAGAATATATAATATATATGTGTATATATATATATATATATATATATAAAGGTGAGTTTATTAAGTATTAACTCACACGATCACAAGGTCCCACAATAGGCCATCTGCAAGCTGAGGAGCACAGAGAGCCATTCCGAGTCTCAAAGCTGAACTTAGAGTCTGATGTTCGAGGGCAGGAGGCATCCAGCACAGGAGAAAGACGTAGGCTGGGAGGGTAGGCCCATCTAGCCTTCTCACGTTTTTCTGCCTGCTTTATATTCCAGCCTTGCTGGCAGCTGATGAGATGGTGCCCATCGAGATTAAGGGTGTGTCTGCCTCTCCCAGTCCACTCAGTCGAAGGTGAATCTCCTTTGGCAACACCCTCACAGACACACCCAGGATCAATACTTTGCATCTGTCCATCCAATCCAGTTGACACTCAGTGTTAATCATCCCAGTGTGTTAGTGTTAGTGCGTGTGGTTGGCAGA
The DNA here is from genome assembly GCF_028885625.2 of Pongo pygmaeus. Classification (NCBI taxonomy): domain Eukaryota; kingdom Metazoa; phylum Chordata; class Mammalia; order Primates; family Hominidae; genus Pongo; species Pongo pygmaeus. The sequence goes on from NC_072386.2 coordinate 128,121,052, forward strand.
GGCCCCACAACCCTGACTGCTCCTGCCCAACACTGCCCTGTGTGCACGGCGTGGCCTGGTAGCCCTGGAAGGCCAGAGGTGCTGTCGGCTGAGAAGCGTCTGTGCACCTCCAGCAAGGGTCTCACCTGTGTCCTCCTGGTTTCAGCACGGAGCCCTAGCCCTGTCCTCAGCTGTGGCCAGAACACCGTGCCGCTCACAAAGACCCCCTGGAGACCCTGTTTCCAGCCCAGCTTCTCGGAGGAATCTGGGCCTCCACTTCCTGTGCCTCCCTGGGGCTCCGAAGCCAACTGGCTCCTTGCATCTGCAGGTTCAGCACTCTCAGGCCTCCGAGGATAGTCGCCGCCTGGACATCTGTCTTCCGGGTTCCAGCTCCCGTCTCCCCTCTTATTCTCTTGAAATTTTTGTCTTCATTTTAAAGCAAAGAGGCAATAGATGCTTGTGTTTAACTGCCACTTTAAACTGTAAGTCCTACTTAAAACTTTTTAAAAATTAAATGTATATATTTGACACAGGATCTCACTCTGTCCCCCAGGCTGGACTGCAGTGGTGCGATCAAGGCTCACTTCAGCCTCAACCTCCTGGCCTCAAGTGATCCTCCCACCTCAGCCCCCTGAGTAGTAGGACTATAGGCATGCCCCACCACGGCTGGCTAATTTTTGTGTTTTTTGTAGAGACAGGGTTTTGTCATATTGCCCAGGCTGGTTTCAAACTCCTGGCCTTAAGCGATCCTCCCACTGCACCTGGCAAGGCCTACTTTTTTTTTTTTTTTTTTTTTGAGGTGGAGTCTCGCTCTGTCGCCCAGGCTGGAGTGCAGTGGCGTGATCTCGGCTCACTGCAAGCTCCGCCTCCCGGGTTCACGCCATTCTCCTGCCTCAGCCTCCAGAGTAGCTGGGACTACAGGCGCCCGCCACTGCGCCCGGCTAATTTTTTGTATTTTTAGTAGAGATGGGGTTTCACTGTGTTAGCCAGGATGGTTTCACCATGTTAGCCAGGTTAGTCTCGATCTCCTGACCTCATGATCTGCCCACCTCGGCCTCCCAAAGTGCTGGGATTACAGGCGTGAGCCACTGCACCCGGCCAAGGCCTACTTTTTAAGATAAACTATTTACTGAGGTATAAGTGACACATGGTAAGGTATGCCAATCATGGGTGCAAATGCACCGGTAAACCCACTACCCAAATCTCAACATAGAATGTTCCAGGCCAGGTGCGGTGGCTCACGCCTGTAATCCCATCACCTTGGGAGGCTGAGGCAGGAGGATTGCTTGAGCCGAGGAGGTCGAGTCTGCAGTGAGCTGTGATTGTGTCATTGCACTCCAGCCTGGGTAACAGAGTGAGACCCTGTCTCTAAAGTAAAACGTAAATAAAGGACATTCCAGCACCCCAAAGTTTCTCCCGTGTCCATCTCTGTGTATCCCCATCCCACACTTCTCTGACTTCTATGGCCAGAGATTATTTGCCTGATCTTGAACTTGATACAAATGGAATGATAGAATAGGGACACTTTGCCACTTTTGGATCTGGCTTCTTCCATGCAGTCTCTGTCCACGCTGCTGAGTGTGACGAGGTTCAGTCTCTCACAGCTGAGTTTGTGACCGTGATCACTGCATCCACTGCTGCTCTGGGGACTAGGGCTGCTCCCGGGTTTCACAGATGATGATTAAGCTGCCATGACTGCGATCTTTTGTGGATAATGAGCTCATTTCTCTTGGGCATATGCTAAGTGGACTTGGACAACATATGTCATAGGGTTGGCATACTTTTTTTGCTTTAGTAGAAACTGCTAAATAGTTTTCTGAAGTGTCTGCAGCAGTGCACATCCCACCAGCAGTGTGTGAGCGTTCTGGTTGCTCCATGTCCTTGTCAACACTTGGTATGTTCGACTTTTAAATTTTAGCCTTTCTGATGGGAGGTAGTGGTATTTCTTTGTGGCTTAATTTGCATTTCCCTGATATTAATGGTGCTTAGCAACTTTTCCTACACTTATTGGCTATCTGGATATCCTCTTTTGTGATGTGCTTATTCAAGGCTTTTGCTCATTTAAAAACTTGGTTTGTTTGTCTTTTATTGTTTATTTGCTTTGTAGGTTTTTTGCTTAAAAAATATTCTGGATACAGTCTTTTGTAAAATGTGTACTGTAAATAATCTTCTCTTGGTCTGGAAGTTGCCTTAACCCTCTCTCAATGATTTCCTTTGACATCCAGAAGGTATTAAATCAAATTTGTCAATCTCTTCTGTTATTCTCTTTCTTTCTTTCATCCTTCCTTCCCTCCTTCCTTTTCTTCTTTCTTTCTTTTCCTTTTTTTTTTTTTTTGAGATGGAGTCTCGCTGTGTCACCCAGGCTGGTGTGCAATGGCACGATATCGGTTTACTGCAACCTCTGCCTCCCAGATTCAAGTGATTCTCCTGCCTCAGCCTCCTAAGTAGCTGGAACTACATGCATCCGCTACCATGCCCTACTAATTTTTGTATTTTTAGTAGAGACGGGATTTCACCATGTTTGCTAGGCTGGTCTGGAACTCCTGACCTCAAGTGATCCGCCTGCCTCAACCTCCCAAAGTGCTGGGAATACAGGTGTGAGCCACCGCACCCAGCCTTTATTCTTAGTGATTTTATATCCTATTTGAGAAAGCTTTATTGCAAGTGTAAAGAAATACAATTGGCTTTTATAAACTTACCTTGTAACCAGTGATCTTGCTAAATTTACTTATTAATTCTAATAATTTATCTGTAGATTTTTTGGTTGTCCTTCCCTATATATAAAAACATATCTTCTGAGAAAATGACAGTTGTTTCTTTGTACCCGGTCTTTGTACTTATTTTCCTGCCTTCCCGCCTGGCATGGGTCCTTGGTACGATATTGAATAACAACAGCAGTTCTCAGACATTAGGCAACAGGTGGCTCAGGGCAGTGATGCCCGAGTGATGGGAAGCAAGGCTGCCAATCTCCCCATCTTCCCTCCTGGAGAAACTTCCAGCAACATGCGAGGGAAGGGGAACCCAGGAGACATTGGGTGCTTCCCTGAGTTCACAGAGAAGAGATGCCCAGAAAAAGAGCTGTGGAGCTCTGCAGGGAGCGCCCTTGAGAATTCGTCCAAGTAAAGAGCACCCTGCGTGTGAGGAACTCACACAAAGCGGAGGAAGGGCCACCTGAACACATTACAGGGAAAAATTTTCAAGCCTTACAAAGAGCTGGGAATAGGATCTGCTCCCAAGACCCAGAGTTTAAAAAGCTTCCTAATTGGCGGGGCATTGACTATAGTTCTAAGAAGGCTCTTGCCTCAGAAATGGGGGAAAAGTTAGGCCAGGCACTGTGGCTCATGCCTGTAATCCCAGCACTTTGGGAGGCCAAGGCGGGTGGATCACGAGGTCAGGAGATCGAGACCATCCTGGATAACATGGTGAAACCCCGTCTCTACTAAAAATACAAAAATTAGCCAGGTGTGGTGGCAGGAGCCTATAATCCCAGCTACTCTAGAGGGTGAGACAGGAGAATTACGTGAACCCGGGAGGCGGAGGTTGCAGTGAGCTGAGATCGCGCCACTGCACTCCAGCCTGGGTGACAGAACGAGACTCTGTCTCAAAAAAAAAAAAAAAATTACCAGGCATGCAGAGAAGAGGAAATATGAGGCCAAATGTGATGAGGAGAAACTGACCTAGAAAGGACATAGATCATAGAATTACTGCAGGACCAAGAGACACAAATCACCAGCACTGGGAATGAGAGCGTTGACATCACTACAGACTCTACAGACAATAAACACATAACAGGAGAATATTATGAACAACTTTAAGCCAATAAGTTTGACAACTTAAATAAAATGGACAAATTCCTTGAAAGACAAAAACAACCAAAGCTCATTCAAAAAGACATAGACAATCGAATAGCCCTATTTTAAGGAAATGGGTTTTCGGTTAGAGGTAATACCAACTACACACACTTTTCCCAGAAAATTGAAAGGCAAGGGAATAATTCCAAGTTCATTCTATCAGGCAAGCATTTTTCTGATACCAAAAGTAAAAATATATTGCAAGAAAAGACAATGACAGACCAAGATCCCTCATGGACAGGGACGCAAACATTCCTAACAAAATTTAAGCAAATGGAATAAAAGTTACCCCAAAGTAATACATAATGGTCAAGTGGAGCCCTTCCCAAAAATGCAAGGTTGGTTTAACATAGAAACATTAAATGGTGTAAATGCATCATATTAACTGATTAATAAAGAAAAACCATGTGTTCATCTCAATAGAAAAGTCATTTTTATAAATTCCAGCATATGTTCCTGATAAAAATTCTAAACAAACTAAGCATAGAAAGGAACTTCCTCATTTTTTTTTTTTTGATAGAGTCTCACTCTGTCCCTGGAGTGCAGCAGTGCAATCACAGCTTACTGTAGCCTCGACCTGTTGGGCTCAAGTGATCTGCCCCACCTTGGCCTCCCAAAATGTTGGGATTCCAGGTGTGAGCCACCGTGCCCAGCCCGTTTGCCCATTTTAAGTTGGGTTGTTCATTTTCTTATTGCTGAGTTTTGAGAGATCTTTGTATATTCTGGATAACAGTCCTTTATCCCACATATCTTTTTCAGATATTTTCTCCCAGTCTGTTGGTGTCTTCTCAGTCTTTGTTGTTGTTTTGAGATGGAGTTTCACTCTTGTAGCCCAGGCTGGAGTGCAATGGTGCAATCTCAGCTCACTGCAGCCTCTGCCTCCTGGGTTCAAGCGATTCTCCTGCCTCAGCCTCCCGAGCAGCTGGGATTACAGGCATGAGCCACCACACCCGGCTAATTTTTGTATTTTTAGTAGAGATGGGGTTTCACCATGTTGGCCAGGCTGGTCTTGAACTCCTGACCTCAGGTGATCCACCTGCCTCGGCCTCCCAAAGTGCTGGGATTATAGTCGTGAGTCACCACACCCAGCCCTCTCATTCTCTTAATTCTTTAATATGTTAGTTGACTTGATTGCTAATATTTTGTTTTGTATTTTTACATTTATCCTCATGAAATATGTTGGACTTTAGTTTTCCTTCCTCCTAACGTCCTTTTTGAGTTCTGGCTTCTGAGCTTAAGCTGAATAAAGAGAGTCAGGCTGTGCTTTTTTTTTTTTAAATTCTCTAGAAGAGTTCATGCAGGATTGGTGCAATTTCCTTTTTTTTTTTTTTTTTTTTTGAGACAGAATCTCGCTCTGCCACCCAGGCTGGAGGGTAGTGGCGCGATCTCGGCTCACTGCAACCTCCGCCTCCTGGGTTCAAGTGATTCTCCTGCCTCAGCCTCTTGAGTAGCTGGGATTACAGGTGCCTGCCACCACGCCTGGCTAATTTTTGTATTTTTAGTAGAGATGGGGTTTTACCATGTTGGCCAGGCTGTTCTCAAACTTCTGACCTCAGGTGATCCGCCCACCTTGACCTCCCAAAGTGGCTGGGATTACAGGTGTGAGCCACTGCATCCAACCATGGTGCAATTTCTTTCTTAAATGTTTGAAAATTTCACTACTGAAACCATCTGGGTTCTAATAAAGTTTTCTCTGTGATAAAGCTGTAAACTGTGGATTTAATTTACTTAATAGATATATAGGACTATTTAAGTGTTCTATTTTTGCTAGTGTCAGTTTTGGTAAATTGTATTTTTCAAGAATTTGGTCTATTACATCTAAATGGTCAAGTATATTTGCATTACGTTGCAAACAATATCCCCTTACAACCACTTTAAGGTCTATAGGGTCTGTAATAATGTCCCCCCTTTCATTCCTGATGTTGGTCACTTATATTTTTATCTCTTTCTTTCTTAGCATCCCTTGATGATCTATGCCTGTATCAATTACTTTATTGAGAGTTGCAATATGGTGATTTTTAATTTTGTCATTCCTTTTTCATCTGTTAGCTGGAAGATGTTTTAAAGAAGAGCTTTCCTCCCTACTTCCCTTAGGCATCACTGTGGACTCGTGGACTTTTAAAAGTCAAGGTGCTCTACTCCATTACCATTGTCATTTTTGTGCTCAGTCTATTCTCTGAAAAGCCCTTGCTTCTTTCAGCGGAGAATGGCATTTGGTGACTAAGAGCTGGCAGCCAGGCATGCTCATGGCTATGGGGTATCATTGCATCCAGGCCCTTTCAGAGCACAGAGCTAGGAAAAATTTTAAAAATCATTAATTTAGGCCAGGTGTGGTGGCTTATGCCTGTAATCCTAGCACTTTGGGAGGCTGAGGTGGGCGGATCACCTGAGGTCAGGGGTTCGGGACCAGCCTGGCCAACGTGGTGGAACCCCGTCTCTACTAAAAATATAAAAATTAGCTGGGTGTGTTGGTGCACGCCTGTAGTCCCAGTTACTTGGGAGGCTGAGACAGGAGAATCGCTTGAACCCGGGAGGTGGAGATTGCAGTGAGCCTAGATTGCGCCACTGCACTCCAACCTGGGCGACAAAGGCTTCATCTAAAAAAAAAAAAATCATTAATTTAAACCAATATCTGCAATGAAATCTAACACTGCAGGGTCTTCCTCACCCTCTCAGTTTCTGTGTATATTTCTTTTCTTCACAAGGAGACCCCTGGTTCCCACCTCCATCAATGCATTCACTGTTTTGTTCTATGTCTTTTTTCTTTTTCTTTTTTTTTTTTTGAGATGGAGTCTCGCTCTGTCACCCAGGCTGGAGTGCAGTGGCGCAATCTTGGCTCACTGCAAGCTCTGCCTCCTGGGTTCACGCTATTTCTCCTGCCTCAGCCTCCTGAGTAGCTGGGACTACAGGCGCCCGCCACCGTGTCCAGCTAATTTTTTTGTATTTTTAGTAGAAACGGGGTTTCACTGTGTTAGCCAGGATGGTCTCAATCTCCTGACCTCGTGATCCACCCGCCTCGGCCTCCCAAAGTGCTGAGATTACAGGTGTGAGCCACCAAGCTCTTTTTTTTTTAATGTAATAGGATTGATGGCAACCGACTATGTGCTCACCTGTGCCTGGCCTGGCGCTGTGCGGGTGCTGCCTGCTCCCTCTGATGAAAAGTCTTAGCAAGCTTTGAGTCAGGTGGACTCAGCCCCATCGTGCGAATGAGGAAACAAACTCAGAAAGTGGGAGTGACTTGGAGGACAAGTGGAGGAGGATGGGTCCGGGACGGCCTGACATCCAAGTCCAAGCCTGTGACTCTCCAGTGAGACGACCCTGGGGCTGTGTGGGGAATGGAGGCCGGATCTGCCTGCCAGTGGATGGGCCCTGGAGCCTTCACAGACCTTTCAGCTTGCTTCACTCTCAGGGCACCTTGACCAGATATACAGCAGGAAGCCCCTCCCCTCCCAGATGCCATCCCTCATATCTCTCTCTCTCACACACACACACACACATGCACGCACACATGCACAGATATGCACATGCACGCCTGCAGGCACACACACGTACACACATGCACACACACGGACCTGCACAAACAGCACAATGCACACACAGGTACACATGCACACCTGCAGGCACACACACATGCACACACATACATGTACACACACCACATGCACACACATGCACACACGTACACACACGTATGCACACATACAGACCTGCACAAACATGAACACAATGCACACACAGATATGCATGCACACACACGCACACATGTACACACACGTATGCACACATACAGACCTGCACAAACACGAACACAATGCACACACAGATACGCATGCACACACACGTACACACACGTATGCACACATACGGACCTGCACAAACATGAACACAATGCACACACAGATATGCATGCACACACACGCACACACGTATGCACACATACAGACCTGCACAAACATGAACACAGTGCACACACAGATACGCATGCACACACACGCACACACGTACACACATGTATGCACACATACAGACCTGCACAAACACGAACACAATGCACACACAGATACGCATGCACACATGCACACACACGTACACACACATACAGACCTGCACAAACATGAACACAGTGCACACACATATACGCATGCACACACACGCACACACGTACACACACGTATGCACACATACAGACCTGCACAAACATGAAGACAGTGCACACAGATACACGTGTACACACATGCACACACATGCACACCTGCAGGCACACACACATGCACACACATACATGTACACACACCACATGCACACAGACACACATGCATGCACACACACGTACACACACGCACACCTGCAGGCACACACATGCATGCACACACACATCACATGCACACACACGTACACCTGCAGGCACACACATGTACACATCATATGCACGCATACACACCTGCACAAACATGAACAATGCACACACATGCACACACACACACACCTATAGGCACACACAAACGTGCACACACGCACATATCACATGCACACACAGAGACACATGCACACCCGCAGGCACATATGCACATGTGCACACACATACATGCACACACATGCATACACACGCACACGGCTTCCGTGAATCCATACAGGCACCATATGGGCTCCTTGTGAGGTGCTGCCTTTTCTCTGTAATTGCTGACAGACGTCACACACCAAGTGCTTCCAAAAACTTTATTAGATGAAAGAACAAAGGAATGGATGAACAAGTAAGCAGTATGGTTGCCATGCCTGCATAAGAAGAGCCACCATGGAGAATTATTTTCGTTCTTCTAAGAGCAGTTAACTCTTTTCACTCGGGAGAAGAGGGCTGTGCTCCTGCCAGCCCCAGCCTCTCCTCTCCAGGGGCAGCTGCTTCGGCTGCAGTCACATGGCAGCTGTGACCCAAACACCAGAACCTCCTGGGGAGAGCTCTCCCACGTGCCTGCCGCCCCCCTACACTCCCTTCCCTAACCAGGGCTCCCAGGATGCCATCTGGTGCCAGCTGCCAGTGCCCCACAGGACTCACCTGGCAACGTCCTTGATGTCAAAGCCGGGCTGGCACCAGGAATCCATGAGGGCCAGCAGCCTCCTCTGGAGGTCCGGGAAGCCGGCCACGTAGCGCTCCACGAGGGCCACCTTGTCCTGGAGGAGCAGTGGGATGCTCATCTGCAGGGGGACACATGGTCAGGCCACAGCCTCCGCCACCTCAGCCAAAACCTGACTCACCTCCAACCCAGAGGGAGTGGCCAAAGTGTCAGAACGAAAGGGGCCCAGAGGCCGTCCAGGCCTAGCAGTGCTCGCCTGGCCCGCACTCACGCTCATACACACTCGCCCCAGGCTCCTGGTGGGCTCTGTGGCCATCCCCATCTCCACGATGAAAGCCTGGAGGCCCTAAGAGGCAAGGGGGGCCCTGGGGAAGCTCATTTGTCACCAAATGTGGGGAGGCAGGACCAAGACAAACCACCGGCAGTAGCCCTGGTAGTCCGGAAATGCCTTCTCGTGGCACATGGTACCAGCACTGCCTCCCGAGCAGGCCTGCAAGACCCACACGCTGTCGGTGCCTCCAGGTTGCCCTGAGGGAGTCCCTGGCTGTGGCGCTGGGCCTTGGGGCACACCAGCCATTCCCTCAGCAAGAACCAGTTCCTGTAGACAACGCCCCTCGAGGAAGGCTCCTCACCTCCCTTCCCCCACCTCCCTCCTCTGCCCCACAGGTGAGGCTGCCTGGCGCCGATGGCATGGGGCCCACCTGCCCGGCAGTGCCTTGGGGGACAGTCCTCAGGCAGAACCCGAAGCCCCAAGAGCCCTCTCTGGCCCCAGCTCTTGTAGACCTGGAGTCTGCACCCATCGCCCGGAGCACAGCCCCGAAGACCTTGGTGTAGACACCCCTCCCTCTTTAGGGAGACCAGGACGCCTCCCGTCCCCACCTGCCTCTGCCCGAGGGGTGTTCACTCCCCCACCCGCCCCTGCTTAACCAGCAGGTTCCACCTGCCTCCCTGTGATGTGCACAGAGTCCCAGTGTAGAAGCTTGGATCTGCCATCCCTGCAGACACTGTGGGTCTGAGGACTGTCATCTGTACGGAAATTCACAGTTAGGTGACTGCTTTCCCCAGCCCACTGCGCAGTGGAGATGTGCAGCAGAAGAGCGTCCCAGAAGCACATGGGCTGCGTGTCCTCGAGGCACCTGGTGCCCAATCCAGGGAAGGGGTGGCCCCAGCTGCTGCACGGAGCACACTCAGGGCTTCAGGGGACAGCCGGACACGGGGTGCCTGTACGTGCGGCTGCGTCTGATTTGGGGTCAGCCCACGAGGAGGATGGTGGTTTAGGGGGCTCTTGAGGCCCTCGCCGACCCCCGATGGCCCTGCTGTCCCCCACTGTGGCTTGGTGGACCCCCCACCTCCACCAAACACTGTTTATAGAGACCTGGGCATTATCCAAGCTTGAACCTAAACAATTTACATGAGAAAGACGTTCACCTTTTCAACATCAAGTTCTGGCTGCAGCTTCAACGTCGTGCCCAGCATGACTGCCTGGCAAACACAAAGGCGGCAGATTACTCAGGGCCTGGGAGGGGCCAGGCAGCACCACGGGTGAGGGGGCTACCACCCTTTTGCACCAGCGCCTGGTCACTGAGGGCAGAGTGCAGGGCCTTCCCGTGTCCAGCCACGTGGCCCTCAGGCTGAGGGGCCTGGCCTGTCAGACAAGCCCCCCGCGCTGAGCCAGGCCTTGCATGGGCTGGGACAGGTGGGAGGCCTGGGCTTGGCCTGGATGGGGCAGCAGGGACTCAAGGGGGTGCTGGCCACACAGCCTGGGTCCCAGGGCCTTGCTCCGGGATTGCTGATGAGCCAGAGGAAGGCTAGGAGGTGGGGTCAAGGCAAGGGGTGAAGCCGTGACCCATCTGCGGGGCCCAGAACACAATGGTGCCTGCAGTGGACGGGCCAAGGCTGAGGACCCCCAGCCTCAGCGCACCCTGAGGCCTGGGGGGCCGTAGCCCTTCCCACGAGGCGGGAGACGGGCACCCCGTGAGCGCTCCAAGGCCACACGGCTGCGATCGGGGCACGGCCGGGCCCTGACCGCCTGCACGTACCACGGGCCTGAGCTGCTATTAATAATTTCCATAAGCTGCGCTCCCATAGCCAGCAAAAATGACCCACGAGAGCAGCCCGCGGAGCATGGCGCCCCGCCCCCGCGCAGCCCAGAGAAAGGACCAAAATAGCGGCCTGGGAAAGCCTCGAGTCCGGCTTCCAGCCCCGGTGCGCAGGGTGGGGGCGCAGGGCCGGGGGCCTTTCCCTGCGCAGCGCTGACCTGGCGCCTCCACTGTCTGGCCAGGGTCCAAGAGGCTAGGCCTCCACCAGGCCCGCGGGGCGCAGGGCCCTGGGCGGGGGTCTCAGGGCCGTGGGGAAGGGCGGAGGGCCGGGGCGGGGCCTCAGGGCTGTGGGGAGGGGTGCCTGGCCCGGGAAGGGAGCCTCAGGCCCGTGGGGAGGGGCGCAGGGCCAGGGGAGGGGTGGGGGAGGGTCTCAGAGCCGTGTGGGGAGGGGCGCAGGGCCAGGCGAAGGGGCGCAGGACCCGGGGAGGGGGTCTCAGGGCCGTGGGGAGGGGCGCAGGGCCCGGAGCGTGGGAGTCTCGGAGTCGTGGGGAGGGGCGCAGGGCCGGGGCGGGGCCTCAGGGCTGTGGGGAGGAGCGCGGGGCCCGGGGCGGGGTCTCAGGGCCGAGGGGAGGGGACTCAGGGCCGTGGGAAGGGGCTCAGGGCCGTGGGAGGGGCACAGGACCACCACATGGGGACCACGCCAGCAGTGACACCCGCAGCTTCACACAAGGGCTCTGACCCCTTCTGGATCAGGAACCCCCTGAGAAGCTGCCAGAACTCGGGAAGGCAGGAGTGCAGGCCCGGACACCTCACCGCGTTCAGAACCACAGGGTGGTCATAACCCGCCTTCCCTCTGCTCCTCCTGCCCCATGTGGGCATTGTCAGATGCAGGGGGTGGAGGATGGGGCTGTGCCCGTCATGTCCTTGGGACCAGGCCCTGAGCAGGTGACGCTGGGACCAGGGAGGCTGGGGGCACAGCAAGGGGCAGGTGGCCAGGGCCTCCCCTCACCGCTGCTGCCCCCGGCCTCCCTCCGAGGACAGACTTCAGGCTCCAGTCCCAGCCCTCGGTGGGCCCCACTCAACCAGGAACCCCTCTGAGCCCAAGAAGGAGGCCTCAGGCTTGGGGAGGAGCCTGGGCGGGGCTGGGTACTGGCCGTGCTCCCCAGGTGGGTGGCTTCTGCCTCCCTGTCCCTCACGCTGCAACCCCGTCAGAGGGGGTTCAAGATGCCCAGCTCAGCCCTTCTCTTCTCCATGGCCATTCAGAGCCCAGGGCTAACAGGTGTCCGGACCTTTCTTTCTAGGCCCACCAGAGCTCTCTGGGCACCCGGGGCCTCTTGAGGCCAGGTGGGTTTTCTGGACATGCAGGGGTCCTGCGCCCCCAGCGTCTGTGTCCACATTTTGTACCCGGAGCCCGGTGGGAGCTCTGTGGCGTAGCAGCTTGGGGGACAGGACGAGGATGGCGCTCCCTCAGCCCCACCCTGGTAAGGGCAGAGCCCAGGCTTGCTCATGGGCAGTCCTGGTGACAAGGGATGGGGGGCTGGGGGGTGGCTAGAAGCAGACCCACCCCTTCCAGGAAGCTCCCTGGCCTGACCCCTGTCTCAGGCTTTGGGGACCCTGCTGGCCCTTTCACTGTGGTGGTGCCTGGCTTAGAATCAGCGTCTGGTCATTTCTGTCTGAACTTCCCTGAGAGGACGGTGTACAGCTGCCCACTGTCCACGCCTGGCCACTTGGGAAACTCAGCAGGCACAAAAAGGTCACCTGGCCCCAGAGCCAGGCCCAGGCAGCAGACAGCAGAAGGTGAAGAGTCCTGGACCCCATGGGAGGAACGAGCCCGGGGCTGGGCCATGAGGACAGATGGGGCAAACTGGGCCCCTCTGCACCAGGCAGACCTTCCCGACCTCTGCTGCCAGAGGATGGGAGGCATCCACCAGGAAGACAGAGAGACGAGGCTGTCCAGCTGGCGGGGTCGGGGTGGGGCTGCAGAAACCTCTAGACAGGCCCAGGAGCTGCTGCTTTCAGGAAAAAAAAAAAAAAAAAAGAAAATCCGGAGGGGCCGTGGTGTCGACCATCGGGAAGGGCATTCCCCAGCTCCCCTGGGCCCCCCATTCTGAGGGGCAGGAAGACTGGGCAGGTGCCCAGGCTCGAAGGCCAAGGACCCCAGCGACAGCCCTGCCTCCCACCTCTGCGTGGGCCTGGAGCCAAGAGGGCCTTTTTTTTTTTTTTTAAAGCAAAGCTATCTTTTTACCTTGATAAGCTGTTTAAAAAATGTAAATAAAATAACTCAGCGGACAAAAGCAGGCATTCATCCTGCCCAGGGCCAGCCGCTGCCCTCGACATGAAATATCGCAGCACATTGAGTCGTGAGTCCCAGCTAATCCAAGCGGACAGGCCTGAATGCGGCCTCTTTCGGCCGGGCGCGGCGGTGAGCAGTGGAGCATGCATCGCCTGCCGGGCGGCCCCACTCGGGGACAATGGCTTTCTTCGCAGAAGGGGCCTGTGCGGGACAAGACCCCCTTTGTGTGGGGATTCCTGCCTCGGAGCGTGAGGGAGGCGCATTCAGCCGGCCCCAGACAGTCTTTGAAAGGCTCTGTAACAGAAGACGGCCCGAAACACTAGCCTGCCTTCTGCCTCCCTGCAGTCTCCGCAGGCACGGCCGCCATTCAGCCTCGCGCCACATGAGCGGGACCCTCCATCCTGCATTGTCCTGTGCCCGGGCATCGTGGCTTCTCAGCACCATGCACCCGCCACGAGACGACAGCCCGGGGCGTGGCAGGCGACAGCGCCGGGGGTGGGGCCCGCGCGGCCAACACAGAGCACACTCCTGTGAGGGCCCGGCCAGATCAGCCCCCAATGCCCGCGCCCAGGTTCCAATGCACCTCCTCACGGTGAGGGGTCTTGCTGAGAAGAGGAACCCAGGGTGCCATCGGGATGGCGTCTCAGCAGCAGGGTCCCACGTGGGCAGGCAGCGGGGTGGTGCCCATCGCGCTCGGCCCTGAAGTAAGGGGGCCCTGACGGGGCGGGAGGTGGACCAATGCCCCTGAGTGCTGGCCTCCTCATACATGATCAGTGCACCCTGAGCTGAGCACCCTCAGGCCAGGCACCCCTGGGGCTGGGCACCTCCAGGCAGGACATCCCCTGGGCCAAGCACCGCCGGGCCGAGCACCCCCAAGCAGGACATCCCCTGGCAGGACACCCCCGGGCTTCTTTGCTGCACCTCGTGCTGCACCCTGGAATCTGCACTGGGATCTGCAATCTCAGGGCACCGAGAAGTCATGGGGGCCCCCCTGTACCTGCAGGAACAGCTCAGAGCCACCCCATGCAAGACGGCTGCCTCCCTACCCACTGCAGGCCCCACCGCTCCCTACCGCTCCACACAAACCCAAGTCACAGCTTGGCCACGCTCAGGACGACGGGCCTGTGATGCTAGGACCTGGTCTTCCTCTTGGAACCTTCTGGGCTTAAAAGTCAGCCTTGTTCACAAAGGAGACTCAGCAAACCACTGTGATTCCAAAAGCTCCACCAATTCTCATCCAGACACCTTTAGCTGCCAACCCCACACTTCTGCGACACCGCTTAAAACCCGGCCCCGGACCGCAAGGGACCGAAGCCAAGGGTTGGATACTGACCCAACGCATCTCGCACCTGGGTGACTGTGCCGAGGCGCGACTGGTGCCCCGGCCCTGAACCTCGTCCTGTGTCCCAGGCGCTGGCACTGCCCACTCTGGGCTTCTGTGAGTGGGCACCACTCTGGGGGTGCTGTGGGTGGCGGGGCTGGCACCAGCTGCTCCCACAGCCCTTCTGCTCAGCCCAGGAGCGTTTCCTTCCAGGGTGCTCACTGCCATGCTGGGGACTCAGTCAGCGCCTAGTGCCCAGGAGGCAAACTTACCCACAAAGGGCAGCCTACCGGGTGATTCTGTGAAGGTTCCAGAGACACGGAGGCTAACAGGCATGGTGGGGTGTGGCTGGACCAAAGCTCAGGCCCAGGTCCACCTGGGACCCTGTGAGTGTGAGGGCCCAATGGCTGCTGGGAGACACAGGGTGGGCAGGGGGAGACCCAGGCCTGGGACCAAGCTGTGCCCTGACATCTCTGTTGGCTCAGGCAGCCTGAGGGCTCCTGGGACCCGGCACCCCGCGCACAGCTGTTGGCTGCCCACGGCCGGGTCCTTGATACCTCCATGTAGACCAGAAGCCCCAAACAGCCTCCACACAGACGGGGCCCTGAGCCAGGTGCGTCCTTGCCCCACCGCCCGAGAAGCCGTTTCCCCATGGGCCCGGCCACGTGGGCCACTCACTTCTCTGAACCTGCCCTCGTGGTGGAGGCGGTGGACGTGCACCAGCAGGCAGCTCCTGTCTGCATCCTGCAGCTGGAAGATGCTGGCCAGTGGTGCCACAAGGCTGGTGGGGCTCTCAGTGAGGACTCTGACCGCTCGGGCCTGCAGCTGCTTCAGCCTCAGGCTGTGCTGGAAGAGCAGGGACCCAGACTTACTGGATGCAGCACCCAGTGGCTGGGCCATGGGGCCGACTGGGGCAGGCCTGGCTCAGGAAGCAGCGCCTGCCGCTGTGGCCGTGTGTGGGCATCGGGTGGCCTGCAGGGCTGGGGCACGGGAGGGGCGAGGCCAGTCTCAGCACGTGGCTGTCAGAAGGCTGAGGGTGAAGCCACGGGCTGGGTCTCGGCCACAGCCCCCAGCATCCCCCTGCCCTTCTCCAGCTTGCTGAGCAGGTGCAGAGGCCTGGGCAGGTGGATGCCAGGTCCACTATGCTGAGGGGTGGAGGCAGGAAGGGAGGTGACTGTCACAGAGCCCATGGGCTCACCTGGGCTGGGCTCGGGCGTGGCTGTGCCTGTAGCCAGCACTGCAGCTGGTGGGAGATCCAGGCCTCCAGGGAGGGGCCCTCTCCCCGCCGGCCCCGGCAGCTCTCCAGCATGTCCAGAAGCCCAGCCAGGGGGTCGTCCAGGGCAGCAAACCCCCGCCAGGCTTCCTCCCGGAGCTGTGGAGACATGAAACCACACTGACACTTTGTCTTGTACTCAAAGCCTCCTGGCAAGGCCTCCGCACCGCAGAGAGGTTTTTAAAAATTTAATCCATTCAGAAGGTAGCTGTGGCCATTCAGCCGCCATCCGTGCCTCCGTGACTTTTCACGCTGCCGTTCTGGTCCGCTACACCCCGGGCCCCCAGGGGTGGTGGTCATTGTCCGCACTAATTATCCCATAAAGACAGACGGCCTGTTCTCCAGGCAGACAGAGGGCCGCTGGCCTGGGAGGCAACCGCAGCCCGAGCCTCAGGTTCACAGGTCACTTCACCTGTGGCTCTCGCGGGCCACGGGCCTGGCCTGCCCTCAGCAGGCGACAGAAACTGAAGGGCAAGAACCGAAACCCAAACTGAAAAATGCCTTTTATGTACTTTTCTATCCCTGACCCGCAGGAGATTTGGGAAATGGATAAGAGGTGGATGAAGAGAAGCAAAGCGTCTGTTTTGGTCTCTGGCTTCCGGAAGATTCTACAGAAAGTTGGCCCTCGCTGCTGCGCAGCAGCCTCGGCGGCGCCGTCCTCTGTGGATGCCTGCAAGCGAGTCAACCGCTATTTGCTTCAAGCCATAACAACTGCTTGCAGGTCATTCTGCAGGTGGAATCTTAAGAGCTAAAGAGGTGGACGGGTTCACAGCTCAGCGCTCGGGATAGGGCGCAGCAGCTGACACCCTACCCTGAAGCCCACGGCCACACGGGTGGGCAAGAGGGTGAGTTCCCAGCTGCTGGCGCCAGCCACGGGACGCGCCCCCAGAGGCCCAGGGAGGCTGCAAGCCGAGAGCGTGGGCCGCGCTGTTGTCGTCCCTGCGATGTGGACCGTGTGCTCTCCACGGGGCTCCAGGAACAACATCCTGAGGCTGCCACACAGCTTTGAAAGCACTGTGCTCCGGCGATTTGAAAGCTTACCGAAACAAAAGGCACACTCCGGCTCCCAGCACCTGACAGCTCTCCCCACAAACACCCAGGAACAGCCGTGGAGCACACGCAGGTGAGTGCGTGAGGAGACCTCAGCGCTGTCCAGGAGGGTGCGATATCCAAAGGCACGGGAGGTAAGGCTGGAAAGTCCAGACCCTCCAAAGGATGCCCCTCGGGGAAAGTGGCTAGACAAGGTGAAAGGCAGCTTGTCTGTCCCTCTGGACTCCGGGAAGAAAAGGAAAGCCGCCCTTAAACAAAGCCTGAGCGTCTCATGCATCCGGAACTTGAAGCAACTTGAAGGTGCTCCAGGAACTTAGTTCTAGCCCTAGTGAGTTCTAGCCCTAGTGAGTTCCAGCCCCAGTGAGTTCCAGCTCTAGTGAGTTCTAGCCCTAGTGAGTTCTAGCTCTAGTGAGTTCCAGCTCTAGTGAGTTCTAGTCCTAGTGAGTTCTAACTCTAGTGAGTCCTAGCCCTAGTGAGTTATAGCTCGAGTTCCAGCTCTAGTGAGTTGTAGCTCTTGTGAGTTCTAGCCCTAGTGAGTTCTAGCTCTAGTGAATTCCAGCTCTAGTGAGTTCTAGTTCTAGCGAGTTCTAGTTCTAGCGACTTCTAGCCCTAGCGAGTTCCAGCTCTAGTGAGTTCTAGCTCTAGCAAGTTCTAGCTCTAGCGAGTTCTAGACCTCATCAGTTCTAGCCCTGGTAAGTTCTAGCTCTCTTGAGTTCTAACTCTAGCGAGTTCTAGTTCTAGTGAGTTCTAACTCTCGTGACTTCTAGCCTTAGTGACTTCTAGCCCTAGTGAGTTCTAGCCCTAGCGAGTGCTAGCTCTAGTGAGTTCTAGCCCTAGTGAGTCCTAGCTTTAGTGAGTTCTAGCTCCTGTGAGTCTTAGCCCTGGCAAGTTCTAGCTCTAGTAGGTTCTAGCTGTAGTGAGTTCTAGCCCTATGGAGTTCTAGCTGTAGTGAGTTCTAGCCCTAGTGAGTTATAACTCTAGTGAGTTCTAGCCCTAGTGAGTTATAGCCCTAGTGAGTTCTAACTCTACTGAGTTTTAGCCCTAGTGAGTTCTGGCTGTAGTGAGTTCTGGCTCTCATGAGTTCCAACTCTAGTGAGTTCCACCCCTAGTGAGTTCCACCCTTAGTGAGTTCCAGCCCTAGTGAGTTCCAACTCTAGTGAGTTCCAGCTCTAGTGAGTTCCAGCACTAATGAGTTCTAGCTTTCGTGAGTTCTAGCCTTAGCGAGTTCTAGCTCTAGTGAGTTCTAGCCCTAGTGAGTTCTAACCCTAGTGAGTTCTAGCCCTATTGAGTTCTAGTGAGTTCTGGCTCTCGTGAGTTCTAGCCCTCGTTAGTTCTAACTCTAGCGAGTTCTAGCTCTAGCGAGTTCTAGCTCTCATGAGTTCCAACTCTAGTGAGTTCCAGCCCTAGTGAGTTCCAGCCCTAGTGAGTTCCAACTCTAGTGAGTTCCAGCTCTAGTGAGTTCCAGTACTAGTGAGTTCTAGCTCTCTTGAGTTCTAGCCTTAGCGAGTTCTAGCTCTAGCGAGTTCTAGCTCTAGCGTGTTCTAGCTCTAGCGAGTTCCAGCTCCTCTAGCGAGTTCTAGCTCTCGTGAGTTCTAGCTCTAGTGAGTTCTAGCCCTAGCGAGTTCTAGCCCTAGTGAGTTCCAGGTCCTCTAGTGAGTTCTAGCTCTAGTGAGTTCTAGCCCTAGTGAGTTCTAGCTCTAGTGAGTTCTAGCCCTAGTGAGTTCTAGCTCTAGTGAGTTCTAGCCTTAGCAAGTTCTAGCTCTAGCGAGTTCTAGCCCTAGTGAGTTCTAGCCCTAGCGAGTTCTAGCCCTAGTGAGTTCTATCTGTAGTTAGTTGGCAGAAACAAAACATCATTCTTTAACCACTTTGCCAGGACACGTGGGCACTAGGTCACCAGAGGGAAAAAGTTCCAGTAAATGAGCTCACAATGAAAACTTAGAAAACACACAAGGAAGCAAGCCACCATGAGTGACAACCACAAGTAGGTTGATTAAAGCCCTGAGAATGTGGAGTAACGGGACATCGATTTGGGAATGTGTAAGCAACTACCCCCATTTTACTAAATGATAGTTCACTTATATTTTACTCTCTCTTCTCTTTCCTCCTTTCCCCACTTCTTATTTCTTTAGAAATGCAATGACAGTGGCCAGGTGCGGTGGCTCACGCCTGTCATCCCAGCAGTTTGGGAGGCCGAGGCGGGCAGATCACAAGGTCAGGAGATCGAGACCATACTGGCTAACACAGTGAAACCCCGTCTCTACTAAAAATACAAAAAAAATTAGCCAGGCGTGGTGGCGGGCGCCTGTAGTCCCAACTACTCGGGAGGCTGAGGCAGGAGAATGGCGTGAACCCGGGAGGCGGAGCTTGCAGTGAGCCGAGATCGTGCCACTGCACTCCAGCCTGGGCGACAGAGCGAGACTCCATCTCAAAAAAAAAAAAAAAAAAAAGAAATGCAATGACAGCCTTTCACCTCCTGTTCACCAGACACTCCTACGGGGCAAGCTCATCTATCCATGTGCTTAGAGGCTCAGAGCAGAACTCGCCTGCAGGAGGCAACCTCGAGAGACAAGTTGATTTACGGCCCAAAGTGTGCCTGCTGGAGTTTCAGGCCACCTTCACAGCCTCTTTCTGCCCATGGAGATGCCAACTCAACTTCCAGGTAGATAAGGCACAGAGACCCCTCCCACCTGCTCGCTTCCTCCTGACCTTTTAAAAATGCCTCTTTTGGCCGGGCATGGTGGTTCATGCCTGTAATCCCAGCACTTTGGGAGGCCGAGGCAGGCGGATCACCTGAGGTCGGGAGTTGGAGACCAGCCTGACCAACATGGAGAAACCCCATCTCTACTAAAAATACAGAATTAGCTGGGCATGGTGGCATATGCCTGTAATCCCAGCTGCTCGGGAGGCTGAGGCAGGAGAAATGCTTAAACTTGGGAGGCGGAGGTTGCGGTGAGCCGAGATTACGCCACTGCTCTCCAGCCTGGGCGACAAGAGAGAAACTCCATCTCAAAAAAAAAAAAAAAAAAAAAAGCCTCTTTCTGCTCCAAAAGCTAAGCCATACCCATACCCTTCAGGCATGAGGCCTGCGCTTCTTCCCTCAAGCCAGCTACGGAATAAAAAGTCACTTTCTTTCTACCAGACCTCATTCCTCTGACCTGGACTCTGTGAGCAGTAAGCGACTGGGCGTGCAATGTGGTTACAGCCAAACACAGAGAGTCGGTGGGCAAATGCAGGAACGATGCATCAGCCGGGCACGGTGGCCACGCCCGGAATCCCAGCACTTTGAGAAGATGAGGCAGGCCGATGGCTTGAGCTCAGGAGTTCAAGACAAGTCTGTGCAACATAGTGGAACTCCGTCTCTACCAAAAATACAAAAAATTAGCCAGCATAGTTGAACCTGTAGTCCCAGCTACTTGGGAGGCTGAGGCAGGAGAATCCCTTGAACCCGGGAGGCGGAGGTTGTAGTGAGCTGAGACTGTGCCACAGCACTCCAGCCTGGGTGACAGAACGAGACTCTGTCTCAAAAAAAAAAAAGGGGGGGGGGCGGGAAGGCAGATTTCAAAAAGGACCTAAGGCTGGGTGTGGTGGCTCATGCCTGTAATCCCAACACTTTGGGAGGCCAAGGTGGGTGGATCACTTGAGGTCAGAAGTTTGAGACCAGACATAGTGGTGTGCACCTGTAATCTCAGCTACTCAGGAGGCTGAGGCAGGAGAATCGCTTGAACCTGGGAGGCGGAGGTTGCAGTGAGCTGAGATTGCACCACTGCACTCCAGCCTGGGCGACGCAGAACCAGGCTCTGTCAAAAAACAAAGGAAGGGAGGGAGGGAGGAAACCTAAGAGAACTTTGAAAACA
This sequence comes from Pongo pygmaeus, assembly GCF_028885625.2. Lineage (NCBI taxonomy): Eukaryota > Metazoa > Chordata > Mammalia > Primates > Hominidae > Pongo > Pongo pygmaeus. The sequence goes on from NC_072386.2 coordinate 128,141,781, forward strand.
AAAAATAGTCGTCAAATTTTTTTTTTTTTTTCTGAGACAGAGTCTTGCTCTGTCTCCCAGGCTGGAGTGCAGTGGTGCGATCTTGGCTCACTGCAATCTCTGCCTCCTGGGTTTAAGCGATTCCCCTGCCTCAGCCTCCCAGGTAGCTGGGATTACAGGTGCACACCACCATGCCTGGCCAAGTTTTTGTATTTTCAGTAGAGATAGGGTTTCGCTATGTTGGCCAGACTGGTCTCAAACTCCTGACCTCGTGATTCGCCCACCTTGGCCTCCCAAAGTGCTGGGATTACAGGCATGAGCCACTGCACTTGGCTGAAATTTTTAATAAAAGTAGTAGTTTGACAGTTCCTCAAAAAGGTAAACACGATTACTACATGATCCAGCAATTCTATTCCAGGCAGTTTCCCAAAGATTTATTTGTTTATTTATTTTTATTTATTTATTTTTGAGATGGAGTCTCATTCTGTCATCCAGGCTGGAGTGCAGTAGCACGATCTTGGCTCACTGCAACCTGTGCCTCTCGGGTTCAAGCAATTCTCATGCTTCAGCCTCGAAAGTAGCAGAGACTACAGGTGCACGCCACCACGCTCGGCTAATTGTTGTATTTTTTGGTTTAGATGGGGTTTCGCCATTGTTGGCCAGGCTGGTCTTGAAGTCCTGACCTCAGGTGATCCTACCACCTCCGCCTCCCAAAGTGCTGGGATTACAGCCGTGAGCCACCACACCCGTCCTCCCCAAAGATTTAAAAACAGGGGCTCAAGCAGATGTTTGTAGATGAATTTTCAGAGAAATACTTATTAACAACAGCCAGAGGTGGAGATGGCCCAGATGCCCCTCAGCTGTCTATGGAGAAACAGCGTGTGGCCTGGCCACATATTACTCAGCCACGGAAAAGGAGGAAGCTGACACAGACTTCCACGTAGACAAGCCTTGATATCGTGCTAAATGAAGAAGTCAAAAAGACCTCATGTTATGTGACCGCATGTGTGTGAACTGTCCAGAAGTGGCAAATCCAGAGGCAGAAAGCGGATGAGCGGTGACCGGGGCCTGGGGCCGAGGGGAATGGGGGCGTCTGTGTGAGGGGTACAGGGTTTGTGGGTGAGCGGTGGCCGGGGCCTGGGGCCGAGGGGAATGGGGGCGTCTGTGTGAGGGGTACAGGGTTTGTGGGTGAGCGGTGGCCGGGGCCTGGGGCCAAGGGGAATGGGGGCGTCTGTGTGAGGGGTACAGGGTTTGTGGGTGAGCGGTGGCCGGGGCCTGGGGCCGAGGGGAATGGGGGCGTCTGTGTGAGGGGTACAGGGTTTGTGGGTGAGCGGTGGCCGGGGCCTGGGGCCGAGGGGAATGGGGGCGTCTGTGTGAGGGGTACAGAGTTTGTGGGTGAGCGGTGGCCAGGGCCTGGGGCCGAGGGGAATGGGGGCGTCTGTGTGAGGGGTACAGGGTTTGTGGATGAGCGGTGACCAGGGCCTGGGGCCGAGGGGAATGGGGGCGTCTGTGTGAGGGGTACAGGGTTTGTGGATGAGCGGTGACCAGGGCCTGGGGCCGAGGGGAATGGGGGCGTCTGTGTGAGGGGTACAGGGTTTGTGGATGAGCGGTGACCGGGGCCTGGGGCCGAGGGGAATGGGGGCGTCTGTGTGAGGGGTACAGTGTTTGTGGATGAGCGGTGACCGGGGCCTGGGGCCGAGGGGAATGGGGGCGTCTGTGTGAGGGGTACAGTGTTTGTGGGTGAGCGGTGGCCAGGGCCTGGGGCCGAGGGGAATGGGGGCGTCTGTGTGAGGGGTACAGTGTTTGTGGGTGAGCAGTGGCCAGGGCCTGGGGCCGAGGGGAATGGGGGCATCTGTGTGAGGGGTACAGAGTTTGTGGGTGAGCAGTGGCCGGGGCCTGGGGCTAAGGGGAATGGGGGCGTCTGTGTGAGGGGTACAGGGTTTGTGGATGAGCGGTGACTAGGGCCTGGGGCTGAGGGGAATGGGGCGTCTGTGTGAGGGGTACGGGGTTTTCTTTTGAAGTGATGAACCGTTCTGAAACCAGAAGAGGTGCACAATGTTGTAAAGATGCTAAAAAGATTCACAAAGCACGACTGGGCGCTCAATGCCATTGAGTCACTGATTGTGAAACGGTTGGTTTTATACGTTGTGCATCTTACCCCAATAAAACATTAAATTAAGCAGACGCTCGGTGGCTCTGATTTGGGGTGTGCTCTTGCCCAGGTTTGTTTCTGTCACCCCCGGAGTTCTGCAGCAGCTGTTCTGACCACACCCCGCCTTCCCTCACTCCTGAAACCAGTCCAGTAAACCTTCTGCAAAATCCTGGCCCTCCAGGCCCCCAGCTGGGTCCTCCCCTCCAGGCCCCCAGTGGCAGCTGTGCCCCTTGTGTGCCCACGTCAGCCAGCGCAAGCCACACACGGACCCAGTGCCCACTGCACCCCTGCCAGCCTCAGGGCCCCAGCCCCTTGTTCTGGGAGACTTCAGTCCTGGCCCAAGCATCTCCTTCCAGCTCCTGTCCTTATCTTGGTGGCCTTAATGAACGTGCCAAGACCCTTGGGACCCATGGCTCTGAGACTGGGCTCCCCTTGCCCTGCCTGCCTCCCTCCCGGGGTCCCTACGAAGGAAGCCGTCCCACCCACCCTGCCGGCCCCTCCTCCCTTCGAGCCCTTCACTGGGCTTCACGCCTCATTCCTGGTCCCCTCAGCTACAAAGAGCCCCCTGCTGTGCATGGAGAAAACAACGTGAGCCCCCCCCATCCCAATGCCCCTCCGGGCGTCCCCCCCAATCCCTCTGCCAGTATCTCCCATCCCAACCCCCCTCTGGGCGTCCCCCCCAATCCCCCTGCCGGTATCCTCCCCACCCCAACCCCCCTCCGGGCGTCCCCCCAATCCCCCCCGCCAGTATCCCCCCAAACCCCCTCCGGGCGTCCCCCCCAATCCTCCCGCCGGTATCCCCCCTCCTCCCCAACCCCCCTCCAGGCGTCCCCCACAATCCCTCTGCCAGTATCCCCCCCACCCCAACCCCTCTCCGGGCATCCCCCCAATCCCCCTGCCGGTATCCCCCCTACCCCAACCCCCCTCCGGGCATCCCCTCCATCCCCCCGCCGGTATCCCCCCCACCCCAACCCCCCTCCAGGTGTCCCCCCAATCCTCCCCGCCAGTATCCCCCCCAACCCCCCTCCGGGCGTCCCCCCCAATCCTCCTGCCGGTATGCCCCCTCCTCAACCCTCCACTGGTATCCCCCCCACCCCAACCCCCCTCCGGGCGTCCCCCCCAATCCCCCCACCGGTATCCCCCCCACCCCAACCCTCCTCTGGGCGTCCCCCCCAATCCCCCCGCCGGTATCCCCCACACCCCAACCCCCCTCTGGGCGTCCCCCCCAATCCCCCCGCCGGTATCTCTCCCACCCAACCCCCCTCTGGGCGTCCCCCCAAATAACCCCCACCAGTATCCCCTCTCTGGGTGTCCCCCCCATCCCCCCACTGGTTCCCCCCACCCCATTGCCCCTCTGGGCATCCCCCCAATCTCCCCCACTGGTATCCCCCCTCCTCCCCAACCCCCCTCTGGGCATCCCCCCCCAATACCCCCGCCAGTATCCCCCCTCCTCCCTGCTGGCCGGCATCCCCTGCACTGAGCTGTCGGCTCCACTCAGGGCTTCAGTAATGGGGCTGGGGGGGGGGTCCCATGGGCTCAGCAGCACCAGAAGGCCCCCCGAGGGGCTGTTAGAATGGGACCACCCTGATAGAACAGGACCACTTTGGGAAGCCGAGGCAGGTGGATTGCTTGAGGTCAAGAGTTCAAGACCAGCCTGGCCAACATGGTGAAACCCTGTCTCCATTAAAAATACAAAAATAGCCAGGCGTGGTGTTGCACACCTGTTAATCCCAGCTACTCATGAGGCTGAGGCAAGAGAATCACTTGAATGTGGGAGGCGGAGGTTACAGTGAGTTGAGATCATGCCACTGCACTCCAGCCTGGGTGGAAGAGCAAGACTCTGTCACACACACACACACACACACACACACACACACACACACACAGCCTGGGTGCAGTGGCTCACGCCTGTAATCCCAGCACTCTGGGAGGCCGAGGCGGGCGGATTACCTGAGGTCAGGAGCTCGAGAACAGCCTGGCCAACATGGTGAAACTCCGTCTCTACTAAAAATACAAAAAAAAATTAGTCGGGCATGGTGGCACGTGCCTGTAATCCCAGCTACTCGGGAGGCTGAGGCAGGAGAATCCCTTGAACCCGGGAGGCGGAGCTTGCAGTGAGCCGAGATGGCACCACTGCACTTCAGTCTGGGTGACAGAGCAAGACTCCATCTCAAAAAAAAAAAAAAAAAAAGGACAGGAACACCCCACCACAGGCTGCTGGGCAGTGGGGCTGGGAAGGGCCCGATGAACCAGGGGAGCCCCACTCTGGGACTGCATCTACTCCATGCTCTCACCCTGCTCCAGCCCTGCCTCCTCCTCCTGCCCGTCTCCCAGGTTGCTCTCACCCGCCCAGTGTGCTGGCTCCTCTCTCACTTTACAGGAACACCCAAGCCCTCCCAGACCGCCAACAGTCCCATTTCCCCCTTTATATTGCAGACCGCCCCAAGGAGTTCTCCAAAATCCTGGTCTTCATCTCCCTCCTCTGGGGGCAGCCGGTGTCTGTGCCACCATATAGGGGTCCCCAGGACCTCCATGTGCAGCCGGCTCTAGGGTTGGGCTTCTCCTCAGCACCCAGGATCCCCAAGGACCCCATCTTCAAGGCTCCTGGCCCACCCAGGGCCACTGGGCACGTGGCATTCGCCAGCTTGCAGGAATCCAGGAATGTGATGGAGGCGCGAGGAGGTGAGGGCGCAGGGAGGAGGTGAGAGCACATGGAGGAGGTGAGAGCACATGGAGGAGGTGAGGGCGCGCGGAGGAGGGGAGGGCGCGGGGAGGCGGGGAGGGCGCGGGGAGGCGGGGAGGGCGCGGGGAGGCGGGGAGGCCGCGCGGAGGAGGTCAGGGCGCGTGGAGGAGGTCAGGGCGCGTGGAGGAGCTGAGGGCACAGACACAGGCCCCCCATGAAGATGAAATGCGTGACGGCCTCATGACTGTCAGAGGAGCCCGGAGCAGATCGCAGCCCTGTCTGTGGAGAAACAAGCGCTGCTCAAAGGAGACGCCAGGACGAACGTCAGGACATAAGGAGGAAAGGACAGTGGAATTCCACAATTCAGACACGTGGGGGGCGGGGGGCGGGATCTGGGGAGGCTCACACCACACATGCAGGTGCCAGAGAGTGAGGAAGACTGGGCGTCACAGACGAAGGTCCGACAAGAGAGCCTGGAAACGGAACGGCAGAGGGAAATCTCAAAAGCAAGGACAGAGATTCACAAGCTGGAGGCCCAAGAAGCCACTGCGCTGATGGACAAAGGAAAGCTGGCAGAGGCAGGTGCAGGAGAGAGGCAGACACAGGAGCAGGCAGCGCCAGGGCTGGGGTCAGAGGGTGTCCCCTGGGCCTGCAGGGGTGACCTCAGGCCAGTGGATGTGGCACTCAGAGGAGTTGGGCTGGGGTTGGAGGGCGTCCCCCGGACCTGCAGGAGCAACCTCGGGCCAGCAGACGCGGCACTCAGGACTTGGCAGCTTCCTGTGCACAGGCCATTGCCACTAAGGAGCCAGAATCCGTGTCTGCCCCACAGGTGGCCGGCCCTCCCTCTGCAGTCTCTCCCGCCCAGCCTCCTGCCCGGCTCAAGTCCCACCCCTTCCTAAGGGTGCTCCTGGACACCTGCCCCAATGGCCACCCGGGCCTGGGTGCTCTGGCGGTGGCAGGACGGGGCCTCAGGCCTGGCAGTGCTGGCGACAGCTGTGTCCCTGCAGGTGAGTGGCCCCTGAGCCTCCCAGAGGTGACCTCAGAAGGGCTGCTGGGGCCAGGCAGTGCCTTTACCACCCTGGGGACTTGAGGAAGACTGCCCCCTGCCCCACACAGGCCACCCTGGAGGCGGCCGTGGGGGGCTGTGCAGCTTCCTGACCAGGGAGGCCTCCTGTTAGGCCAGTCTCTGCCCAACAGTCAGTTCTGCCGGCTGTGACTCGGCACGTGGTGGCTGCCACGTCCACTCACCTGCTGCCGCTCCCGCGTGGACCACAGGGTCTGCAGGGCCTGCAGGAGCAGGAGGGGGTCCTGGCCTGTGGAGACAAGATAACAGCCGTGGGAGGGAGAGGCAGGTGCAGGGGCTATTGCACAGCCCGCCGGGAAGTCCCCCACTGACCCGCAATGCCTGGGGCCCCTCTGGACCTGGGGGGCCGGGAACCACCCCCACCTCTGTCCGGCACACACACAACACACCCGCCAGGTGCGGCAGCACCCACTCTGGCCCAGGCTCACCCCTGTCCCTTCCCTGTGGCCCGTGGCGGCCCATCCAGCTGAGTGCGCCCAGCAGCACTTCATCCACGCTCAGCCCTGGGAGCTGGGCCTCGGTTTTCAGCTACAGTTGCAGAGCAGCCCTCGTGGGCCTGCTCTGCCCGGCGCCCTTGGCAACCTCATCAGCATCTTCTCGCCCAAACCCTGCACCGCAGTCCTGGCACCACGAGGACCCCAAGCCCCTGCCCTCTTTAGGTTTCGTCCCCGGCCCTCCCACACCACCCCCTCCCTCCAGCACCTCCCCCTCCCTCCAGCCCTGCCTGGGAGGCCCCCACCTCACTGTGCAAGCTCTGCAGCAAAAGTGCCGACCAAAGAGGCTGCCCCACACGGACAGAGCTACCAGAGCGAGACCCAAGGGAGGTTTCCAGACAGAACCTGGGGGCTGCACAGCTTGGCTTGGAGGCTGGTGGTTCAGGGGAGTGGGGACCCACCCGGGCCTGGTCACGTGGTAGGGTCGGGGTCGGAGGCCAGGGAGGGGCGGGTGCCAGCAGGGACTCCACAGGGGAGCGCCTGAGGACAGGAGCCTGGGTGGATTCCGCAGTGAACTCCCCCCTGGACCTGGGGGGCTGTGGAAGCTGCTGGGCCCCCCTGGAGGGCAGGACGGGAACAGGGAAGTCCCTGTGTTGCTGTGAGGGAGGCTGAGGACTCACATGAGATCAGATCAGACCTCAGCAGCTGGATTCTGCCACACACGCCAGAGGAGCGTGCGTGACAGGGGTCACCCCGGAGAGCCAGGCTGACTTAACATGAGAGCCCAAGGGTGTGATTCAGCCCAGGACTGGAACGGAGGAGAGAACCACGTGGCCCTTTCGGTAGACACAGAGCAAGTGTTCTAAAATTCAGTTCAGCTCACAATTTAAGAAATAACTCGCCTGAGACGGGCAGGGAGCGCCCTGAACTGGGTAAAAGCCATGGGCGAGCGTGAGGTGTGATGCTCAGGGCAGCGCGTGAGGACACGACAGCCTGGCCTGGAGCCATCCCATGCAGGTGGCATCCAATGCGGAAGGAAAACAGAAACATCAGGACAGGCTGACAATGTGACTGATTACGCAGAAAGCCACGAAGGATCAAAACTACGCCGTTAGAATTAACCAATGGGTTCGGCATCAATGCTCAGCACAAGCCAAAATGAGAAAATCAGCAACAAACAGAAATGGCCATTCCAAAAATCACTTACAACAGCATCAGCAATGTCAGATTCCCTGGGAGAAATGTAACAAAAGCAGCTCATGCAAAACAAAACCCGGCTGTCTCTCCTCAGCACTTTGGGAGGCCGAGGCAGGTGGATCATTTGAGGTCAGGAGTTCCAGACCAGCTTGGCCAACGTGCTGAGACACTATCTCTACTAAAAATACAAAAACTAGCTGGGTGTGGTGGCGGGTGCCACCGAGTAGGCGGGTCCCAGCTACTCGGGAGGCTGAGGCAGGAGAACAGCATGAACCCAGGAGGCAGAGGTTGCAGTGAGCTGAGATCGGGCCACTGCACTCCAGCCTGGGCAACAGAGCAAGACTGTGTTTCAAAAAAAAAAAAAAAAAAAACAAAACCATAAAACATCGTGGGGCACCCGGGCTCCACCACTGCGGCTCTGCAGCCACCTGGGCCTGGGTGGCACGGGCCAGCGTTCCTGTCTGCACTCAGAACTGTCCCACCATCGCGCACAGTGTGCCGCACACAGAGGCTGAGAACACTCAAATGTCCACTGTAGGAGGACGGAGCAAGTGGATCAGCCCCAGGATGATGCCCAGGTGGGGAGGATGTACCCCACCACGTGGCCATGGCAGGCAGTGTGACGGGCCCCGCCTTCTGGGTGCTGCATGCTGGGCGGGGCCGGCGATGGGGCCGGGCGGGGCTGGGCGGAGCCTGCTGTGGTGTGTTCACTATCACGTGCCGAGCCGCATCGTGTGCTCTGCGTTCCTTCCTACACGTGGGTTGCACTTCACAATAAACAAGAGACTTATTTTGTTATTTAATTTAATATTTTATTTAGAGATGGAGTCTCACTGTCACCCAGGCTGGAGTGCAGTGCTGTGATCTCAGCTCACTGCAACCTCCACCTCTCGAGTTCAAGTGATTCTCGTGCCTCAGCCTCCGGAGTAGCTGGGAGTACAGGCGCTCACCACTACGCCTGGCTAATTTTTGTATTTTTAGTAGAGACGGGTTTTCACCATGTTGGCCAGGCTGGTCTTGAACTCCTGAGCTCGATTGGTCCGTCCACTTCAGCCTCCCAAAGTGCTGGGATGACAGGCGTGAGCCACCGCGCCCAGCCCAGATTTTCTTTTAAAGCAGAGTTTCAGATGTGTGAGATGAGAAAGTTCTGAAGGTGGACACTGGTGGCGGCTGTGCAGCCACGTGAATGCACTTAATGCCACTGAGTGTACACAGAAAGTGGTTAAAATGGTAAATTTCATGTTATGTATATTTCACATATTTTTAAAAGCAGGGTGAAGCTGGGCAAGGTGGCTCACACTTGTAATCCCAGCACTTTGGGAGGCTGAGGTGGGTGGGTCGCTTGAGCCCTGGAGTTTGAGACCAGCCTGGGCAAGATAGCAAGACTCCATCTCTACCAAAATAAATGAAATTAGCTGGGCATGGTGGCGCACCTGAGGTCCCAGCCACTTGGGAGGCTGGAGCCTGGGAGGTTGAGGCCGTAGTGAACCCTGATTGTGCCACTGCCCTCCAGCCTGGGGGACAGAGTGAGAACCTGTCAATCAATCCATCCATCAATAAGCAAGGTGTCCTTATTATTCTTTTTAAGTTTTCCAAATCGAGATCCACCTTTCCAGGTGGGAAATTGGTGATGCCGGCCCTCCCACTCCCCAGTCAGTGCTGCTGCTCAGTCAGTTCACCCTGCTCAGGTCCTGCTGGTTCTGCCCTCCAGGTGGGCAGGGTCTGCCCCCTCCCACCGACCTGGGCCACTCCAACTTCCCAGGGGCCTCCCTGCCTTGACGCTGTGCCCTCAGACAATACCCAGCCCCGCAGCACGGCACAGCCCTAGCATCCTACAGAAATATGGGGCGGGCCAGGCCACTTAATGGACTCCGCTGTGGTCCCTCAGCCTTGAGAGTCAAAGCCGGGGCCCAGCACCTCCTCCCAGCCCACCCTCCTTGTGACCCGGACCCTGCCCCTTGGGCCTGAGGCTGTTTCTCGAGCACCCAGCAGCCTGCCCGGAAGCCCCCTCAGCACCCCTGCTCCCTGCCTGGCCCCCTCAGCACCCCTGCTCCCTGCCTGGCCCCCTCAGCACCCCTGCTCCCTGCCTGACCCCCTCAGCGCCCCTGCTCCCTGCCTGGCCCCCTCAGCGCCCCTGCTCCCTGCCTGGCCCCCTCAGCGCCCCTGCTCCCTGCCTGGCCCCCTCAGCGCCTCTGCTCCCTGCCTGGCCCCCTCAGCGCCCCTGCTCCCTGCCTGGCCCCCGGCCCCTGCTCCTTGCCTGACCCCCTCAGCACCCCTGCTCCCTGCCTGGTACCTGGTACCCGGCCCCTGCTCCCTGCCTGGCCCCCTCAGCGCCCCTGCTCCCTGCCTGCCTCCATCAGCGCCCCTGCTCCCTGCCTGGCCCCCTCAGCACCCCTGCTCCCTGCCTGCCTCCGTCAGCGCCCCTGCTCCCTGCCTGGCCCCCGGCCCCTGCTCCCTGCCTGGCCCCCTCAGTGCCTCTGCTCCCTGCCTGCCTCCGTCAGCACCCCTGCTCCCTGCCTGGCCCCCGGCCCCTGCTCCCTGCCTGGCCCCCTTAGCGCCCCTGCTCCCTGCCTGGTACCTGGTACCCGGCCCCTGCTCCCTGCCTGGCCCCCGGCCCCTGCCCTTCTGCCCCTGTTGCTTCACTGAGGCCTCAACGCTGAGCCTCAGGGCAGTGACCGCCTGGGTCTCCTTCCGGGCCATGGCCGGTGCACGATGGACACTCCACGGTGCCCGCTCTGGCCATTCCAGGGCCAGCTGTGCACACATGGTGCTCACAGCCCACGCAACCGGGGAGCCCCGGGGAGCCCTGAGTCTCTCGGGCCAGAGCTGGAGGGACCCGTGGCAGGTGTGGTGGGACAAGTCTCTGCTGTGCCGGGCTCGGACACGGCCATGCTGACACTCATCTCACACAATTGCTGGCTTCCTGTTCGTACAACAGAAGAAAAACAGGATGTCCAGGGGTGGCTTCTGTCTGAACGAAGAAGACAAGCGAGCTCTTTGAGCCCCGGGACTCAGCAGTGAGAGGACAGGGTGCCTGGGAGAGCCCTGGGGGACACACCCCGCTCAGCACACAGCACCCCATGCACCCCAACTCAGGGATACCACGCAGGGGCATGGGGGTCCGAGAAGGGCGGGTGGGGCTTGGAGCTGACACCAAGGTACCTCCCAGACCCGCTCTCCGGCCCCAGAAGCCCCAGCCAGCCCTCCCTGAGGTCGCCTCCTCGTGCAGTAGCTTCTGGGGGCCTTTGGTCCCCAGTGTGGATGTTCGGCAGGAGTTCCGTGGGTGGCCTCTGGCCCCCACCTCCACACCCAGGCCCAAGTTCCCTGAATTCGCCAAGTTCATCAGCGCCGCACCGATGCCTGGGACCTGCAGACAGGCAGGTCTAGGACGCTGAGACAGATGGCCCTGGCCAGGAGGCTGACGCCTGACCCCGGACCCTGCTCCTCGGAACTGTGTGGGTAGGGGCAGAGCAGGGCAGCTGTGTATTAGGAGGACACCTAGAAGAAACTCAAGCTCAAGAATAAAAGTCCCACAGTCCCCCGAATGTGGATTCACATCCAAGAGCTGGGCTACTTCTCTCTGGAGGGCTGAATTACGGTCCCTGCCCAGCACCAGCGCCCGGTGCCCGTACTAGCTTCCCCCCCAGCCACCCTCCCCAAAACGTGCCTGGGAGGGCTCAGGAACTCTGTGGGGTCAGCCTGAGGGTGTCCAGGCAGAGGCGGCCAGGACGGCTCCCCAACTGACACCCCCGCGCCAGCCGACAGGAGTACGGATGGTTGCAGGGATGCAGGATGGGCAGAACACAGGGATGCCACTTCCTCCAAACAGCACCCGGCTAACGGGGCTGCCTTCGCCTTGAGACACAGACGCACTCGGGAAACTGTGGGCTGCGGAGTGGACGGCGCCGAAGGACAGACGCGCTCGGGAAACTGTGGGCCGTGGAGCGGATGGCGCCGAAGGCTCTGTTATTCCCGACACTCTACCATAAAGCAGGGATGAGAAACACAGGGGGCTTTTTATCCACAGGGTTGGGGGCACAGAAGCCCCAGGAACTGAGGCCGACCCCAGCAGCGGGTGCCAGGCAGAGGACACTGGGCAGCGGATGCTGGGCAGGGGACACCGGGCAGCGGATGCTGGCAGGGGACACCCGGCCTCTGGGCAGGAAGTCTGTGACGTGGTCTTCACAAAGCCCCCAAGTGGGTCTCCCCCGCAGCCGGCTCTCCTCTTAGGGCCTCGGTCACTAAGCTCACAGCCCGTCTCCAAGGCCGTCCCACACCTGCCTGCAGCATCAGACCCCGCGGCAGTGAGTGTAGAAGAGCCCGGCCGCCCAGACCAGACCCCACGTGCTGTGGTGACCTGCATGCCCATGGGTCCGGGCACCTGCTATCCGCGCAGCACCCCGCCTGGGTCAGCCCTCTGACTGCCCACGGACAGCAGAAAGGGCCAGCCCACGACCTCAGCTCACCTCAGAGACCCCATGGCACCTCCCACAGGCGTGTCCTGAGAGGCTGCGCCCACCCACCACGCACTGGGGCCTCCGTCCCTCTGCCACGAGTCTGTGTCCTGGTGGCCTTCTGGCCTCCGGGGGCAGCTGAGACGGGGCCACCCCCTCCAGCCCAACCGTCTCTGGTCTCGGATTCCACCCACATCTGCCTGTGCTCAGCTGCAGGCAGGGCGGGGGACGTAAGGACGGAGGTGGCAACGAGACCCCAGGCCCGGTGGGCAGCGTGTGCTCTCCACCTCGGCTCACGGCAGAGGACGGCCCGTGTCTGGGGAGTGAGGTGAAGGGGGTCCCGGTGGTCCAGCATCTGGCATGGAGCCCCTTGCTCTGTCTATCAACACAGCGGCCCGCAACCCCAGCACAGCACCGTCTCTCATCGGTCATGGGTCCCCTCACCCTCAGTCCTACTCACTTGCCTCATCTATGAAGCCGAGGGCCTTGGAGACAGAACCTGACCCAGCCTGAGCCCAAGCTGCCTCTGCTGGGAAAGTGGGATGAGGGGGAGAGCCCACCGTTCACTGCTGTGGACCCCACAGGGAGGCAGAGAGGGAAAGGGCGGTACCAGCCCAGGGGGCACGAGGCAGACGCCACTCAGAGAGAGACAGTGAGGACATCGAGGTGCTGGGACGCTCGGAGCGAGAGGGACAGAGAGGGACAGTGAGGCTGGCAAGGAGCTGGGACACTGGGAGCCAGGTGGACACACGCAGAGAGGGACAGAGAGATCCCCAAATTTCATTCTGCAACCTCAGGTCAGAAAATCTGCTGAAGAAAAGATCCTACCTACAACAGAAATCTTGGAAGATGAAATGCCTATTTTTAAAAAGTAACAGACCCGGCACGGTGGCTCATGCCTGTAATCCCAGCACTTTGGGAGGCCGAGGCGGGCAGATCACGTGAGGTCAGGAGTTCGAGACCAGCCTGGCCAACATGGTGAAACCCCATCTCTACTAAAAATACAAAAATTACCCAAGCGTGGTGATGGGTGCCTGTAATCCCAGCTACTCAGGAGGCTGAGGCAGGAGAATCACTTGAACCCGGGAGGTGGAAGTTGCAGTGAGCCGAGGTTGCGCCACTGCACTCCAGCCTGGGTGACAGAGCGAGACTCTGTCAAAAAAAAAAAAAAAAAAGGCTGGGCGTGGTGGCTCACACCTGTAATCCCAGCACTTTGGGAGGCTGAGGCAGGCGGATCATGAGGTCAGGAGACCGAGACCATCCTGGCTAACACAGTGAAACCCCATCTCTACTAAAAAAATACAAAAAATTAGCCGGGAGTGGTGGCAGGCACCTGTAGTCCCAGCTACTCGGGAGGCTGAGGCAAGAGAATGGTGTGAATCCGGGAGGCGGAGGTTGCGGTGAGCCAAGATTGTGCCACTGCACTCCAGCCTGGGCAACAGAGCAAGACTCCGTCACACACACACACAAAAAAAGTAAATAAAAATTACACAAATATATAAAAACTAAAAAGATAACAGTATGTTCTGGGTGGTTTTACATAAATTAACTCCTTCAATATTCACACAGAAATAAGGCCCAGTATTGGTGTTAGAGTCATCATTCAGATGAGAAAACAGGTTAGGCAGCGTGGCCCGGTCACACAGTGAGGAAGACGAGCCCTCTCTGCTGGCAGGTGTGGGAGGGTGTTTTCACGGTTTTATGAGGCCAGCTGTGACTCCCCTCCTGTCTCCCTCATGTCACCCTCATGTCACAGCCCGAGGTTTGGCTCCGCAGCCTTGGAGGCAGAGAAAGCGCCACGCCCACTGCCAGCTGGGCCTGGGCAGGTGCCGGGCCAGGCCAGCTCAGCCTCCTTCAGTGGAGCTGAGGAGAGAAAGGCCTGGGAGCCTCCTGGCCAGGTCAAGGCCAGTGGACGCTGAGGGCAGGGGTTGAGGACACAGTGAGGGTGGCTCAGAGGCTGCCAAAAAGTGCCTGTGACCCGGTCGTGGGACTGGGACAAGCCCATCCCCAGGGTCCTGGAGGCAGATCTGGTGCCCACACCTCTGGGGCACCCATGGTGGGGCGGAGGTGGCCTGCTCGGCATGGAGAGGGGCAGGGCGGCCTCGGCAGCTTCTCCTTCCCCCGCTCCCAGCAGGGCCTCGGCCGCTGCCCTTCCTCAAGTGTCCCCACTTCCACCCACAGCCACAGCCCACCAGTGAGGCCTCTGAGAGGGCGGCGTCTCCAGAAACCTGCGCGTTCGCTGTGCATTACGAGAGCGGCATGTGCTCATCACGGAGCTTCGTAGGAAAAGTGGCCTCTCCTGCGGGCCCTGCCGTGTTCACCGCCGTGTCCACACTGGGCGGGTGCTGAGGAGCCCGTCTGGAGCATGGACACTGGATGTGAGGCTGGCCATGTCCCCAGCCCTAGGCACCTCAGCAGGCCCAAGCTGTAGGGCAGGGGCCTCCTCCGGGAAGCCAGGGCAGCCTCAGCCTTGGAGGCTCCCATTGTCCGGAGCCCAGCAAGATGGGGAGGAGCGGCGGATGTGGAGGGAAAGGGAACCCAGGCCGGCAGGCTTCCTGGAGCTGCTGCATCTGCCAGAGGGCCGGCCTCCCCGCCCCACCCCACCGCCCGCCGGCCTTGGTGCTTCCTGGAGCTGCTGCATCTGCCAGAGGGCCGGCCTCCCCGCCCCCACCCCACTGCCCGCTGGCCCTGGTGCCGAGCTGCTGTTTAATGCCGTCTGTGGAACTCTGAATTTCCCAAGGAAGGCTCAAGCGCCGCCTGGAAACCCCGAACCAGGTGGACGTGGGCAACGTGGATTTTCTGACCTCAACTGCGCCTGCTCATGCAAAAGCTGAAGGTTTTTATTTTTTTTTGAGATGCAGTCTCGCTCTGTGCCCCAGGCTGGAGTGCAATGACACGACCTCGGCTCACTGTAACCTCCGCCTCCTGGGTTCAAGCAATTCTCCTGCCTCCAAGCAATTCTCCTGCCTCAGCCTCCCGAGTAGCTGGGACTACAGGCGCCCGCCACCACGTCCAGCTAATTTTTGTATTTTTAGTAGAGACGGAGTTTCACCATGTTGGCCAGGATGGTCTCGATCTTCTGACCTCATGATCCTCCCGCCTCGGCCTCCCACAGTACTGGGATTACAGGCGTGAGCCACCGTGCCTGGCCAAGGCTGAAGTTTTAGGAGGAAAGGAATCTGTGAGCGCAGTGGACATTCGGATGGAGAATGTTTCTTGGCCTCGGGGGAGGGAGAGAGGAACAGGAGCTCAGCCCCCTTCTCCTGTCCCCTGATGATGCCTCCTGAGCCAGCACGGGAGGGCCTCTCTAGAACAGGTCAGAGGTGGCCACGTGGATTCTCCTCCAATGACCGGGACCAGGCACTCTACCTAAAAGGACAAACCCAGGCCTGGCTGTCGGGGGCAGGGTCCCAGGGGCCACAGACACGGATGTCCAGCTCAGTGACCAGGGAGGCGCAGACAGGTGTCCAGGCAGCGAGGCGGGGCCAGCACAGGGGCCAGGACACCTCCCGGGAAGAAGCTGACCCAGAGCCTGAGTAGGGGAGCCCGCTGGGGAGGGCTGAGCTGGGGCCTCTTGTGGGGCTGGCCTTGTTGACAGATCTGGACACAAACCACGTAAGGGCAGTTGCCTAAAGCGGCACAGGAAGGATGGGGGGATGTGGCCATTCCAGGAAGTGCCAGGCTGTTCCAGAGAGTGCCGAGGCTGTTCCAGGGGGCACCGTGTCTGTTCTGGGCAGGGGCCGTGTCCGTTCCAAGGAGCACCAGGCTGTTCCAGGGGGCAACTTGTCTGCTCCAGAGGGCGCCGAGGCTGTTCTGGGGGTGCCGTAGGTCTGTTCTGGGGGGGCCGTGTCTGTTCCAGGAAGCGCCAAGCTGTTCGAGAGAGTGCTGAGGCTGTTCCAGGGGGCGCCGTGTCTGTTCCAGGGAGCACCAGGCTGTTCCGGGGGGGCCTTGTCTGCTCCAGGGAGCACCGTGTCTGTTCCAGGGAGCACCAGGCTGTTCCAGGGGGCGCCGTGTCTGTTCCAGGGAGCAGCAGGCTGTTCCAGGGGGCACCGTGTCTGTTCCAGGGGGCGCCGAGGCTGTTCCGGGGGGCGCCGAGGCTGTTCCAGGGAGCACCATGTCTGTTCTAGGGGGTGCCGAGGCTGTTCCGGGGGCCCTGCTAGCTGGGGTGTTGCACTTTGAAGACATCCCACTCTGCTTAGGTGGAGAAAAAGCCGTAGAAGCCCGTGGGTACATGTGCAGGGAGAGTCAGCTCTGTGCTGAGGCGAAGCCAGGGTCCCATGCGCTCCCCGGCCCCGAGGGTGGTCTCCAGGGGAGGTAACAGGGCCTCATCCCACACAGGTGCAGGCCCGGGGCCCGCAGATGGCCTCAGAGGAGGCGGTGGATGAACGGAAGGGTGAGGGGGTCTGGGCCCATCCCAAGAGGGACAGGTGTGTGGTCAGGACCCCACAGGACAGCCAGGGTTGTGCCTGCTGAGGGGGCCACATCCACACCAAGCCCCACCCAGCTCAGAGGCAGCCCCTCCCCGAGCACGCAGTGACTTGGCTACATCAGGGAAGGCGACATGCCTGGAGGTGCCCCCACAGCCCTCAGCACTCACTGGGACACAGAAGAGGAAAGCAGAGAGGAAGCCCCTGGAGGGGTCCAAGGCCCGAGGAGGCAGCTGCGTGGGACAGGGAAACTGAGGCAGAGAGCCTCGGCCGCTGCCACGTGGGAGCGGGGCTTTCACAGGGGAGAGGGCCATGGCCCTGCCCCATGGAGGGGCTGCCAGGCAGGGCATGTGTAGGGTGGGCCTGGGCAGAGGCCAGGGGCCGGTGAGTGAAAAGGCAGTAAACCCACAACAAACTGGGGGTCTGCAGCCCAGGGTGAGGCGGCCGGGCCAGGGCCTTACAGCTCTCACTGCTGTTTACAAGGACTGCAGGGTGAAGGACATGAAGGGGCCCCGGGCCCCCCTTCCCACCCTCTGCCCACAAAGCCACGGCCCCAGACAGCTTCCACTGGGGCCGAGCCCCTGTCAGGAGGCTTCCCACCCCGGCCTGTCCCCAGCACAGAGAGCAGCTGAGGCTCGGGCTGACCCCTCTGGCACTAGGCAGCTCCACTCCTTCCCAGCCTCCGCTTCCCTAACCCCAGCCCCGTCTTCAACTTGCAGGGTCTCGATCTGTAGGAACAGGAGGGAGGGAGGCTGCACCTCCCCTCGGGCTGTTTATCCTCAGCACTGAATCTGCCAGGGCAGCTGAGCGGGGATGCGGCCTCCCCGGCTTTGCCCACGGGGAAGGCGCCTCTCATTTCTCTTTTTTAACCTGAAAAAGGTGCTGGGAGGGCAGATGTTCTTCTTAACTCGAAGGGATGAAAAATGCCTCAGTTTAAAAAATTAGGAACCCTGAAGGCCACGATGGAACCGCCCGAGACCCAAGAGGCTGTGGGCTCCCTGAGCCCCGGAGGTGGCACTGAGCCCCAAGAGGCTGTGGGTTCCCTGAGCCCTGGAGGCAGCGCTGAGCCCCCAAGGGGGTTTCGGGCCCTCCGCCTGGCAACTCGAGGGACAGAGGGGACCAGAGCTCCCACCTCTGCGGCCAGCCCTGAGTGGCTGCACTGTCCCCGCCACCTCCCCCGGATCCTGTCACAGGCCCGGCGCCAGGCCACCCACGCTGGGGCCCAAGGAGGCGGCCTGTCCTGACCCCCGAGGACAGCAAGGCCACAGTGGGGCCTCCGGACTCACAGGGTCCCAAGCCGTGGATACTGTAGAGAGGCCCGCAGCTAGGGGCCAGCGGCCTGGCCCTCGTCACCGAGTACAGAGTGGGCACCACCACCCCCGATACACCCCCACGCACCTCCCCCCACAGCCCCAGGGAGACTCGGCACCATCAGGCTCAGACTCACCCGTGCGGCAGCGCTCACCAGCAGCAGGGTCACCAGCGGGATCTCCTGGGTCCATCCTCAGGGCCGGGCCGAGGACGCTGGCAGGCAGCTAGGAACGAGGATCTGCAGAAACAGACAATCAGGTGGGGCCCCTGAATGCAGAGCCCACTGCAACAGGCAGCCGCGCGGAGCCCACACCCGCAGCCCCTGGAGGTGGTGGAGGGACCTGGTGCCTGGGGGGGTCCAAGTGGGACCCCCAGTCGCTGAGCATAGCGGGCAGCTCCACACTCCTCTCCCGGCTGGGGTGACAGCTGCCAAGTTTGGACCCTGCATTCCAGTTCCCTGCCAAACCGTCCCAGCTTTCAGCAGGCAGGACAGGGGGTGGGAGGGGCCCTGGGGGAGCACAGCAGACAGAGCCTCGCGGGCGTGCAGAGGGGCCTGTTCTTGAGGACAGCGTGACCCCCTTGCCACGTCCCCCTCAGGCTGTGTGTCCTGCCCCTGAGGGAGCCACACGGGAGAGAGGTGCTCTCCTCCAGCGGGCAAGGGCGCCTGCAGGACCAGGGACCTCGGAGCGACACCCTCAAGGCTGACCCAGCAAGCGGCTCCGTTAGACTCCAGGCAGCCGCTGACAGCTCTCATCCCAGGCAGACCTCAGCCTCCCTCAGAGTGTTTTTTTTTCTTTTCTTTCTTTCTTTTTTTTTTTTTGGAGACAGAGTCTCTGCGATGCCCAGGCTGGAGTGCAATGAGGCGATCTCAGCTCACTGCAACCTCCACCTCCCGGGTTCAAGTGATTCTCTTGCCTCAGCCTCCCGAGTAGCTGGGATTACAGGCATGCGCCATCATGCCCAGCTAATTTTTGTATTTTTAGTGGAGACAGGGTTTCACCATGTTGGTCAGGCTGGTCTCGAACTCCTGACCTCAGGTGATCCACCTGCCTCAGCCTCCCAAAGTGCTGGGATTATAGGCATGAGCCACCGCACCCGGCCCCTAGGAGTGTTTTTGATGCAAAACCCTTATCTACACTTACGAGGGTTACTCTTCTCCTTCAATCTGCTTACGCAAGGCTGCATAAAAAGGCTTTGAGTGCATAGCTTTAGTTTGAATCACACACAGCAGTTACACAAAGCTCAGCATGTGAACTCCAAATCCTAACACAGGTGTGCAGGAGAGAGCTGTGCCGCCCTCCCCCAGGCAGCCCTCACAGCGGCCATTCCCGGGGAGATGGACCTGTGTGTTTCTCAGCCACACACGGCCACACGCGGCCCCAGGCAGCCCTCACAGCGGCCATTCCTGGGGAGACGGATCTGTGTGTTTCTCAGCCACACACGGCCACACGCGGCCCCAGGCAGCCCTCACGGCGGCCATTCCCGGGGAGACGGACCTGTGTGTGTTTCTCAGCCCCACGCGGCCCCACGCGGCCCCAGGCAGCCCTCACGGCGGCCATTCCCGGGGAGACAGACCTGTGTGTTTCTCAGCCCCACGCGGCACAGTAACTTCTTGGCTTTCAGTTTTACACATTACCGACAGCTCCGCCCAGGCAGGGTAAGAATCTGTCTTACCTGCCGGCCAACACGCACCCCTAAACACACAACAACACAACCTCCTAAAAAAAGTTACGTGGACATCGTCTGTGGACTCAGGACGGACAGAGGCCGTTCCCAGCTGCGTCACGTGGAGGTTAGGGTGCCTTTTCCTTTCTCACGCGGGCTGCTCCTGCTCCACCGTGGGGGAGGGACTGCAGCTCTCCCACCGCAAATGATGTAAAACTGGGTGATATATCTTAGGAAACCAGTTTCTGGACAGCAGGCAGTATGAAGCCGCATTTCCCGGCAGCAGTCAGTGCCCAAGGCAGCCCCAGGACAGCTGCTCCCCACGCTGGAGCCTGGGCTGGGCACAGTGTCCCACCACGCCGAGGGGGCCGCTGGGGGACGCACACCTGCAGGAGGGGCTGCTGGGGCAGCGAGTGTGTGGGCAGGAGGACCCCCAAGCCTCCCAGGACCCGCGGCCCCAGGGCTGAGAATACAGTGGAGACACCAGAGGCCACACAGCACCCGACACACTGCAGTCCAGCCCAGCCAAGAGGAAGGACCCCATCAACACACGACCAGGACCAGACGGCCACAGCTGAAGACCATGCTGAGAGGGCCTGCTCCAGAGCCTCCCGCCAGATCCAGACCAAGCCCGCGAAAGCTGGAGAAGGTCGAGTCCCACCCAGTTTAGGAGGCTTGAGAAAGGCCCTAGGCTCTCCGAAGAGCCCCTGACAAAATATCAAGACACAACCCCAAGTTCAAGGGACTCAGCCAGAAGCTGAACTGCCACTGGAGCAAAAAACAATGCTCTTCAGAGGATGATACCTAAATCCAGAGTTTCCACAATGGATAATTCACGAAACTCAGCGCATAATAAAAATCACAAGACCTAAAAAGAAACAATAAAATATGACCCATAAACAAGCAGAAAAACACAAAAAACAGAGAATAGAAAGCAACTTTGAGGAAGGCCTCAAAGTTATGGTGTTAGCAAAGACTTTAACACAACGATTGCAACTGTGTTCACGGAATGAACAGAAAACATGTTCAAACAGTTCAAGGAGGCCGAGCGCAGTTTGGGAGGCTGAGGCGGGAGGATCGCTTGAGCCCAGGAGTTTGAGACCATCCTAGGCAACATGGTCAAACTCCGTACAAGAAAATTAAAAAGTAGCCGGGTGTGCTGGCTCACGCCTATCTATGGTTCCGGCTACTCAGGAAGCTGAGGCAGAAGAGTCGCTGGAGCCCCAGAGATCAAGGCTGCAGTGAGCCAAGATCGCACCACTGCCTTCCAACCTGGGTGACAGAGCGAGACTCTGTCTCAAGAAAACCCCAAAAAACCATGAATAAAGTTAAAAAAATATGGTTTTAATGAGTAAAAGGAGAGAGAGAAATGAAGATTATATGAAACTACATAAAAGAGCTAAATGGAAACTCTGCAATAAAAAGTGTAATCACTGAAATGTGTTTGACTCAGTGACTGTGCTTCACTAGGTGGATGACAGATGAGTCAATGAATCTGAAAACCGATCAAAGAAGGACCAGATTGAAACAACGAGGGGGAAAGACAGAAGGAACTGGCTCCACGGTCCACAGCCGGGCACCCTCTGTTCCCCTGGTGAACGGCCCCGTCTGCAGCACTGCACACCTGGCTCTGGGGTTCACACGCTTCGTGGAAACGCCCGTTCCCCAGCCTCTGCCTGCCTCCATCTGGATGGCTGCACTGCAGCCCTGCTCGTCCTGGACCCCCCTCCCTCTTGTCCCCTGCACTCCCCAAAGTTCACCTCCTAGTTCTAAGGGAGCACCTTTTCCAGGAGCACCTCAGGCAGAACCACAAGGGAGGAGCACTGAGTAGCCCTTTGCTTGTCTAAGAACATCCCCATGACACATGTGCACCCACATCCCCAAGACACACAGGCAACCTCATCCCCAAGACACACAGGCACCCGCGTCCCCATGACACACAGGCACCCGCGTCCCCGTGACACACAGGCACCCGCGTCCCCGTGACACACGTGCACCCGCGTCCCCGTGACACACAGGCACCCGCGTCCCCGTGACACACGTGCACCCGCGTCCCCGTGACACACAGGCACCCGCGTCCCCGTGACACATGTGCACCCACGTCCCCAAGACACGTCCCCAAGACACACAGGCAACCATGTTCCTGTGACACATGCACCCACGTCCCCGTGACACGCGTGCAACATCCTCATAACATGTGCGCACCGATGTCCCCGTGACATACACAGACTGTCCCTGTGGCACAGGCGCACCCACGTCCCCATGACACAGGCACATCCATGTCCCGTGACACATGCACACTGCACCTCCACTGGAAGCCTGGCTGTGCGTGGCTGTGGGGCAGGGGTCATTCTCCTGACGGTCTTGGTAACGCCCCTCTACTGTCTTCTAGCCTCAGGGGTTGCTGAGAAATCTGATGTCCCCTGACTCGAGTGCCAGCATCTTCTAGGGAGACCCCGGGGCCGTGGCCGGATCCCAGCAGGATGGACGTGGTGTGGTCCCCTGGGGGCTCCATGGTCACCCTTCTGCATGTGGTTTCCTGATGGTGCCCTGCCCTCCACGCCCTCAGTTCTGTCCTCGGGAACTCCTGCTGTTAAGACCTTACACTTCCTGGGAATAACTTTGTCTTCTCATCTTTCCTCCTCTGCCTTTTTGGGAGATTTCCTGAACTTTATTTTGCAATCCTCTCATTGAATGGTTCATTTCTGCTATCACAAATTTAATGCTATCCACGAGTCCTGGTTTTCTGCAGCTGTTTTCGAGGGTCTCCTCTCTTATTACTGGCTTCTCTTCCTACCCCCTGTATTAGTTCATTTTCACGCTGCTGATAAAGACATACCTGAAACTGGGAACAAAAAGAGGTTTAATTGGACTTATGGTTCCACATGGCTGGAGAGGCTTCAGAATCACGGTGGGAGGCAAAAGGCACTTCTTACATGGTAGCGGCAAGAGAAAACGAGAGCCGGGTACAGTGGCTCACTCCTATAACGTCAGCACTTTGGGAGGCTGAGGCAGGTGGATCACCTGAGGTCAGGAGTTCATGACCAGCCTGACCAACATGGCAAAACCCTGTCTCTACTAAAAACACAAAAAGTAGCCAGGTGTGGTGGCGGTGCCTCCCAGCTACTCAGGAGGCGGAGGCAGGAGAATTACTTGAACCTGGGAACAGGGGTTGCAGTGAGCTGAGATTGCGCCATTGTACTCCAGCCTGGGTGACAGAGCAGAACTCCATCTCAAAAATAAAAAAAAAAAAGAGAGAGAGAAAATGAGGAAGAAGCAAAAGAGGAAACCTCTGATAAACCCATCAGATCTCATGAGACTTACTCACTATCACAAGAATAGCATGGGAAAAACTGGCCCCCATGATGTAATTACTTCCCCTGGGTCCCTCCCATAACATGTAGGAATTCTGGGAGATACAATTCGAGTTGAGATTTGGGTGGGGACACAGCCAAACCGTATCATTCCACCCCGGCCCCTCCAAATCTCACGTCCTCACATTTCAAAACCAATCATGCCTTCCCAACAGTCCCTCAAAGTCTCAACTGATTTCCGCATTAACCCAAAAGTCCACAGTCCAAAGTCTGATCTGAGACAAGGCAAGTCCCTTCCGCCTATGAGCCCGTAAAATCAAAAGCAAGTTAGTTACTTCCTAGATACAATGGGGGTACAGGTATTCAGAACATACAGCCGTTCTGGGCCGGGCGTGGTGGCTCATTCCTGTAATCCCAGCACTTTGGGAGGCCGAGGCGGGCGGATCACCTGAGGTCGGGAGTTCAATATCAGCCTGGCCAACATGGTGAAATCCCATCTCTACTAAAAATACAAAAACTAGCTGGGCATGGTTGCACGCGTCTATAATCCCAGCTACTCAGGAGGCTGAGGCAGGAGAATCACTCGAACCTGGGAGGCAGAGGTTGCAGTGAGCCGAGATTGCACCATTGCACTCCAGCCTGGGCAACAGAGCGAGACTCCATCTCAAAAAAAAAAAAAAAAGTTCCAAATGGGAGAAATTAGACAAAACAAAGGGATTACAGGGCCCATGCAAGTCTGAAATCCAGAAGGGCAGTCAAATTTTAAAGCTCCAAAATGATCTCCTTTGACTCCAGGTCTCACATCCAGGGCATGCTGATGCAAGAGGTGGGTTCCCATGGTCTTGGCCAGCTCTGCCCCTGTGGCTCTGCAGGGTACAGCCTCCCTCCCAGCTGCTTCACGGGTGGTGTTGAGTGTCTGCTGCTTTTCCAGGCACATGGTGCTGGCTGTCGGTGGATCTACCATTCTGGCATCTGGATGACAGTGGCCTGCTTCTCACAGTTCCACTAGGCAGTGCCCCAGTAGGGACTCTTGTGTGTGGGGGCTCCCACCCATTTCCTTTTTTTTTTTCCTTTTTTTTTTTTGAGACAGTGTCTTACTCTGTTGTCCAGGCTGGAGTGCAGTGGCGCGATCTCAGCCCACTGCAAGCTCCGCCTCCCGGGTTCACACCATTCTCCTGCCTCAGCGTCCCGAGTAGCTGGGACAACAGGCGCCTGCCACCACACCTGACTAAATTTTTTTGTATTTTTAGTAGAGACGGGGTTTCACCGTGTTAGCCAGGACGGTCTTGATCTCCTGACCTTGTGATCTGCCTGCCTCAGCCTCCCAAAGTGCTGGGATTACAGGTGTGAGCCACCGTGCCCGGCCCCCACCCATTTCCCTTCTGCACTCCCCTAGCAGAGGTGCTCCATGAGGGCCCCACCCTGCAGCAAACTTTTGCCTGGACATTTAGGCATTTCCAAACATCTTCTGAAATCTAGGCAGAGGTTCCCAAACCTCAATTCCTGACTTCTGTGGACCCACAGGCTCAACACCACGTGGAAGCTGCCAAGGCTTGGGACTTCCACCCTCTGAAGCCACAGCCCGAGCTCTATGTTAGCCCCTTTCAGCCACAGCTGGATTGTCTGGAACACGGGGCACCAAGTCCCTAGACTGCACACAGCACAGGGACCATGGGCCCAGCCCACAAAACCACTTTTTCCTCCTGAGCCTCCAGGCCTGTGATGGGAGGGGCTGCCATGAAGGTCTCTGACATGACCTGGAGACATGTTCCCATAGTCTTGGGGATGAACGATAGCTTCCTTGCTACTTATGCAAATTTCTGCAGCTGGCTTGAATTTCTCCCCAAAAAATTGGTTTTTCTTTTCTACTGTGTCAGGTTGCACATTTTCTGAATTTTTATGCTGTTTCCCTTTTTAAACATAATTCTTTTTTTGTTTTGTTTTTGAGACAGAGTCTTGCTCTGTCACCAGGCTGGAGTGCAGTGGCGTGATCTCGGCTCACTGCAACCTCTGCCTTCCTGGTTCAAGTGATTCTCTTGCCTCAGCCTCCCGAGTAGCTGGGATTACAGGTGCATGCCACCACGCCCAGCTAATTTTTGTATTTTTAGTAGAGATGTGGTTTCACCATATTAGTCAGGCTGGTCTTGAACTCCTGACCTCGTGATCCGCCCATCTCAGCCTCCCAAAGTGTGGGGATTACAGGCGCGAGCCATTGCGCCTGGTCCCAGAATGCTTTTAACGGCATCCAAGTCGCCTTTTGAATGCTTTGCTGCCTAGAAATTTCTTCCACCAGATACCCTAAATCATACCTCTCTCAAGGTCAAAGTTCCATAAATCTCTAGGACAGGTGCAAAATGCCAACAGTCTCTTTGCTAAAAGATAACAAGAGTCACCTCTGCTCCAGTTCTCAACAAGTTCCCCATCTCCATCTGAGACCATCTCAGCCTGGACCTTATTGTTCATATCACTATCAGCATTCTTGTCAAAGCTATTCAACAAGTCTCTAGGAGGTTCCAAACTTTCCCACATCTTCTTGTCTTCTGAGCCCTCCAAACTGTTCCAACCTCTGCCTGTTACCCAGTTCCAAGTCGCTTCCACATTTTTGGGTAACTTTTCAGCAATACCCCACTCTACTGGTACCAATTTACTGTATTAGCCCGTTTTCACACTGCTGATAAACACATACCTGAGACTGGGAACAAAAACAAGTTTAACTGGACTCACATTTCCACATGGCTGGGGAGGCCTCAGAATCACGGTGGAAAGTGAAAGGCACTTCTTACATAGCGGCGGCAGGAGAAAATGAGGAGGAACCAAAAGTGGAAACCCCGATAAAGCCATCAGATCTCGTGAGTCGTATTCACTACCATGAGAACAGCACGGGAAAGACCGGCCCCCAGGATTCCATTACTGCCCCCTGGGTCTCTCCCACAACAGGTGGGAATTCTGGGAGATACGGTTCAACTTGAGATGTGGGTGAGGACACAGCCAAAGCACATCACCCGCCTCGGGAGACCCTGTGGCTCGGCTTGGCTCATTTCCTGCAGGATCCCTGGCGCTGACCCCTCTCCTCTCCATGGCAGTGTGGGGACTGCTATGCGTATCTGAGAGTGAGGCACTAGTAATCTGCTTGGAAATGGGTTGGGGGCACCCCAGGAGTGGGTCCCCACTGTGAGTGACCTGAGGGGCCCTGGAAGATGCAGACCCGACCGCGTCTCCTCCTGGCTGGTCTGTCCAGGAAAAAGCCCTCCCAGCCGCACCTGCCAGCCACTGAGTTTGGGGACACAAGCAGGGAGCTGCAGACCCCATTCCTCTGCAGCCCTCCCCACCCTCAGCCCAGCTGCACCAGCAGCCAGAACACCCTGGCCCAGGGTCTCCGAGGGTCGGGGGCCGCAGGGTCTGGCAGCACCCCATGAAGGCTGCCCCAGGTCCCTGTTTCAGCCCTCCAGATGCCCGTACCCAGGGAACCTGGGCCTCTGTTCCTGAGCCCCTAAGTTTTTGCCTCTCCCTTTCTCTTTGCCCCTAAGGGGTTTTGCCTTTTTAATTCTTTTACTGTCACCTTAATTGGCCTCGGGGGAGATGGACCAGCAGGACCGAGATCCAGGGTCTTAGGGCTCCTCCCAGCAGGGCAGACCCAGCCACGCAGAGCCCACCGCCAGCTTCCAAGGGCTCCAGAAAGTGGTCGCTGCCCTTCTCAGAAGGCCCTCTCCACCATGCCCAGAACCGTGGATGCCCCAGCCTGGGCTCTTCACCAGGAAATGAAGGGGAAGACAGACCTGTGGGATAGGGGTGGGTCCTGGGGCGGGGCAGTCACACCCCCACACCATCTCTGCATAGACCCCGAAGGATGTGGAGTGTCCTCCAGGGCCGTACAAAGCACCACACACAGGGCGTGAGCGACAGGGACGTGTGTCCTCACTGTCCCAAGGCTGCAGCTCTGAGACTGGGTGGGGAGGGTGGGACCCACTCCCTGGATCTCCTCCCTGGGTCCTCACGGGTCCCCCCATGCGTGTCTGTGTCCTGATCTCCCCTTCTTGTGGCGACACCAGTCCTACTGGATTAGGGCCCAACCCAACGACCTCATTTTACCTCTGCAAAGACCCCATCTCCAAATACAGTGACGTGGGGCCTAGGGCTTCAACATGGAAATTTGGGGGGAAACAACTCAGCCCACAGCAGATTGCGGGTCCTTCCCCAACAGAGGCAGAGGCTCCCCACGCCAGCTCTCGGGGAAGGGTCAGGGTGCCCACGAGGCCTCTGCACACTATTCTCTCCGCCTCCATGAAAGAGGCGTGCCCATCTCCCAGATGAGAAAACTGAGCTCAGCCAGGATCAAAGCAGGTCTTGTCCCAGTCTCTTCACTCTACCACTCTCCATTTTTATTTGCTTTTTATTGCCTTGGCTACCTATAAAGGCAATTATGCATGTAATACAATATTTGGAAAACTACATTTGCAAATTCTGAAAAATCATGCAAAAAAAATCACTAAAAGCCGGCCAGGTGTGGTGGCTCACGCCTATAATCCCAGCACTTTGGGAGGCCGAGGCCGGAGGATCACCTGAAGTCGGGAGTTCGAGACCAGCCTGACCAACATGGAGAAACCCCATTTCTACTAAAAATACAAAATTAGCTGTGCGTGGTGGCACATGCCTGTAATCCCAGCTACTTGGGAGGCTGAGGCAGGAGAAATGCTTGAACCCGGGAGGCGGAGGTTGCAGTGAGCCAAGGTCGCACCATTGCACTCCAGCCTGGGCAACAGAACGAGAATCCATCTCAAAAAGAAAAAAAGAAAAACAAGAGTGAAACTCTGTCTCAAAAAAAAAAAAAAAAAAAAATCACTAAAAGCCACAGTCCCCTCCTGGCCAGGCCTGTCTCCTCCTTGCTCCCAGTGCCACCTCATCTGTCTCAGCCCCTGCCTATCCCCTCAGAGCTGTTGCCCCAGCCCTCCCAGGTGCTGGGGAGGGGACACAGTGCTGTCCCCCAGGCGAGCTGGGTGCTGGGAGGGGACACGTGCTGTCTCACAGGTGAGCCAGGTGCTGGGAGGGGACACAGTGCTGTCCCACAGGTGAGCCAGGTGCTGGGAGGGGACACAGTGCTGTCCCACAGGTGAGCGAGTGGCCATTCCCAAATTCCCAGGGCCTCTGCCAGTGGGTGTCCAAAGAGCCTGCTTGGGAGCCCCGCACATCCGCACATCCCACCCTTGGACCTCCTAACTGCGCTGGGGTCCGGCACAGTGGGCTCTGACCCACAGACGGCTGGGCCAGCACCCCTGGGGGAAGGCGGTGGGCACCCGGGGCCGGAGCAGGGGCCACAGCCCCAACCCCCGCTGCTTCCCCAACTGCTCCCTGGGGACCCCTGGACCACAGGACCAACGGGGGCAGGGTGGGCCCCCCACACAGGTCCTGGACTCCTTCGTGCTGGTGTCCGTGGCCCAAGGATTTTCAGAGCCGTGGACGGAGCCCAGGGCGGCCGTCGCAGGCCACTCACCCGTCCCCAGCCACTCACCCGTCCCCAGCATCCACAGTTTCTCAGGCTCTCAACAATAAACTTTTCATCTCATGGTTCAAGAAATGCCAGGCTCTGGGCCGAGAGGCAGAAGGTTCAGGCACAGCTCCCACTCTGTAAGGCAGCAAAAGCCACCATTTCTCTCTATTGTTGGTTTCCTCCCTGGATCTTCTGCTGAAAGCACATTTGTTTTTCTTACATCACATTGAAGTAGATCAAGTTCCTGATAAATGTTAGAGTTAGCCTGACTCAGCATGAGCCTGGCTTCTCCCGCCGGTCGGCACAGGGGTGGGTACCATGCACATGGTCTCCCTGCCCTGCCCACCATCTGCTGCCCTGGAACCCTTGGTGGGACCCGCTGCCCACAGACACCTTGCCCGTGCCCCAATGCCAGGCAGAGGCCTCTGTGCTCTGAAGAGTGAATAAAACGTGAAACTGGCAGGGCACGTTTACTGGCTCACGCCTGTAATCCCAGCCTTGTGGGAGGCGGAGGTGGGAGGATCACTTGAGCTCACGAGTTTGAGACCAGCCTGGGCAACATACTGAGACCCCATCCTATGAAAAAAAAATCGGCTGGGCGTTGTAACATGCACCTGTAGTCCCAGCTACTCAGGAGGCTGAGGTGGGAGGATCGCTTGAGCCCAGGAGGTCAAGGCTGCAGTGACCCAAGATTGGGCCACTGCATTCTAGCCTGGGTGACAGAGCAAGACCCTGTTTCCAAAAAAAAAAAAAAAAAAAAAAAGAAAAGAAGAAAAGAAAGAAAACAAAAGGAAAGAAAGAAAACGCAAGGAAAAAGGAAAAAAAAAAGAAAAAAGAAAAAGAAAAGTGAGGCCCCTGCACAGAACCAGGGTGGCCGGCAGCAAGTTATCCGGAGATGAGAGCCGGGGCCGAGTGCAGCCAGGGCGGGGTGAGCCTCGTGACACCCCCACCGCACAGGGAGGCCCTGACAGGAGGCCGCTCCACCTCTGTTTGCCTTGTCCCAAACGGCAGAGGCGACGGCTGCTCTTGGCCAACACTTCTGCCCCTGGCGTGCCCCATGGCCGTCTGGAGGGTGGACTTGGCTTCCTGCACCCACGCACCCCTCGACCCTCAGAGAGCAGCGGCATCAGTGGCGCTGATGGTGTTTGATCAGCAAATGAATAAAGGCAGCAGGTAGGTCCCCCACTACCACCTCCACTCCCACGGGCACTCCCAGCGGCTTCTAGAAATTTCCCTGGGCTCTCAGTACTCCCCCGGCCACAGCCTCAGTGGGCGGTAGACCCTCTCCCCAGCCCTCCTCTGGGGTGTCTGTGCCCCGACCCCCACCCCAGGCCGCTCCTCAGCCCCCACCCCTCCCTTCCAGGAGCGCAGCCCGGCCCCCCTCAGCGGGCTGGGGACGGCCTTGCAGGCTGCGGGACCCAACCGGGCAGCCCCAGCCAGGCTGTCAGGCTCCGAGAGAAGTGCGGAGCCATCACTGCCTCCCAGCGTCCCAGGGTCCTGTGACCGGGAAGGCCCCGCATCGGCTGCACCCGGAGTCGTGGAGGCCAGAGCGCTCGCCAGCAAACCCGCCGGTTCACAGACGCACCGGAGCGAGCCAGTCCCGGGCACCCCACGCCGCCGCCGCGTGTCCGGGCCGGTCTCTGGGCCCCTCTGCTGGTGGAACCCGGCAGCGCCTCCTCCGTCTCAGCCGCGTCGGTCCCAGGCGCCTGAAGTCCAAGCGCCTCCCCTACCCGCGCGCCCAGGCTGGGTCTCCGTTTCCCACCAGGCCAGCGCCGCAGGCAGAGCCCAGCCCGGCGGCCGCGGCGAACATGGGGAGGCCCCTCCACCTCTGACCGCCTGCCCTAAACACCGCAGAGGTGACTGCTCCCCCGCGAAGCCCACCCACCTGAGGTCCCGACCCCCAAGGGGCCGGCTGCCCCCAGCTCACCGCAGGTCCTTTCCTGGGGGCCTCTGTGCCGTGCAAAGGGCAGGTCTGGCCGCTCTCGGGCTCTGTCCTGCCAGCCCCACAACCCAGAACCCAGCGTCCCCGCCCCATCTCCCGGGATCCCTTGGCTAAGGGAGGGTGACTGGCGGCCCGCAGGCCCTTCAGAGGGTCCCTGACAGGGAAGGATGGAGACGCAGCTCCAGACCCCGGAGTGCGGCCCCCAGACACACCCACGGCCGTCCACCATCCAAGCATAAACCCCAACGCAGCGGCTCCTGGCCTGGTTCTGAAGCCGGCGTCACTGAAGCCCATGGGTGCACAAGCATTCAAGGTCCTGGATGCGCTAGCTGGACGCAAGGACACACGCAGGAGGCAGGAGGCAGGAGGAGCACAGCAAAGGGTCTGGGGGGAGGCCGGAGGGGGCTTTCCCCTTGGGCAGCATGGACACCCAGGCCCGGCAGCACACAAGTGCGGAGCCTTAAGCCTCCAGAGGTTTTCCAGCCTCACGCCTCCGGGGGTCTCCCCAGCCTCACGCCTCTGGGGATCTCCCACCCTCACACCTCCTGCGGTCTTCCAGCCTCACGCCTCCAAGGGTCTCCCTGGCCCAATCTCCTTGCTGTGTCTCCAGAAAGCTCTGAAGCCCAGCCCCTCCTCCTCACGTTCGACTGAGCTGCGTGGGTGTTTACTAAAACCTAACAGTGACTCTTCCTCTGGGTGTCTGGATGTGTCTCCTCCAACATTCGGCCGGCCCTGCACGTG
Organism: Pongo pygmaeus; assembly: GCF_028885625.2. Lineage (NCBI taxonomy): Eukaryota > Metazoa > Chordata > Mammalia > Primates > Hominidae > Pongo > Pongo pygmaeus. Next base: position 128,172,649 of record NC_072386.2, read on the forward strand.
CCCCAAAGCTCCCAAGGGGCTTTTAAGAGGGCTTTGCAGTGGGGCCGGCCGGGTGCGGTGGCTCACGCCTGTAATCCCAGCACTTTGGGAGGCCGATGTGGGAGGATCACGAGGTCAGGAGATCGAGACCATCCTGGCTAACACGGTGAAACCCCGTCTCTACTAAAAATATAAAAAATTAGCCGGGTGTGGTGGCGGGCACCTGTAGTCCCAGCTACTAGGGAGGCTGAGGCAGGTGAATGGTGTGAACCCGGGAGGTGGAGCTTGCAGTGAGCCGAGATCGCACCACTGCACTCCAGCCTCCAGCCTGGGCGATAGAGTGAGACTCCGTCTCAAAAAAAAAAAAAAAAAAAAAAAGAGGGCTTTGGGGGAGACAGCAGCCCCTGCTGCCCCCACACCTCCCCCGAGCTGCTCAGCAAGGCCCTCCAGGGACGTCCAGCACAGCTGAACCAGCCCCTCAGACCAATGGTAACCCCAAATCTGAGACTGGGGGCCTTTTATCTGCAGTCCCTTGAGTGGCCTGTGAGTTCCAAGGTCCTCTTTAAAAAGTCAGAGCCTCGAGCCAGTCGGAATGGACAGACCCACCGTGTACAGGGAAGCCAGGCCAGTGGGGGCACAGGCATAGCACCCGAGCGCAGCTTGTCTCTCACCATCAGGCTGGGTCAGCCCCTCTCCACAAGAGTCCGCAGGGCTGTTTTTGTCCCTGAGCTCAGGATGAACTTGTACAAGGCCCCGACAGCACTCACTTTGCTCATCAGCCCGGGAAGGGGGCAGTCAGCCTGTCCCTTCTGTGGGAGGGCGGCTGCTATAATTTAAAGTCTGCCCCTCTGAAACATGCTGGAACTCCATCACCATGCTGCGGCGTTTCAAGGTGGGGCCTTGGGACGTGCCTGGGGGTGAGGATCCTGCCCCACTGGAGGGATTAATCCATTCATGGATTCCTGGGTTATCACGGGAGTGGAACCGGTGGCTTTGTAAGAAGAGTGAGAGAGGCCTGAGGACTGAGGCCTGAGCCCGCATGCTGGGCCCTCACCAAGGCTGCCCCGAGCCGCCTCAGGACCCTTCGGAGTCCCACCAGCATGAATACCTTGTCATTCAGAGTCCCGCCAGCATGAACACCTCCTCGGATGCTCCCCTCACCCTTAGACTTAGCCTCCAGAGCTATAAGAAATAAATTTCTTTTCTTTATAAATTACCCAGTTTTAGATATTCTAAGTAACAGAAAACTGGCCCGGCGTGGTCGCTCACACCTCTGACCCCACCACTTTGGGAGGCCAAAGCAGGTGGATCGCTTGAGTCCAGGAGTTTGAGACCAGCCTGGGTAACATAGTGAGACCCTGTTTCTATGAAAAAAATAGGTTATCTATCCAGGCGTGGTGGCCTGCAGTGTGTAGGGAGGGAGCTGTGTCTACAAAGCCCTGGACCTAAAAATGGCCAACTGGAGACACGGGCTGATGTGACTGAGAACGGAAATGGCTGGCAAGGATTCAGTTCACATTCCCTCACTGCACACTTTCTGTAACTGGCCTCATTTTAGGATGAAAAAGCCTGTCTGGATCCCTCAGCATCTTTCTCGGAACGTGGTGCTGGGTCCCAAGCCCACACCAGGACAAGCGGGGCTCCCCGGCTCCCTGATGGGGCGACGCCACTCACCAGTTTTGCAGCTTCCACTTAAAATTAACAACTGCCGGCTGGGCGCAGTGGCTCACGCCCGTAATCCCAGCACTTTAGGAGGCTGAGGCGGACAGATCACAAGGTCAGGAGTTCGAGACCAGCCTGGCCAACATGGTGAAACCCTGTCTCTACTAAAAATACAAAAAATTAGCTGGGCGTGGTGGCAGGTGCCTGTAATCCCAGCTATTCGGGAGGCTGAGGCAGGAGAATGGCATGAACCTGGGAGGTGGAGGTTGCAGTGAGCCGAGACCGTGCCACTGCACTCCAGCTGGGAAACAGGAGCTAAACTCCGTCTCAAAAAACAAAAATAATTAACAACCAACAGCTGGGCATGGTGGATCATGCCTGTAATCCTAGCACTGTGGGAGCCTGAGGAGGGCAGATCACTTGAGGCCAGGAGTTCAAAACCAGCCTGGCCAACATGGTGAAACCCCATCTCTACTAAAAATACAAAAATTAGCCAGACGTGGTGGTGGGTGCCTGTAATCCTAGCTACCTGGGAGGGTGAGGCAGGAGAATCACTTGAACCCAGGAGGCAGAGGTTGCAGTGAGCTGAGATTGCACCACCACATTCCAGCCTGGGCGACAGAGTGAAACTGTGTCTCAAAAAAAAAAAAAAAAAAAAATTAACAACCAACTCTTTTAAGTGTCTTCATTTCTTCTGAAAGGTGCTAACTCAAGCCAAACTGTTGCCATGAGTCCTGTGACCACAGAACGTTGGGTTCTGAGAACCCCAGAGGCTCTTGTTCCCTGGCCCCATGATCCACACCCAGGGAGACGACACAGCTGGGCCCCCACCCACACGGGGCAGAGCTGCACAACAAGGGAGCCCCCTGGGGGCGGCCTGGCATGGAGGAGGTGACCCACGGGGGACGTGCCTGACTCACTGTGGAGGCCACACTGCTGAGGGCAGGGGGCAGGGCGAGGGCTGTGTCCTTTCCCGCAGAGCCTGGCAGACCCCCAGGGCCTGAGTGAGGTCCAGGGGTCTCAGGGGTCTGCAGGTGACTGTGCCTGGAGCCTCAGCTCCCGGCCTCAGTGCTTTACCACAGAGCCTGGCAGAACCCCCCCAGGGCCTGAGTGAGGTCCAGGGGTCTCAGGCGACTGCAGGTGACTGTGCCTGGAGCCCCAGCCCCCAGCCTCAGTGCAGATTTGGTCAATGGCTATGGCTGCCCTGTGCGCTGAGCAGGTGTCCAGGTGGGCATAGGCTGGCACCTCTAGGGCCCCTGGACCACTGCAGAACCTGTAGCAGATTCCGGCTGAGGCCCCGAGGCCGGCCCCCCCGGGTGGGGAGTCCCAGGCCTGGTTGTGAGATGGAGTAGATGATGCTGAAGGCAGCGCAGGCGTGGGAGCGGCATGCACGCTCAGAAAGGCTCATCTTCACCCCAAACCCAGCTGACCCCAGGATGCCCCCTTCCCAGAGAAGGAAACCAGCGAAGGCACAGCTGCCCCCGAGCCCTGGGCATGCGGCTTGCTCCGGAGATGGGCTCCGAGGCAGGATGGGTGGCAGCCCTGCTCCTTGGTTTCCTGGGAGACCCGGCACGGATGCGGCGGCCTCCCAGGGAGCCTCCACAGGAAGGCGGGACCAGCGGGACCAACAGGACGTGCAGGGGCCCCTCCCTTGAAGCTTCGCCCTCAAGTAGGACCCAAAGCTCCCTCAAATGACCCCGGAACAGGCCGACCTTGAAGGACCCCACAAGAAGCCAGGTTGCTGGTGGAGGCTCAGAGGTGGCCATGGCAGGCCGGCGGCGGCCGTCAGTCTCTCCATCGGTGCCATAGCACCACCCGCCCCGGGACCTGGAAAAGGAGAGGCAGGTGAAGGTGGGGGCGGGGGAAGTGGGGGGAAGGGAAGACGGGGAGAGGTTGGGGGGGAAGGGGAGGGGGAGAGGGTGGAGGGAGGGGAGAGGGCGGAGGGAGGGGGAGAGGGCGGAGGGAGGGGGAGAGGGTGGAGGGAGGGGGAGAGGGCGGAGGGGGGGAGAGGGTGGAGGGAGGGAAGGGGGGAGAGGGCGGAGGGAGGGGGAGAGGGTGGAGGGAGGGGAGGGGGGAGGGGGGAGAGGGCGGAGGGAGGGGGAGAGGGTGGAGGGAGGGGAGGGTGGAGGGGGGGAGAGGGCGGAGGGAGGGGAGAGGGCGGAGGGGGGGAGAGGGCGGAGGGAGGGGGAGAGGGCGGAGGGAGGGGAGAGGGGAGGGGGAGAGAGGGCGGGGGGGAGAGGGCGGAGGGAGGGGGAGAGGGCGGAGGGAGGGGGAGAGGGCGGAGGGAGGGGGAGAGGGCGGAGGGAGGGGGAGAGGCGGAGAGAGGGGAGGAGGGAGGGGGAGAGGGCGGAGGGAGGGGAGAGGGCGGAAGGAGGGGGAGAGGGCGGAGGGAGGGGGAGAGGGTGGAGGGAGGGGAGGGTGGAGGGAGGGGAGAGGGCGGAGGGAGGGGAGAGGGCGGAGGGAGGGGAGAGGGCGGAGGGAGGGGGAGAGGGCGGAGGGAGGGGAGGAGGGAGGGGGAGAGGGCGGAGGGAGGGGGAGAGGGCGGAGGGAGGGGGAGAGGGTGGAGGGAGGGGAGGGGGGAGGGGGGAGAGGGCGGAGGGAGGGGGAGAGGGCGGAGGGAGGGGGAGAGGGCGGAGGGAGGGGAGAGGGCGGAGGGAGGGGAGGGGGGAGGGGAGAGGGCGGAGGGAGGGGAGAGGGCAGGGGGAGGGGAGAGGGCGGAGGGAGGGAGAGAGGGCGGAGGGAGGGGAGAGGGCGGAGGGAGGGGAGGAGGGCGGAGGGAGGGGGAGAGGGCGGAGGGGGGGAGGGGGGAGGGGAGAGGGCGGAGGGAGGGGAGAGGGCGGAGGGAGGGGAGAGGGCGGAGGGAGGGGAGAGGGCGGAGGGAGGGGAGAGGGCGGAGGGAGGGGAGAGGGCGGAGGGAGGGGAGAGGGCGGAGGGAGGGGAGAGGGCGGAGGGAGGGGAGAGGGTGGAGGGAGGGGAGGGGGGAGGGAGGGGAGGGGGTGGAGGGAGGGGGAGAGGGTGGAGGGAGGGGGAGAGGGTGGAGGGAGGGGAGAGGGTGGAGGGAGGGGAGGGGGGAGGGGGGGAGGGGGGGAGGGAGAGGAGAGGGCGGAGGGAGGGGAGGGGGGAGGGGGGAGGGGGGAGGGGGGAGGGAGGGGAGAGGGCGGAGGGAGGGGAGGGGGCGGAGGGAGGGGAGGGGGCGGAGGGAGGGGAGGGGGAGGGGGGAGGGTGGAGGGAGGGGAGGGGGGAGGGGGGGAGGGGAGAGGGCGGAGGGAGGGGAGAGGGCGGAGGGAGGGGGAGAGGGCAGAGGGAGGGGAGGGGGGAGGGGGAGGGCGGAGGGAGGGGAGAGGGTGGAGGGAGGGGAGAAGGCAGGGGAGGGAGTGGGAGGGGATGGGGGAGGCAGAGGGCTTCCTGTCGCCTCGGCACACAATGGTGTTTTCTGCACACCGCAGTGAGTCACCCAAGACGGACTGGAAGCCGGGCCACCCTGCATTCTTGTCTGGACGCCAGGTCACGCTTCCTCTGCGGTTTTTCTGTGGTGTTTCCCTGAGGACTGGCAGGCCCTCCAGGTGGGCTTTGTGCCTGCCGCCAGCAGGCGTGGCCAGGAGGGCGGGAGGCAGCAAGAGAGTGGGTTGTGTGCCCCCCAGGTCTCCCTGGCACCCTGACGGGGGGCTCCCAGGCTCCCCCACCCCCACAGAGCCAGCCTTACTGCCCCCTTCTGAGAGCACCAACCTTGAGGGCCCTGCAGCCGCCGCCCCCAGGATGCTGCAAGGACTGGGGGCTGGAGGCCGGCCTGAGACCCGGAGCGAGTGGGCGGGCAACACTGGCTTCAGAGCCCCCAGAAGCTGTCGATCCCACGGGAGGCCTCCAAGGCCTGTTCCCTCCCCACCTCATATTGTCTGACACAGCAGCCACTGCTGAAAGCGCAGGACACATGATTAGAGACAGGGTCAATATCGCTGTGACAGCTTTTTATATCGACTGCCTGTGGAAATGGCAATATTTTGGGCATACTGGAGTTAAATAAAATATATTATTAAAATAAATTCCCTTGTTTCTCATTTTTTAAATGTGTCTACAAGAAAACTTAAAAGCCTCCTCATCATAAAGCTCCAGGTGCCCACCGGGGCCCTTCCAGGAGAAGCAAACAGCCCTGCGGCCACCACTCCCCAAACAGTGTCAGCGGGAACCAGAAACATTCCACATGGGACAGGGTGGATACCCCAGAGCCCCCCAGGAGCAGCCCCCAGAGGCACGAGGGCACAGCAGGATGAGCTGATGCTGGCAAGATGGCCACGCACAGCCGGGGCCCCTCGGGAGTTCAGGCCTCCTCAGTGAACAGCAGCCTTGACTCACACACTGTGTCCACCGGCTTCAAAGGGAATTCCATGTGTTTACCATCTCAGTGACCATTTTTATTTAATTTTTTTGAGAAAGGGTCTCACGGTTGCCCAGGCTAGAGTGCGGTGGGGCGATCACGGCTCAAGGCAGCCTCAATCTCCTGGGCTCAGACGATCCTCCCACCTCAGCCTCCTGAGTAGCTGGGACCACCGGAGTGCACGCTACACCCGGATAATTTTGGGGGGGTATTTTTTGTAGAGATGGGGTCTCACTATGTCTCCCAGACTGGTCTCAAACTCCTGAGCTCAGTAATCCTCCTGCCTCAACCTCCCTAAGTGCTGGGATTACAGGCGTGAGCCACCACACCCAGCCTCAGTAACTGTTTTATAACTTTGAGATATAATTCATATACCATAAAATTTACCCTCAAAGTTACAACTCGGTGTTTTTAGCATATTCACAGACATGAGTCACCATCACCACTATCCAACTCTACAACGTTTTTTTTTTGAGACGGAGTCTCACTCCGTCGCCCAGGCTGGAGTGCAGTGGTGCGATCTCAGTTCACTGCAAGCTCCGCCTCCCGGGTTCACACCATTCTCCTGCCTCAGCCTCCGGAGTAGCTGGCACTACAGGCGCCCGACACCACGCCCGGCTAATTTTTTGTATTTTTAGTAGAGACGGGGTTTCACCATGTTAGCCAGGATGGTCTCGATCTCCTGACCTTGTGATCTGCCCACATCAGCCTCTCAAAGTGTTGGGATTACAGGCGTGAACCACCACGCCCGGCCTAGTTTTTTTTTTTTTGTTTGTTTTTGTTTTTTTTTGAGACAGGGTCTTGCTCTGTCACCCAGGGTGGAGTGCAGTGGTGTGATCCCAGCTCACTGTAACCTCCGCCTCCTGGCTCAAGTGATTCTTGTGCCTAAGTCTCCTGAGTAGCTGGGACTACAGGTGCCCACTACCACATCCGGCTAAGTTTTGTATTTCTGGTAGAGACGGGGTCTTGCCATGTTTGGCCAGGCTGGTCTTGAACTCCCGACCTCAAGCGATCCACTTGCCTCAGCCCAGGACATTTTCATTGCCCCAAAGACAACCAACCACGTGCCCATCAACAGTTACTCCCTCCGCACCTCCTCAGCCCCTGGCCATTTTCTGTCTCTGTGAATTTTTCTATTTTGGGCATTTCCTATAAAAGAGATCACACAGGTTCTGGGTTTTTTTTTTTTTTTTTGAAACGGAGTCTCACTCTGTTGCCCAGGCTGGAGTGCAGTGGCGCGATCTCGGCTCACTGCAAGGCTCTGCCTCCCGGGTTCACACCATTCTCTTGCCTCAGCCCCCCTGAGTAGCTGGGACTACAGGTGCCCGCCACCACGCCCAGCTAATTTTTGTATTTTTAGTAGAGACGGGGTTTCACTGTGTGTTAGCCAGGATGGTCTTGATCTCCTGACCTCGTGATCCACCTGCCTCGGCCTCCCAAAGTGCTGGGACTATAGGCGTGAGCTGCCGCTCCCGGCCAAGGTTCTGTTCTCTTGTGGCTGACTGACCTCACCCGGCACGGTGTCTTCACAGCTCATCCCTGCAGCAGCGTGTGCTGGAACTGCCCTTCCGCGTCCGCGGCTGAGTCCTGCCACACTGTGTGCACGGAACACGGGCTGTTTGTCCAGCAGACATTCAGGCTGCACCCCTTTGTCTAGCTATTATAAACAGTGCTGCTGTGAACAGCTGTGTGCATGTTTGTGTGTGTGGAGTGTGTTTTCACTGATCTGGGGACACACATTCCTAGGACTGGAACTGCTGAGTCTCGTGGTGTTTCTATGTTTAGCTTTTTGAGAAACTACCAGACTGTTTCCACAGTGGACGTACCATTTTACTCTTGCATCTATAACGCACGAGGATTCTAATTTCTCCACAGCCTCACCAACGCCTGTTGCGGCCTGTCTTTTGTTTTTTTAAACTACCAATTTAACTTAAGGATTTAACTTAAGGATTGTTCCTTTCTTCAACAATTAACATGACCAATTTTAAACACAAAAAGTAACTTTCCAGGGATATTGTACAGGAGACAGAGAAGGAGCCAGCAGGTGTGACAGGTGTGGGGTTCCACACCGCCACTCCGGGGGGTGCTGGCGTGTTTGGCCACCGTGGGCTCCACGTAGGTCGCAGGGTTTGTTCGTATGTTTCTTTTTATGTTTTTGAGATGGAGTCTCGCTCTGTTGCCCAGGCTGAGAAGGAGTCTCACTTTGTCGCCCAAGCTGGAGTGCAGGGGGGGAATCTCGGCTCACTGCAAGCTTTGCCTCCAGCATTCAAGCGATTGTCCTGCCTCAGCCTCCCGAGTAGCTGGGATTACAGGTGCCCGCCACCATGCCCAGCTAATTTTTGTATTTTTAGTAGAGACGGGGTTTCATCATGTTGGCCAGGATGGTCTTGAACTCCTGACCTCAAGCAATCCACCCACCTCGGCCTCCCAAAATGCTGGGATTACAGGTGTGAGCCACTGCGCTGGGCCAGTCGCAGGTTTTTGTTTTTTTTTTCTGTTTTTGTTTTCTTGTTTTTTGAGATGGAGTCTCGCTCTGTCGCCCAGGCTGGAGTGCAGTGGGGCGATCTCAGCTGACTGCAACCTCCGCCTCCCGGGTTCAAACCATTTTCCTGCCTCAGCCTCCTGAGTGGCTGCGATTACAGGCAGGCACAGCTAATTTTTGTAATTTTAGTAGAGACAGGGTTTCTCCACGTTCGCCAAGCTGGTCTCGAACTCCTGACCTCAGGTGATCAGCCTGCCTCGGTCTCCTAAAGTGCTGGGATTACAGGCGGGAGCCACTGCTCCTGCCCAGGCTACGGTTTTTAAGGACACCTTCCCTGTTCACCGTGTTGGTTTTAGCCCCGAGGCAAGCTTCTCTGTGCACTGCCCACAACACACGGATGTACCACGGGACAGCTGCGAGGACGGGTCAGGTGGCCCCATGGGCTCTGGGGAACCCTTTCTGGGAGGTGCCAACAGCACATGTTGGGGTCACCATCACAGACGGGGCCGGGGCCAACAGGCCCCCATCAAGGGTGGGCTTTCCCAAGGACCCCAGTTCTGATGAATGGGTAGAATCTGATGAATGATAAACAGCATTTAAAAACCATGTTTTATAAAAATACTTAATGCCACGGGAAAGGTTTCACAGAGCAGCATAAAGTCGCGTTACCCTAAGGCGATCACGCTGCGCGGTGCAAGGTCCCTTCTCAAAACCCGGCAGACGCGCGTGTGAGGGCCTGGCTGCTCTGCCGATGGTGCCTCTGTGCTTTCTGTTTTGTATTTTCTGAATACTACACGATGTATACACCCTGGTTTGTATTCATGAAAAAAGAAAAAACCACGAATGATATTTTTGAAGGTTAAAACTAGGATGGGATCTTAGCTTTAGCACCTCCACACCTCACCCATGGTGACAGGGCCTCTGCCTGCCGCCGGCCACTGCCAGCCACCCCTGGGACCCACAGCCAGGGCTTCCGCTCTCTTCTGCAGGGCCAGAGGGCCAAGAATTCTGCAGTGCCCGGCCGGGTGGCCGCTCCACCAGGGGGAGGGCACTGCACGTCGCAGTCCTCAGCAGCCCAGGTTCCCAGAGCGAGGGACCCACAGGGACAAAGGGGCGGACTTGGGGCCCTCACGACCTATCTCCATGTCACACAGCCTCTGCCACCTTCCCATCAGGCCAGGCACCCCCAGGTCCCGCTCACATTCCACCGCAGCTTCTGCACAGCCAGGGAGGCACCGCCGGCAGCCCACCGCCTCACCTCCCAGGTCTCCACCAGAAACATCTGGCCGGCCCAGCTGATCCCCGGGCAGGCGCCCGGACCCTCGTGAGCCCAGCCGCTGCTTCCCAAAGGTCCTCTCCACCCAGGACCCTAACACGTGCCGGGCAACACGGCTCAGAGCCTCATCCTGCGCCACGCCAGGCGGCCACCCTCTGAGGATGGGGACGGGACACAGCCAGGTCACACCGAGGTGGCACCAGGCGGTTCCAGGACCTGGTTCTGCACTGCCCGTGACACAAGGATCAACACCCAGGGTCGGTCGACCGTCCCGCAGCCTAGCCTGGGGCTGTCGCGAGCTCGCAGGGGTGCTCATGGAGGCGCCCCGGGCAGGAGCCGCTCCCACCTGGAGCAGAAGGGAGCAGACCCTCCCTGAGCTGGGCTCGGGACTGATGACGGTGCGGCCGTCAGGAGGCCAGGAAGCCCCGACACCTCCCCGCTTCCCGACAGACGCGGCCAGAACACGCCCAACTCCACGGGAGGGTCTGACCAAGGGGACCCCACCTTAGGATCTCCTCGGCCTCCCTGCGGGCCTGAGAACAGGCGGAGGCGGCAACGGCAGGAGAGGGCGACCCTCGTGACGACCGAGCTCCCGGGCAAAGCTGGGGCCGCGTTGGGGGGTTTCATCCCCGGGGGAGGGGCGCCCACCAGACGCCGGGGGAGAAGTCAGGCGGGCGGTGGGAGACACACGGGTCTGGACTCGCACAGAGGACGCGGCCAGGGACTCACGCGGGCGCCGCAGGCACGGGGATGGCCAGCTTCCCACGGCTCGTCGTGAAAATGGGAAAGTTGGCGGGTGGCGAGCACAGCACACCCCGGCAGCGCCCAGGCTGCCAGGAAGCGAGCGCGCCCGCAGAGGCGCCAGGTGGGTCCGCCGGTGAGGCCGAACCTGACCATGGGTTCCGCGGCGCGGAGGCCCCTGCTGACCGCATCTGCACGGAGCGAACGGCGCGAGGGGCGGGAGGCGGCGTGGCCACACCCCACAGCCCACCGGTTCCTCGGAAAGTCGAACTCAGCGACCACGGGCTCCGGCAGTTCCTCTCCCGGGCAGAGACCACGGGGACCAGCAACGCGCGTCCGCACAAACACTCGCGCACAAACGACCCCAGCTGCGCTGCGCGTGGCGGCCGCGGAGGAGGAACGGCCCAGCGGAAGAGGAGGCGCGCGGCCACCACGCGGCGGAGCAGCTTCCGCCATGAACGGAACAGGAGGTCGGCGCAGGCGACATCACCGACACCACGTGTGCGCCCCGGGCACACCGGCCACCGCGGCTGGGCCCTTCCCGCCTCCTTCAAGCGCAGGCCGTGCCGCGGGCTGGGTCCTGCGCAGGGCGCCTGCAGGGGAGGCCGGGCCGTCAGGCGGGGAGGAAAGGACAGAGCCGGAGGATCTGAGGAGCCCGTGGGTGAGGGGCTGGCGGGGCCGGAGGGGGTGAGCTGCAAGGACTGGGGTGGGACCACGGAGGGGACGGGTGAGCCTCGGGGACGCACGGTCACTGGGAGGCCGAGGACCCCCGGGGCTGGCAGGAGGTCTGTGCCCTGGGTGATGCCACTTCTCCTACTTATCTCCTTTTGTGGCCGGGCGCAGTGGCTCACGCCTGTAATCCCAGCACTTTGGGAGACCGAGGCGGGCGGATCACCTGAGGTCAGGAGTTCCAGACCAGCTTGGCCAACATGGTGAAACCCCATCTCTACTAAAAATACAAAAATTAGCCAGGCATGGCGGTGGGCGCCTGTAATGCCAGCTAACTCAGGAGGCTGAGGCAGGAGAATCGCTTGAACCCGGGAAGCAGAGGTTGCAGTGAGCCGAGACTGCGCCACTGCACTCCAGCCTGGGCGACAAGAGCGAGACTCCGTCTCAAAAAACAAACAAACAAACCTCTGAGTCATTTCTAAGTAAAACACTGAAACATTAATTACTAAGCATAAGTTTAAGCTTATATACTTTAGTATCTTATTTTTATTTGGTATAGGAAAGCTAAATATATTTACACCTGTTAATAAAAAAATTTAGGAGATGTATCTGTGTAAAACATGAAATGGTTTTCATCTACAAATACAGTTCAAAATTACTCGCTAAGTTTTTAACTGAAAATTAGGGTCACTAAGTTAACACTGTAATTAATATATGTAACTGAAACTACTAAATATAAGAGAAACAATTCTGTATGTGAGATGTATAAGAAAAGCAGTTTGTTTTTCTTTTGAACATTTCGTGTAGTAATAAGAGACTGTAAAATATTTTTATCTTTTGAGTAAACAGAAAAAAAAAAGAGGGGAAAGAGGGAGAGACATTCTGTTTGCCTCACGCTGTCTTTAGTAGGCCGATTGATTGATTGGGAAACTAAGTCTCCTCTCTGTCATAGTAAAGGTTTTTGGTTTGGGAAATCTCTGAATTACCAATTTGATTAAATGAATGGCTTATTTTACAGTGACCTGTGGTCCTATTTTGAGATTGTTTTAAGCCTCTGATATTTGACTTCCCAAAACCAAATTTCAAATCCTAACATTAAGAGTTTTTTTCACCTGAACTAACTTAGATATAACGAATAGGAACCCCAAGAAGTCTAAGGGAGATGTATGAGGCTTATGTGGTACGTTAAAATCATACAGGAAGCATCGTCAAATGTGGGATGCTGTTGGAGTTATATTTGTATAAATGTATTAACATATGTTCCAAAATTGTATGAGATTCCTAAAAATTCTGACATATCTTGGTATATGTTATCAGTCATGATTACGATTATATGTTAAACTGTTTTAACCACAGAAGTAACCAAATTCCCTGCCAATCCTGTCTTCACCCATGGCTGCTCTGTCTTTTGTCATCCGCAGAAAATTACTGTTTTACTTTGATTCTTCTGAAAATGCAGTTTAAGGTCGGGCACAGTGGCTCATGCCTGTAATCCCAACACTTTGGGAGGCTGAGGCGGGTGGATCACTTGAGGTCAGGAGTTTGAAACCAGCCAGGCCAACGTGGTAAAACCCTGTCTCTACTAAAAATACAAAATTTGCTGGGCATGGTGGCTCATGCTTGTAATCCCAGCTACTTGGGAGGCTGAGACAGGAGAATCGCTTGAACCTGGGAGGCGGAGGTTGCAGTGAGCCAAGATCGTGCCACTGCACTCCAGCCTGGGCAACAGAGCGAGACTCCATCTCAAAATAAATAAATAAATAAAATAAAATAAGCTACAGTCCGAAATTTGCATTTTCTTCACGGAAATTCATGGAAAGGACATTGACAAGTATACAGACTTCTGATAACTTAGGAGATCACACCAGTAGACCAGATAAAAACTTCCAGGACTCTTATTTAAAAGCTGATGCAGTCATGAGGATTGCTAACCCAACATCATACAGAAAAAAGCAGCCGGGCGTGGTGGCTCATGCCTGTAATCCCAGCACTTTGGGAGGGTGAGGCGGGTGGATCACGAGGTCAGGAGATTGAGATCATCCTGGCTAACATGGTGAAACCCCGTCCCTACTAAAAGTACAAAAAATTAGCCGGGTGCAGTGGCGGGCCCCTGTAGTCCCAGCTACTGGGGAGGCTGAGGCAGGAGAATGGCGTGAACCCGGGAGGCGGAGCTTGCAGTGAGCCGAGATTGCACCACTGCACTCCAGCCTGGGCGACAGAGCGAGACTCCAACTCAAAAAAAAAAAAAAAAATACAAAAAATTAGCCGGGCGTGGGGGCAGGCACCTGTAGTCCCAGCTACTCTGGAGGCTGAGGCAGGTGAATGGCGTGAACCCGGGAGGCGGAGCTTGCAGTGAGCCGAGATTGCACCACTGCACTCCAGCCTGGGCAACAGAGCGAGACTCCAACTCAAAAAAAAAAAAAAAATACAAAAAATTAGCCGGGCGTGGGGGCAGGCACCTGTAGTCCCAGCTACTCTGGAGGCTGAGACAGGTGAATGGCGTGAACCCGGGAGGCAGAGCTTGCAGTGAGTGAGCCAAGATCGCGCCACTGCACTCCAGCCTGGGCAACAGAGCGAGACTCTGTCTAAAATAAAAAATAAAAAAAAAAAAAAACCCAGCAAATTACATAGAACTGAACTGACAGAGGCCTGAAATGCTTTTTATGATTTTTTGTTGTTATTGAAACCTTGCTGACTTTTTATATTTCGTTTTCCAGAGTCAAAAAACCTTTTTCTTTCTGAGCTATTTATAGCTACAGCAACTGGGTGACATATACTTTTGTGAGCAAAACTGAAACATTTGTCTTTTTCTCTACCTGATTTCTCAAAAATCTGGAAGCGATTCATGAGTATTCTTATTTTATGGCAATGTAGTTCTTTGCATGAGTTCAGTAAGAATCTGTTTTCCTTGTAACAGGACACAATTGAAGACCCTGGTTATTCTACCAAGGCTTGGACTGGGATGACGTAGTTTTGGATATGACCAGATTGCTTTGAGGAATCGAGGTTCGCTTTATAGAGCCAACAAAAAGCCCCTTGGGACGACTGGACTGGTGCCCGGTTTACATAGTTCCCTTACAAGGTTCTTGGCCTTGAGGTAAGGAAAGAATGTCACTTTCTGACAGATCCAGGAACTTCAAGGTAGTTTGGGACCTGGAGGACAGACATTCATCCCCCAATTCATACAGGTATTATACATACACTGTGATGGGGAGCCATTGGCTTGGCTTCCTAGACATGGGAAGTGTTTGTTTGCTTTAGAGACAGGGTCTCGCTCTGTCACCCAGGCTGGAGTGCAATGGTACGATCATAGCTCACTGCAGCCTCCATCTCCTGGACTCAAGCGATCCTCCCATCTCAGCCTCCTGAGTAGCTGGGACTACAGGTGAGCACCACTATGCCCAGGTAATTTTTAAATTTTTTGTGGAGACAGGGATCTTGCTATGTTGCCCAGGTTGGTCTCAAACTCCTCCCAAAGTGCTGGGATTACAGGCATGAGCCACCATACCCAGCCTGCAAGTGGCTTTTGAAGGTCTATTCTGACCCTCTTGTAGATCATAAGCAGATGTGTGGGGTATGTCTCCCTCAAACGCTGTTATGACGCCAGCACATTACCTGTCTGATGTGGGGAAAAAAGTCTGAAATTCCTTATGGCAAAGTTCCAGCCAATTTAGAAAGGAGCCTATATGGCCAGTCACCACTGTTGTTGTACTTTAGGCAAATAATCAGGCCAAATATAATCCTAAAATTTATTTTACAAGTAAATTGGTCTTACCAAGATTTATCTTTGGTAGAAATGGGGAAGTAGAGAAAAATTATGTTTCAGAGAAAAACTATAGCATACCTGTTACTGGATTCTAGCCCTGATCATTGTATTTTTTATTTTCCTACAATCTGGACTAAATCCTGAACAATCTTCTGGCTACAAGTCTCAAAGAAGAACCTGGCTGGGCACAGAGGTTCACACCTATAACCCCAGCACTTTGGGAGGCCCAGATGAGAGGATCACTTGGGCTCAGGAGTTCGAGACTAGCCTGGGCAAGGTGTCAAGACCTAGTCTCTACCAAAAAAATTTAAAAATTAGCCGGTCCTGGTGGCAAACACCTGTATTCCCAGGTACTCGGGAGGCTAAGACAAGAGGATCCTTTAAGCCCAAGAGTTGAAGGCTGCGATGAGTGGGAATTGTGCCTCTGCACTCCAGCGTGGGTGACAGAGCAAGACCCCATTTATAAATAAATAAATAAAAAGAAAGAAGAACATGGATTTTAGTTTCTTCATGTTTTTAGTTGTCTCCCTAATGGAACAGGTTTGTTTTTTTCATCCTGGCATACAAATTGGTTATAGTCCTATGTGTTACTTCTGAGAAAATTAAAATTAATGGTGTTCCTAAAAACTAGAGATGATTCAACAGGTGACAGCAGTTGTATAAATTAATGACTTCACTGAGACCTCATGTTTGCCACCCTGTAATGCCATTCCAATTCAGTTTGTGGTGTTCTTAAAAAAAAAATCCTCCCTGAAATGTCTCCTCTTTCCCTGCTTGGCATGGGACAGGACTATGTGGGAATGAGCCTTCCCAGCAAGAGGGAACACTTTGACCCTCAGATTTTGATAATCAATACTTTCAAGAAGAAAGATTTTGATCAAAAGGGGGGTAAATGAGAAAGAAAAAATCATTTATCTGAGGAATGCAAAGCCCTTTTAAACTGCGGGCCCAGAAAGCCTGATGTTAAGTGCCAGAAAGCATTTCAAATGAAACCGCAGCCCCTCACTACCCCTTGAGCCAAGTAACTTCCCGCTGATGACACCAAGCCGTGGCCAATCGCGAACCAATGCCATTTCTACAAGCCAGTGAGCTCCTGGGCAACGTTCGAAACCACCTGCTCTCCGACGGGCTCTGTTTTCTTTAAAAACCTGAGCCTCTGTCTTGTTCTCCGTTGCACCCGGTGACCCAGGCCGCCCTCGACCTCTGTGCCTGAATAAACCCACCGGGCACCACATTCTGACCCTTTTAATTATTTTAGGTTGACAACTAATACAGGACTCAGCGCCGGTGGGCAGGAAGCCAGGGCCCCTGCAGGGAGGCGCCCGTCCTTTCTCCCGGGGAGGGCAGGGCGGGCGCGCGCGTCCCACCGGGAGCGCCTCCTCCTCGGCGAGGGAGCGAAGGGCCTCCGGGTCCCGTGATGTCCTTGCTCGGAAGGCGCGGAGGAGGGCAGACCCCGCGGGACAGGGCGGCGGGGTCGCCGGGGTCGGCTCAGCTCCCCGCGGCGTCCGGCTGCCTGGCGGCCTCCGGAGCGGGGCCCTGCGAGAGAACGCACCTTCCCCGCCCCATTGGAGCCTCAGTTTCCCCACCCCGGGAGAGCCGGCGGCCCGCCCCCGGCTCACTCCCAGCTGCGGCCCTCACCTCAGGACGCGCACCCGGCCGGGCCCCGCTCTGCCCTCGGCGCCCAGGCCGCCCACCTGGCCCGCGCGGCCCGGGGTCGCTCACCTGCGGGGCCGGGGCCAGGGCCGCCCCACACCGTCCACGCCCGGCGCGGAACCTTGGCCCGACCGCAGCGGCTGGTCCGGAGGGCTTTATCCGGCGCACCGAGGCCAGCGCGCGCGGGGCTACGAAGCCTGGCGCACAAAACTCCCGGCGGAAGTCCGGCCGGGGCGGGGGCCGAATGGGAGGTGGGCGAGGCCTGAGGGTCTGGAATGGGCGTGGCCGTTTCGGGCGGGGGCGTGGCCTTACGGGGAGGGGCGGGCGTCTGCCGCCAGGGGGCGCCGCGGGGCAGCAGGGTTGCACCTGGCGCTCGGCGCCCGCTCCTCTGCCGGCCTCCGAGACCCCGCGACCCCGCAGCCCCGCGCCGCCGCCTGGACCCGGCCCCGGCCCCGGCCCCAGCCCCTCCGCGGGATCCCGGCCCCTCCTCCAGCGCCGCCACGGGCCGCCATGGCCTCTCTGGGGGACCTGGTGCGCGCCTGGCACCTGGGCGCGCAGGCTGTGGATCGCGGGGACTGGGCCCGCGCCTTGCACCTCTTCTCGGGCGTCCCGGCGCCGCCCGCCAGGCTGTGCTTCAACGCGGGCTGCGTGCACCTGCTGGCCGGGGACGCCGAGGCCGCGCTGCGGGTGAGCGGGGCGTGGGGAGGCCGGTGCGGGCGACGCCTCCGCCTGGAGCCCCTGGGGAGGGCCCTGCGCCCCTCCCCGACGGTCATGGGGTCGCCCTGCCGCCCCCGACCCAGCGAACGCCCCGGCAGGTGGGAGCCGAGCAGTGGGGGCCGCACCTGAACTGAGCGAGGCCGGGCTGGGGGGCGCGGCGGTCACCGGGAGAGGCCAGGGCCCGAGGGTGACTCACACCGGGAAGCGGGAAGCTGCTGGGCTGGGTCAGGCCCGAGGGGCCGCCCTGCCCTAAGGGGAAAGCGTTGCGCCTGTGGTCATGGCCGGGAGACCGGGTCAGTCTCCCCCTCTGAGCCCTCAGCCGTCCCCCAGCCCACTCCCCGAAACAGCCAGGAGTCCAGGGTGCCAGGGTGCAGCGGCCGAGGCCCTGCACGGAGCCTGATGCCCTTCCCGTGCCCGCTCGCGTTCCGGGGCCACCTGTTCCTGCGCATCCCAAACGCCAGCGCTGCCCACCTCCGCTCAGTCCCAAGCACCCTGCAGAAGCAGGCAGGTGCCCACGGTTATTGAGGCTCGGTGACGGCAGCGATGAAAAGGAGAGGGAACTGCGAGCCGTGGGAGGGTCTCCACGCCCCTGACTCGCAAAATATCCCCCTTGGAGGAGACTGGGCAAAGCGCATGAGACCCCCCTCTCTTGTGTCTTAAAGCTGCGTACAAATTTACAATCACCTCCATAATTATTTCATTTTTTTGTTTGTTTCAAAGATGGAGTCTCATTCAGTCACCTAGGCTGACTCGAGTGCGGTGGCACGATCTCGGCTCACTGCAACCTCTGCCTCCCGGGTTCAAGCAATTCTCCTGCCTCAGCCTCCCTAGTAGCTGGGAGTACAGGCGCCCACTACCACGCCTGGCTAATTTAGTATTTTTAGTAGAAACGGGTTTCACCATGTTGGTCAGGCTGGTCTTGAACTCCTGACCTTAGGTGATCCACCCTCCTCAGCCACCTATAGTGGTGGGATTACACACATGAGCCACCTTGTCTGGCCCACAATGATTTCATTTTAAAATGTTATCCAAGAAAGGGAATGTAATCATTAGACACCAGGTGGTTTGCAACAAATCCTATGTCTGGGGCTAACCCAGTCACCTCGTGCTTGTGTGCCTGGTTTCACTACAGAGAGGGGACACAGTGAAAGTCAATACGACTAACCCACAGCATATGCATGTTAGGGATATGGGAACTTAAGAAAGCAGACGGAACAGCTATGATTCATAGAGCCAATCATGTGAGGGGCAGGCCAGGGTACAGAGGGTGTCGCTGGAACTGCTGTCTCTTGGTAGGAGCCTTGCGTGACGTTTGGGGCAGACAGGTGGGTTCTGCCGGCCCTGAGCAGCCTCCCCACATCAGGGCTGCGTGCCTGTGCTCAGCCGCCACACTTCACACCTGTGTGAACTCGGTTCAACGACAAGCCCCCCACTCAGCCAGATTTGTGAAAGAGAGACCGTAGCACCCTTCCTGTCACACACATTTAACTGATGGCCACGGTCCCTGTTCAGAATGTTGTGTGTCCTTTCTGAGTCTGGTTTAAGGAAGAGCTGTGCTTTACACACAGATAAACACATGAAGACGTGTGTTGTTCTTTCTGATTCTAATAGATTTCTAGTGTGTCATTTTGCATGAACTATCAAAAAAGGATTTTTATTTTATTTGTTTTTTGAGACGGAATCTCGCTCTGTCTTGCAGGCTGGAGTGCAGTGGTGCGATCTCAGCTCACTGCAACCTCTACCTCCTGGGTTCAAGCGATTCTCCTGCCTCAGCTTCCCGAGTAGCTGGGACTACAGGCGTGTGCTGCCATGCCCGGCTAATTTTTGTATTTTTAGTAGAGACGGGGTTTCACCATGTTGACCAGGCTGGTCTCAAACTCCTGACCTCAGGTGATCCACCCGCCTCGGCTTCCCAACATGCTAGGATTACAGGCGTGAGCTGACATGCCCGGCCTGTAATGCAGTTCTTTAGCTGGTGACTCTGGGATCTGGGCTGTGTTATCTCATCTCCAGTATGTGACAGCCAAGGTCGCCTGAGGTCAGGAGTTCGAGAATCTCTTGAACCCAGAGGCGGAGGCAGCAGTGAACCAAGATGAAGCCACTGCACTCCAGCCTGGGTGACAGAGCGAGACCCCGTCTCAAAAAAAAAAAAAAAAGGATTTTTAAAAGACAAAAATCTTGCATAACCCCACTCCCCAGAGGTAACTATTATTAACATACCGGAACACTTTTTTCTGGCCTCTGTCCTTGTGCTCATGGTAAACAAATCGGTTTTAGCAGCACCTCAGTGGGCTCTGCGCCCTGGATGGGTTGGGGTTGGGTGGGCTGCGGCAGCCTGAGTGGCGACAGCCCTGCCCAGGCAGGGGCTCCGAAGGTCCCTGGACAGGAGCAGGAGGGGCTGTGGGGGGTCCCCAGGGGCTGATGGAATTTTGTGGCCCTGTCACCCATCACTCTGTATCTGGGATGCTGCGTGACCAGGTTACAGACCTTGGCATCCCGTGGGCATTTTTGTCCCCAGGCATTCGACCAAGCCGTGACCAAGGACACCTGCATGGCGGTTGGCTTCTTCCAGCGAGGAGTGGCCAACTTCCAGCTGGCAAGGTGAGTACAGGGCTGCCTTGTTCCTTCTCTGACAGCCCTTTGTTTCCCTGCAGAGTCCACTCCTGCATCTCCTTCTCCCTCTCCACCCGCTCCCTCCTCTTGCCCAGCCCCTCCTCCATGGTTCCTGGCTCCAGGGAAACCTGGGCTGAGACTGAGGCCCTCGCCTCTGCTGAGCGCCACCCTTGGACACAGGTGGTCAGGTCCTCACTGCTTACCTGGGCTCTCTGCAGCATGTCCCTTCCTAAAGGAGGAATGAGGGAAGGGAGACCATGGGGACTGCAGACCAGGCCGTGCCTCGGCCTCTCTGCTAGACGCTCATAGGCGCCATCCCAGGAGGGCAGGCTCTGTGGGGAAGTGGATCACAGTCCCAAGAGCCTTGCAGTCCTGCAATATCAAAACCCCTGAAATCTAAAATCCCAAAAAATATAATTTTAGAAAACATAAAGTTCTGTAAAACATATTTATTTACTTTTTAAAAATTGTTTTGAGAAGGAGCCTTGCTCTGTCATCCAGGCTGGAGTGCAATCGTGTGATCTCGGCTCACTGCAACCTCTGCCTCCTGGGTTCAAGCGATTCTCCTGCCTCAGCCTCTCAGGTAGCTGGGATTACAGGCGCCCGCCACCACGCCTGGCTAATTTTCTTATTTTTAGTAGAGACTGGGCTTCACCATGTTGGCCAGGCTGGTCTCGAACTCCTGACCTCAGGTGATCCACCCGCCTCGGCCTCCCAAAGTGCTGGGATTACAGGAATGAGCCACCTCGCCCAGCCTATTTACATGTTTTAAAGGGATTTATTTGAGAAACAAAAACACAACAGAACCCTTCATTGGCCGATAAAATAGACAAAAATAACATCCATATTTTTTCAAGCACAAATTCATGCACGCTAGCGACAGGCTCACGGGTGTGAGAACTATGAGCAGATGAACAGTGCTCATGAGGAGCTAGGTCAGAAGGGGGAAGACGTAGGTGCGTAGACTCTGGCTGGTGATTGTGTGCACCTGGCTTTATAACTGGTCATCAAAGCACCAAGATGAACAACCCATCTTCTAACAAGATCCATCAAAGGCTTCAGGGACCACCACATACGCAGTCGCCCAGAGAGCCAGGATCTCGAGACGTTTTACCTTTCAGAAAGGCAGATGAACGAAAAAGCCATTTCTTCCTTTACTGAGGAGTCCCAGCATTCGGGATTATGGCTGTGGGACTGTCCCTTTCTGGATTACGATCCAGACCCCTCTGGGGCAGCCTCTCCTTCAGATCGGCACGGGAAGCCGGCCTGGAGGAGAAGCCTCTCTGGCAGGCGCTGGGGAGCTCCCAGCAAGGCTTGGAAGGAGGCTCAGAGTTTGGAGGGGGAGCCCCCATGGGGTGGGGGGCCTGAGAAGCAGGAGGGAAATAACCAGGGCTCTCTGCACAGTTCAGAAGTGAGGCCTGGGGGTGGGCAGGGGCCCAGGAAGCTGAGTCTGAGCTGGGAAAATGCTGGAGCCCCAGCACACAGTGACCCCCACACACATGTGCATGGAACCCTGGCCCACCAGACCTGAGTATGGAGACCTAGGCACCGCACTGCCCTCCCTCAGGTCTCCTTGGAACCAGGTGTTGGGGGCGGCTGGAGCGGGGATGGTGTGAAAGCTGCCTAACCCCAGCCCCGTCTCCACCCTGTGCTGCTGAGGGGACCCCGGCTGCCCACAGGTTCCAGGAGGCTCTGTCTGACTTCTGGCTGGCCCTGGAGCAGCTGAGGGGCCACGCTGCCATTGACTACACACAGCTGGGCCTGCGGTTCAAGCTGCAAGCGTGGGAGGTGAGGCCGGGCAGGGCTCACTGTGCTGCTGGCTGTGGGGCGTCCACAGGCGGCAGCACCGTCACAGCAGGGCCCTGTGGACTGGGAGCACCTCTGGCCGAAGCTCTTGGTGCCATGGAATCCCCTGGCCACTCCTTGACCCGCAGGAGGTTCTGGTGGCAGTAGAGGTGGAGGGACCATTTTGTGCCATTTCAGGCCACTGGGGGTGGCTCCACCCAGGAGGAGGGCAGAGGCGAAAGGCTGCTGGTGGGCAGGGAGCAGGCAGGGGGTCGTGCCCACCCTCCACTGTGCCCCCAGCCCTTTCCTGGCTGCCTGGAACGTGTTGGCACCGAGAGAGGGGTGCTGAGAGGGTCCCCCCACCAGACCCCGGAAATGCACCACCCTGAAGCCTTCTGGGAACAGCATTGTCTTAGGACGAAAAGATGGAAGGGAAAGCCAACTGGTGTGGGTCTGGAGCCAGGTGGGGGCCTGCCAGCCCAGGACACAGAGCGGTGCAGGGGAGGGGCTGGGTGGGGGGATTGGGAGAGGAGCTGGGTGGGGGGACTGGGGGAGGGCCTGGGTGGGGCATCAGGCTCCTGCCATCACCTTGGCCCCACTCCCAGGTGCTATACAATGTGGCGTCGGCACAGTGCCAGCTGGGGCTCTGGACAGAGGCGGCCGGCAGCCTAAGGGAGGCCATGTCCAAGTGGCCGGAGGGGTCCCTGAATGGCCTGGACTCAGCCCTGGACCAAGTGCAGGTGAGGAGTGCCAGCCCGGTCATGGTTTTGGGCCGGTGCCTACCACAGCCCCTCAAGACCAATTTCATGAGATGAAGAAGCTTCTGGAGGGAGATGGCCCTAGTGCCCAGTTTCGGGTGCCAGGCGGGGGCTTCCTGTGGCCTGCGGGAAGGGGGTGGGGGGCCCGAGCGGCCCCTTCTGCTCCAAGGCACAGGGGCTCTGCAGCTGCAGGCCTGGTTGGTCACCCCGTCTGCATCTGCTGGATACCCACCCCCTCCAGAGACGGGGCTCACTGCCGCCACGGCAGGTCCCCAGGGGCGAGGTCTTCCGGCCCCACCGGTGGCACCTGAAGCACCTGGAGCCCGTGGATTTCCTGGGCAAGGCCAAGGTAAAGGTGGGGGCGGTGTCCCGGGGCATTGCGGCTGGTGCTGAGCCCTCGAACTGTGTTCCCAGGGATGGGGGGTGTGCAGTCCAGGCCACCCTGAAGGCCAGGAGGGTAGAGAATGGCCCACAGCCATCCTCAAACTGGCGCCCACGGCAGGGGGGCGGTGCCCCAAATGGGGCTGTGACCTTGGAGGCAGAGCCCACTAGAGCCGGCTGCATTGGAGGGGGCTCCAGCTCTTCCCACAAGGACCCTGTAGGTGCCACCCTGCCCCCAGACCGGGCCGTGGCCACAGCCACTGCCTTGCCCCCTCCCAGAGTCCCCGTGTCTCTCTGCATCCTTTTGTGCCTTTGTGTCCCTGCCACAGACAGCAAGGTCCCGGGGGGGTGCCTGTGTCCCTGCCACAGACAGCGAGGTCCCGGGGGGTCCCTGTGTCCCTGCCACAGACAGCGAGGTCCCGTGGGGTGCCTGTGTCCCTGCCACAGACAGCGAGGTCCCGGGGGGTCCCTGTGTCCCTGCCACAGATAGCGAGGTCCCGGGGGGTCCCTGTGTCCCTGCCACAGATAGCGAGGTTCCGGGGGGTCCCTGTGTCCCTGCCACAGATAGCGAGGTCCTGGGGGGGGTCTCCCTATGTCCCTGCCACAGATAGCGAGGTCCCGGGGGGGTGCCTGTGTCCCTGCCACAGATAGCGAGGTCCCGGGGGGGGTCTCCCTGTGTCCCTGCCACAGATAGCGAGGTCCCTGGGGGGGTCCCTGTGTCCCTGCCACAGATAGCGAGGTCCCGGGGGGGTCTCCATGTGTCCCTGCCACAGATAGCGAGGTCCTGGGGGGGTCTTCATGTGTCCCTGCCACAGATAGCGAGGTCCCGTGGGGTTGCCTGTGTCCCTGCCACAGATGGCGAGGTCCCGGGGGGGGGGTCTCCCTGTGTCCCTGCCACAGTGAGGTCCCGGGGGGGTCTCCCTGTGTCCCTGCCACAGATAGCGAGGTCCCTGGGGTGGGTCCCTATGTCCCTGCCACAGATAGCGAGGTCCCCTCCATGTGTCCCTGCCACAGATAGCGAGGTCCCTGTGGGGGGGTCCCTATGTCCCTGCCACAGATAGCGAGGTCCCTGTGGGGGGGTCCCTATGTCCCTGCCACAGATAGCGAGGTCCCCTCCATGTGTCCCTGCCACAGATAGTGAGGTCCCGGGGGGGTCTCCCTGTGTCCCTGCCACAGATAGCGAGGTCCCTGTGGGGGGGTCCCTATGTCCCTGCCACAGATAGCGAGGTCCCGGGGGGGTCTCCATGTGTCCCTGCCACAGATAGTGAGGTCTCACGGGGGCAGGGGCTGCAGTCCGACAGTCTGGGCCACGTCACGACCACACTTGGGTCAGAGCCAGGCAGCACCCCTAAAGTCACAGGAATGGGGAGCTGCTCACCCCCAAAGTCAGGGAGCAAAACATGGTGGAGAAGAAGAACTCCTGGTGGGCAAAGAGTGGGTCACCCTTGCCTGGCCGCGCGCCTGGCTGGCCACACCCCATTGACTGGCCATGCCCCCTCAGTCATATGCGCTGTGCCCAGGCCGACCCCTGTGTCATCCAGTGCAGCTGCCCAGCGGGGGAGGCCTAGGGGTGGGCGAAGCCGGGCTCTGAGCTGTTAATGCATTAACTTAGAGTCCGCATATCACAGTAGAGTGCTGTTTATAAGAAACAAAAATGTTTTTAAAGTTGTGCTAAAAATAAGTTAACATTGCAGCAGATGTTTTTCTCCATCAGACATTTCCCTCCATGGTGGTCTGGCAGACGGGGGCCGGGCATGGGCAGCTATCATCCAGCCCCTGGGGACTTAGAGCTGCGGGGCGCGGTTGGGCAGGCTGCAGGGAGCAGACCCCGCTGGGCCGCTGATCCCTGACCCAGCGCCCCCACTGTCCCCGCCAGGTGGTGGCCTCTGCCATCCCCGATGACCAGGGCTGGGGCGTGCGCCCTCAGCAGCCACAGGTGGGTTTGCGGCCCCTCAGACCCCTGCCTGGCCTCAACCAGCTTTCTGGGAAAGAAAATGCTGCACAAGCTCTGAGCCCTCCTGGGGCCGCAAAGTTCCTCTGATGGGAGGTGTGGGGTGGCCGTCCCATCCCTGTGTGAGACCTGGGGAAACCACTCTTCAAGGTTCGGGAGGAGGGAGGGTGGCCCCCGACCCTTAACCAGAGCGAGGTTGTTGCTTTGTGTCCACAGGGACCAGGAGCGAACCATGATGCCAGGTAGGAGGGGCCGGCTAGGCCCTGCGAGCGTGTCCCTTTCCTGCTCGGCAGAGGCCCTCCACATGGGGCCACGTGGGCGGGGCACAGGAGGGCACTCAGATGGGCAGGGCCTGAGAGCCTCCCTCCTCTCCCTAGGTCCCTAATCATGGACTCCCCAAGAACTGGCACCGACCAGGGCCCCCTCAATGCAGAGACAGAGGTCGGTGCTGACCGCTGCACGTCGACCGCCTACCAGGAGCAGGTGCGTGAGCCTGGGCCTCTTCCCCTGCTGGGGGTCGGCGCTTCTGCTGCCTCCACGGACCGGGGACCACAGTGGGACCAACATGAGGGTGGAGGGAGCAGCTCACTGTGGGGTAGACGGGGCCGGGCTCACCCGTGGTCCTGGCCCAGCCCAGCCAGATGGGAGGGTGCCTGGCTGTACCCGAGGCGAGTGGGCAATCGGCCATCAGGACAGGAGAGAGGTGGTGTCCAGTGGAGACATCCAGGTAGCCCTGCAGGCCCTCAGCCCCCAGGACCACCTCAGCTTGGCCACGGCCCCTCCCCTCCCACTGAGCTGCAAGTGACCAGGAGTGACCCAGCTGGGGACAGGCAGCAGGCAGGACAGCTCTGGAGGGGCCCCAAGGCTCCCGCCCTCCCCATGGGGGCCCAGCAGCAACCCCATCCCCCCTGTCCTCCCAGACACCTGTGGCACCTGGGGAGAGGCGGAGGAAGGCAGGAACCCCAGCTGCTCCCAGGGTGGCAGCCGTGGGCAGAGGCTCTGCTGCAGGATCCGGGAGGCACAGAGGAGGGACCTGCGTTTCACGCTGGGCGCATCTGAGGATGCGAGCAGGAAGCAGGCCCGGCACTCTCTCTACGGATGCCCACTCCCAGTTTAACCATGGCATCCCGGGCACAAGGGCGCCCTCCAAGCTGTGCTCCACTAATTCCCTCAGGGTTTGGAACTATTTGCCCAGTTCCCACAATGGGCCTTTAAGCCCTCGTCCTTCCTAACTTAAGGCAACTTCAACCATCTGATAAATCTAATAATAAGTTACAATCGAGGCCGGGCACAGTGGCTCATGTCTGTAGTCCCAGCACCGTGGGAGGCTGAGGTGGGAGGATTGCTTGAGCCTGGGAGGTGGAGGCTGCAGTGAGCCATGACAGCGCCACTCCACTCCGGCCTGGGCAAGAGAGCGAGACCCTGTCTAAAAAAAAAAAAAAAAAAAAAAAAAAAGCCAGGCGCAGTGGCTCACGCCTGTAATCCCAGCACTTCGGGAGGCCGAGGCAGGTGGATCACAAGGTCAGGAGATCGAGACCATCCTGGCCAACATGGTGAAACCCTGTCTCTACTAAAAATACAAAAAATTAGCTGGGCGTGGCGGCGGGCGCCTGTAGTCCCAGCTACTCAAGAGGCTGAGCCAGGAGAATGGCGTGAACCCAAGAGGCGGAGCTTGTAGTGAGCCGAGGTGGCGTCACTGTACTCCAGCCTGGGCGACAGAGCGAGACTCCATCTCAAACAACAACAACAACAACAACGCCTGACCCTCAGGGTCTAGCAAGCGCTGGGCTGTGACTTTGTGACTTGCAGGCGGTGAACTCGTCCCCTGCTCAGTGCCCAACTCAGGGCACACGGTTAACGTCGAGCCCACACAGAGGCTGGGGGCCAGGGACTGGGTCCTCAGCTTCCTGGGGTCACTGGGGAGCCCACCCACCTGGAGCTGCCACCTCGGTGGGCCTGGGGGGACGGGGTGCTCCTTCCTGGTGACAGGCAGCCTCTAGGTCTGCAGGGACCCAGCCCCATCCTAAGGCAGCCGACTTGTGGCCAGTGCCCTGAATTCAACGCCCACAGGCCGCCTGCTGGGCGCTGGCCGGGCACACAGGCCACACCCTTGCTGTGGGCTCTGCAAGGACAGTACTGGCCTCCAGCACCTGACCACCCCAGCCCACCCAGCCTGTGCTTCTCTTGCAGAGGCCCCAGGTGGAGCAAGTTGGCAAACAGGCTCCTCTCTCCCCAGGTATGGGGGTCCTCAGCGGTGGGGTCCCTGGGTGAAGGAGGAAGCTGCTGGTGTGTGGGTGCCGGCTGCCCTCTACCCACAGGGCCCATTTTAGTGGGAGTGGCCGTGTCACTCTTGCTCTGTCTTACAGGGCTGCCGGCGATGTGGGGGCCTGGCCCCGTCCACTGTGAGGACCCTGCGGGTGCTGGGGTAAGAGGTTCCAGACTCTTCACCTGTCAGTCACCTGAGGGAGGCCGAGGCCAAGCCCCATCCCTCAGAATCAAGGCTTGCAAGCCCCCCTCACCTGCCCAGTCTCTGCCCACACCTCTCGGGCTGAAGACGGCCGTGACCAGGCCCTGAGCCTCAGCGGCCATCCCTCCCGCTCCTGCCTGGCCCCAGGGAGCATGTGCGGGGGGCTCCGAGCCCCTGGTGACCGTCACCGTGCAGTGCGCCTTCACCATGGCCCTGAGGGCACGAAGAGGAGCCGACCTGTCCAGCCTGCGGGCACTGCTGGGCCAAGCCCTCCCTCACCAGGCCCAGCTTGGGCAACTCAGGTGGGCCAGGAAGCCCCTGGTGGCTGCAGTGGAGCTGGGCACCCCCCCAACTGAGGCAGCTGCTGGAAGGGGGGTGGCAGAGGTCACCGCCCTCCCTGCAGACCCTACCCAGGAGGCCCCCTCTGAGGAATCTCTTTGCAGTTACCAAGCCCCAGGTGAGGAAGGGCACTGGGTCCCCATCCCCAAGGAGGAGTCGCTGCAGAGGGCCTGGCTGGACACAGCTGCCTGCCCCAGGGGGCTGCAGCTGCAGTGCAGGGTGAGCCGAGGGCGGTGCAGGGGCAGGGGCAGGGGCCCCCTGAGGGGCGGTGGAGCCCCCTCCTCCCAGTGCCCGGCCCGACCTGCAGCCCACTTTCCTGCCTCAGGGAGCCGGGGGCCGGCCGGTCCTCTACCAGGTGGTGGCCCAACATGGCTACTCTGCCCAGGGGCCAGAGGACCTGGGCTTCCGACAGGGGGACACGGTGGACGTCCTGTGTGAAGGTAGGGTGGGCATGGCCCTTCCCAGGCAGCACCGCAGTGCCCGGGGTGTGGGGGGCTCAGGGCTTGGCCTGTGCCGTGAGCAGACATGGCACCCAGAGGCCACGCCTGGGTAACGCCCTGCACAGCCCAACGTTCCCCTTGCAGTGGACCAGGCGTGGCTGGAGGGCCACTGTGACGGCCGCATCGGCATCTTCCCCAAGTGCTTCGTGGTCCCCGCCAGCCCTCGGATGTCAGGAGCCCCCGGCCGCCTGCCCCGATCCCAGCAGGGAGATCAGCCCTAGCAATGCTGTGTCCACGAGCTTTAATAAAAACAACCCCCACTGCAGTCTAACCCTCCAAGTGGGTGTGGGAAGCCGGGCTGGCCCAGCAGAAGCCCCCAGGCCTGGACTCCATCTATCCGCGCAGACAACAACAGGGAGAGCGGGGGTCCAGGCGGGGCAGCTCCCTCCCCTCCGCCCCTCTCCGCCCCTCCTGAGGCCCCGTCAGGAGCAGGACCCCTGTGCCTCCGTGGTCTTGCTCTGTTTGCAGGCAGCATGTGGCCCTGCAGTCACACAGCCTGGAGACACCACGAGTCCTGGCGGCCTGCGTGCGGAAAGGCACCTACGGCCCTGGAAGCCCAGTTGCGGAAGGCGGGGGGCGGGCAGGGACGCCGGGAGGGGAGGCCGTGCAGCCTCTGTGGCCAGCATCACCCTGACGGTGCCCTGGAGGTGGCTGTCACCTGACCGTGGGCAGAGCCACAGAGCAAGGCCCCACGGCGCTCAGGGCTCAGGAAGCCTCCGGCGTCCGGGACACAGCCGCCTGTGGGCTCTGTGGGGGCCACCTCCGCCTTCCCACTAGTCCTGCAACCAGAAGAGCTGGACCGAGGCAGCCCCCACCACCACCACCAGGGCCAGCACCATGAACACCACTTTGGCCACCCAGATGCCGTCGCTCGCTGCCCACCGCTGAGCCGGCGCGTCGGCCGGGATCATCCCGGTCAGGTTCAGCATGTAGCCCAGTGTCCAGCCAATGTCCACACCGCCCGCCTGCGGGACACACGGCTGCTCAGGGCTGCGGGGCAGCTACCCCAGGACCATGACCTGCCCGCGCCCACGCCCTGCCCACGCCCAGGGGAGGCAGTCACCTGCTTTCGGAACTCGAGGCTGGGCCAGGTCTCCTCGCTGAACCCGTAGCCCTCATGCAGGAGGGTGAGGATGTACAGGCCTGAGGCACAGTAGTCCCGCAGCCAGCGGTCCTGCCCAGGGTAGCTGGCTTCCACCTGGGGCCCAGGAGGCCAAGAGGCCAGGTGAAGGCCCCTGATCCCCAGTCATGCGGGGACCGCCCCATCTGCCCTGGCCAACCTGAGCACACAGGCAACAAGAGGGTGCTGGCCAGTGGTAGAGATCCCCTCCCTGGCCCCACTGACCAGTTACGTGGTGTGGGCTGCGGTCCCCTCTTGGCGGGCCAGAGGCTGGGCCCAGCTGCAGCCGTGGCCACAGCCTCCTACCTGGAGTGGCACGGCCTGGAGCTGTCCTCCGCTCTTGCCTCCCCTGGCCCTGCTGGCCGCGCTGCCCAGAATGAGGCTCCAGCATCCTGCCCGGGGCAGCCCTGCACCCTCAGGGACCCTCGCTGCAGCCAGGGAGCCCAGGGCCCACCCACCAGTTTCCAGGGCCTCTGGCAAAACTCCCAGATGGTGGCGTTGACCGTGCTCAGGGGCTGCCCGGAGGTGAGATTCAGGAAGTGGAAGGTGTAGTAGAAGTTGGAGAAGGCCTGAGTGAGAGGGGAGGCGGCTGTGCCTTAGCTGTGGCCACGCTGGGTCAGATCCCCACCCCACCCGGGCTCCCAGAGCTCCCAAGAGCCCCCAAGGCCCCTCCTGGGCCTGCTGGAGTCAGACAGGCACCTGAGGCCCCACAAGGAAGCCTGGACCCCTGGTGGGGGCAGTGTGGGTGCTCACATAGAACTGGCCCTGCAGCGGGGGCTGGTAGACCCCGTTGAAGGCACAGTCCTCCTGGCCCTGGCAGCTGGAGAAGTTGAAAAGTTCCCGGATGGCTGAGACGCAGGCCCCAGGGTTGCCTGTCCCTTCAACTGTGAGGTTCTGGGGGAGGCTCAGCGGGGGTGTGGTGTGGACACAGGGTGACTCATACAGCGGGGCCAGGGCCAGTGTGGTCTGGTAGCCGCTGAGGTAGCACGGGTGACGGAGCAGGGCAGCCGGGCGGCTCTGCAGAGGGCAGGGAGGCCTGAGCACCAGCCCCACACCTGCAGCCCTGTGCACCCTCCCCGGGGCCGGATGACCCACACCAGCCCCAAGCCCATAGCCCTGTGCACCCTCCCCGGGGCCGGATGGCCCACGCCAGCCCCGCGCCCATAGCCCCCTGCACCTTCCCCGGGGCCGGATGACCCACACCAGCCCTACATCCATAGCCTGTGCACCCTCCCCGGGGCCGGATGACCCACGCCAGCCCTACACCCATACCCCGTGTGCCCTCCCTGGGGCCGGATGACCCACACCAGCCCCGTGCCCATAGCCCTGTTCCCACAGCCCCGTGCACCCTCCCCAGGGCCAGCTAACCTGCACCAGCCCCACAAGGAGCCTGCTCAGCATCTGGTCCCGTCCAAAGCAGAGGTAGCTGTGAGTGTAGACGCTGTAGTCGGAGCCGTAGAGGCGAAAATCGGCCTGGGTGCTCTTGTCCAAGATGGGGCCCCCAGGCACGAACGTGATCTGGGTGGAGGCCCCCCCCATGTCCAGGGCGCCCACCAGCGTCTCCTCCGGAGGCTGGATCCATTCTCCAGTGAAGGAGTACTGGGCACAGAAGGGGCCACTCAGCTGGGAGCAGCCACCCGGACCCCGCCCCAGTCAGCCAGCCCCAGACACCAGCCCCTCGCAGACCAGCCCCCGCCCTCAGGCTGCCTGTGGCACCTTGACCAGCGTCCCCAAGCCGTAGTTGACAGTGATCCAACCAAAGGCACCTTCGTCCTGCCCGGCCAGGAGCTCAGCACCCCAAAAGTCCACGGGAGACCGGCCCAGGACCTGGGTGATTGCTGCAAAGATGTCCCTGGCCTGAGAGCTGTTCTTCTGGCTGGGCACAGAGGACCAGGGGCTGGAGCTGGCTGGAAGCCTGGGCCCGGCCCCACCCTGCCTGCCACGCTGGCTGAGACCATGGCTTCTGCAGCCACTCCCCGTGGGTGCTAAGGCCATGCCTGCCTCACCTGAGCAACCTCATGCCAGCCGTGGCCCCCAGGAACGTGGGTGTTTTCCGATGCTGGGCCTCTGGGATCAGCACCAGAGCCTCCTCCAAGCAGCCCTGCAGGCTCTCACCAGCCTGCGCAGGATTAGAAGTGTAGGAGGAGATTCCAGGCCCTGGAACAGTCCCCGGGGACAGAGCTCCAGACCCCGCAGGCTGGCTGGGCTGAAAGGCAGCCCCCAAAGACGTGACCACCTCCTGACCCCTGGTGTGGCCACCAGCCAAGGGCTGCGTGGAGCGCTCAGGCTGGAGGAAGCAGGAAGGACCCTAACCCAGAGCCTCTGGAGGGGGTGTGGCCCTGTCCACACCTTGTTTTCAGACTTCTAGAATGCTGAGAAATAAGCTGCTACTGTTTTAAGCCCCCACTTTGTGGTAATTTGTTACCAGAGCCCCCAGGAAACAAATTCGGGGCCTCCTGTTTTCCCCTCAGGATCCTGGAGTGCAGGCACCCCTGTAACTACCAGCCTCGGCCGCCAGCACCACATGGTGCCAGGGTGGGGAGCACCAGGGGCCAGAGGGGGTCAGGGCTGGAGGCAGCAGACGCTGGGCAGACCCAGGCCAGGCCATGAGAATCTGACTGCTCACCAGGATCAGGCAGGGAGGTCCCCAGAGTGCCACCGCGTGAACTCAGGCTCCGGCCCAGCACCCATGCCTGGCGTGTGAGCTCGGCCAAGTCACTGAACCTCTCCAAACCCTTTCCTTTCCATGCAGCTGGGAATCCCAGCCAGGCAGCGACGGGCAGGTCCCAGCACCCATGCCTGGTGGGTGAGCTCGGCCAAGTCACTGAACCTCTCCAAACCCTTTCCGTGCAGCTGGGAATCCCAGCCAGGCAGCAACGGGTAGGTCCCAGCACCCATGCCCATTAACTGCCCGCTAACCTTCCACCTGACAGGCCAGGGCCTGGCTGACCACACCCGTGCCATTCTCCTTGTTCGCCGGCCACTGATACAGGAAGAGGGACGTGTGGGAGGAGCCCGCATCAAACACGATCCCAAACTGGGGAGACAGTGGGATGAGTGGGAGGCAACACCTGTGGACCCGGCCCGGCCTCCCCTGCCGGCAGGGACGCACCTTGATGTCTGTGGGCAGGAGCACGCTGGTGGCCTCCACCAGGAGGAGAATGAGTGCAGTGAGGCCTGAGACCCCCGAGGCCCCCAACAGGGCCAAGAAGACCTGCTCCTTCCGGGACAGCCCCATGGTGCAGGTGGTACTGGTTCCTGCGGGGGGACAGCTGTGGGCACCCAGGCTGCACTTGGTGTCCCCATCCCACCCTCCAGAGGCAGAGGCTTCGCTTCCCATCTCCCTGGAGATGCACCCCTGGACAGCCACTCGCCTTAGAGGCATCCCCGGGGCTCAGACGGCCTCCCGTGGCCTTAGAGGCATCCCCGGGGCTCAGACGGCTCCTGTGGCCAAGGACCACTCCCCAGGAACCACGCCTGCCAGGGGTGCCACAGGCATCAGAGGGCTCTGTGGGAGGGGGGCGGGGGGCAGCAGGGGCCTCGTCTGGGGACACAGCCCCAGCAGGACCCAAGTAGCCCCCCTCGGACTCCCTTGGATGGGACTCGCGGAGCTGCCCCCACCATGTGATGGGGCCACCCTGTGTCCCCACCCCTCGGTCCTGCCTCTCCCGTGCCACCCTCCCCAAGAGCAGCCACAGCTCCAGCCTGCACTGGGGGCCCAGGGCTCTGCCTCCTCTCTGTGGCCCCCACCCCAGGCTCTCCCAGGGTGGGGGTTTCTCTCTGGAGCCCTGAGGGGACTGTTGCCGAGGGGCTGTGGTTGAGTCCAAGGTGAGGCCAGTCATCCTAGGAAGCCGAGTGTGAGGCTTCTTAACGACATCGGTTTCTCTGGAAATCCAGCCCAAGACTTCTCTAATCTGACTCTGCACCTTCTTAGCTGGCGCCAGATGGCCCCTGGACGGGAGGTGGACCCAGGAATGCCATCTGAGGGGCCTGGGCTTCTCTAGCCCTCTGGCCAAGGTGTCCACCTCCTCCTCTGCCCAAACGCCCCGCAAGGGTCTCAGCTCTCAAACTACCCCAGGCTGACCCTGTGCCCCATACAGCCCCACTTCACACGGGTACCACTGCCCAAAGGAGTGGTCAAAGCCAGAAACTGCCTGCCAAGGTCCCGGCACCTGAACCCCATGTGACTGTGTCCTGTCGTGTTCCCCCGGGAAACGTTGCACCCACACTGAGTGGCAGGCGCGGGTGCTGCCCTGGTCCTGACCTGGGGCTCCTGGGCACGTGGAAAGTGGGACACGCTGTGGAGTCCTCACGCAATTCTGTATGTTGGGGGGATATAACCCCATTTTAAGGAGGATAGATGACAGAGGCTCAGAGAGGACAGGAGGCCAGTCCAGCCCAGACAGGGCCCAGCCTGTGTCCCCAACCAGCACCCAGGCACAGGCCACCTCATAGGGACAAACAGGTGACAGGGGCCAGGAACATAGGGACTCCACACCCAGAAGATGTAGCCACCTGAGACCCCCAGGCCTGAGCCTCCAGGTAGGCAAAGAGGATGGAGCAACCTCTCCCACACTCAAAAGACCCCCCCAGACCAGAACAGCCTCCCAGATCAGAACAGCTCCCCAGACCAGGACACCCCCTCAGACAGAACAGTCCCCCAGACCAGGACAGCCACCCAGACCAGGACAGCCCCCCCAGACCAGGAGAGCCACCCCAGACCAGGAGAGCCCCCCAGACCAGGACACCCCTCAGAACAGTCCCCGAGACCAGGACAGCCCCCCCAAACCAGGACACCCCCTCACACAGAACGGACTCCCAGATCAGGACAGCCCCCCAGACCAGGACAGGCCCCCCAGGACATCCCCTTGGGCCCTCACCTGGGCTGGCTGCCCACTTCCCGGAGCGGCAAGGAGGAAGCTGTGCTCAGGCGTGTCTGTGTCCGCGCACCTGGCGTCCAGCCTCTCCCTGCCCCTGGGTCCAGGACAGCTGGGGTGGGAGGGGACGGGCGGGGCGGTGACAGCCTCGGGCGATGCGCTGTGCACCTGGCTCCAGGGCCCGCAGGCTGAGGCCAGCGCCCAAGGTCGCCCCGCCCACTCCACCTTCGGGTCCCCCGCCCAGGGTCTCCCCGCATCCCCCACCCGCGGGTCTCGGCGCCCAGGGTCGCCCCGCCCCCGGGGGGGTGGGAGGCAGGAGAGGGAAGCTGAGGAGGGGCCTGGAGCTGCGAGGGGCAGAACTCCGGGACCCCGCCCCGCACGGCCTGCAGCCGCGCTCTTGACCCCGGCCCGGACTTTACCCCCCGCGCCGCCCGGCCCGGGCAGGTCGGAGTCAGGTGACCCCGAAGGTCCAGGCCCAGGGCGGGGGCGGAAGCGCCTGCAGCCCCCGCGGCGCCGGTCGTTTTCCACTTGCAGCCACTCTGCTTTTCCCGCTCGCCGTGGGTCCCGGGGCCGCCGCCGTCGGGGTTCCGGCCTCTGAAGCGGCTCAGGGCTGGGGGCGGGGGGGGGGCGGGGAGGGGCGGGGAGGGGCGGGGCCGGGGCTGGGTGGGGCTGGGGGTGTTGGGGGCGGGGAATAGGGTGGGGGAATGGGGGGGCGGTGAATTCCTTTCTGTGTGAGATCCAAGAACCCTCTTGGGGTCTGAATAGGGACTCTCCTTACAGGTAGCGTATTTGGTGTCATGTTTGTGCATTTTTGTGCTTTTTCTTGGTGATTTCACTGTTTATAATGGCCTCTTAGCATAGTGCAGAAATGCAAGAAGGCTGAGATGCACTTTACAGAGAAAACACACATTGGATAAGCTTCATTCGTGCAAGAGTTAGCGCTGTTAGCCATGAGTTCAATGTTAGTGACACAATACATATTAAATAAGGTGCCCTTAAACAAAAATACACATAAAAGAAGGTTTTATTAATATATTGATCATTTAACAAAAATGTGACCAGAAGCTTGCAGGAATGTAACTTTGCATTTCCCTTAGGAGCAATAGTTTAGCATATTCTTTAATTCAGTGTTTGCAGCAACTTTATACCACTAGCTGCCATGGGTAGTAAGAATCAAATGTGTTTGTTGAGGATTTTTGCAGTTGTGTTCAACAAAGTTGCATAGTTTTCTTTTTTAGTCCTGGTTTCTGTATGGGGATAATGCTGGGCTTATAAAATGAGTCTGGGAAGTTGTCCTTCTTTTTTTATTTTTTTGAGATGGAGTCTCACTCTGTCACCCAGGCTAGAATGCAATGGCGCAGACTTGGCTCACTGCAACCTCCACCTCCCAGGTTCAAGCGATTCTCCTGCCTCAGCCTCCAGAGTAGCTGGGATTACAGGTGCCTGCCACCATGCCTGGCTAATTTTTTGTATTTTCAGTAGAGACAGGGTTTCACCATGTTGGCCAGGATGGTCTCAAACTCCTGACCTTGTAATCCACCAGCCTCGGCCTCCCAAAGTGCTGGAATTACAGGCGTGAGCCACCGCGCCCAGCCAGCTGTCCTTGTTTTATTTTGTGGAAGGGATTTAAATAATTTGTATTAAATTTCTTCTTTAAATATTTTGTATAATTTGGTGGTAAAACCATCTGAGCCAGTACTTTCCTTTTTAGAAAAGTTTTAAAGTACAAACTCAGTTTCTTTAATAGTTAATAGGATTGTTCAAGTTGTCTATTTAATGAGTTTTGGTAGTTTGTGGCTTTCAAAGAATTGGTCCATTTCACCTAAGTTGCTAAATTTATGTGAATACAATTATTCATAGTACTTCCTGGTTATCCTTTTAATGTCAGTAGGGTCTGTAGTGATAACCCTCCCATTCCTCATATTGGTAATTTTGTCCTCTGTGTCTCTCATCAGTGTTGCTAGCTAGAGGTCTATCTAGCTAGAGACTCCGTCTCTCTCTGTCACCCAGGCTGGAGTGCAGTGGCCGGATCTCAGCTCACTGCAAGCTCTGCCTCCCGGGTTCACGCCATTCTCCTGCCTCAGGCTCCCAAGTAGCTGGGACTACAGGCATGTGCCACCACGCCCGGCTAATTTTTTGTATTTTTAGTAGAGAACAGGGTTTCACCGTGTTAGCCAGGATGGTCTCGATCTCCTGACCTCGTGATCCACCCACCTCGGCCTCCCAAAGTGCTGGGATTACAGGCATGAGCCACTGCGCCCAGCCGGTTTTTGAATTATTTTAATTCTGCTCTTACATGTATTTCCTTTCTTCTGCTTGATTTGAGCTTATATTGCTCTTCCTTTTCTGGTTTCTTAATGCAGAAGGTTAGATTATTGACTTGAACCTTTCTTTTTTTCTAATGTAAGCGTTTGTGCTATGAATTTCCCTCTAAGCACTGTTTAGCTCTCTCAATTTTTAATATGTTGTATTTTCATTTTATTCAGTTTAAATATATATATAAATAAATATAAATAAAAATAAATTAAATATATAAATATATATAAAAATAAATATATATAAATATATAATAAATAAAAATAAATAAATATAAATATAAATAAATAAATATATATCTAAATATATATGTATAAATAAATGTATATAAATAAATACATAAAAATACATATAAATAAATATATATATATTTTTTGAGACGAAGTCTCACTCTATCGCTCAGGCTGAAGTACAGTGGCACAACATAGGCTCACTGCAACCTCCGCCTCCCAGGTTCAGGTGATTCTCCTGCCTCAGCCTCCCCAGTAGCTGGGATTACAGGCATGTGCCACCACGCCCAGCTAATTTTTTTGTATTTTTAATAGAGACAGAGTTTCACCAGGTTGGCCAGGCTGGTCTCGAACTCCTGAACTCAGGTGATCCGCCCGCCTCGGCCTCCCAAAATGCTGGGATTACAGGCGTGAGCCACTGGGCCCAGTGGCAGGATCATAGCTCACTGCAGCTGTGAACAACTTAGCTCAAGCAATCCTCCCTCCTTAGCCTCCCAAGTAGCTGGGACCACAGGCATGCATCACCATGCCCGGCTGATTTTTTTTTTTTTTCAGTAGAAATGGGGTTTCACCATGTTGCCCAAGCTTCTTTCAAACTTCTGTGCTCAAGTGATCCATCCGCCTCGGCCTCCCAATGTGCTAGGATTACAGGCGTGAGCCACCGGGCCCAGCCTTTGCTGAGACTTTCTATTCTAACATTTTAAGTGCTCACAATGTCTCAGTTGGGCACTACTATAATAGCTACTTTAAAGTCTTCAGGCCGGGCATGGTGGCTCACACCTATAATCCCAGCACTTTGGGAGGCCAAGGCAGGAGGATCACTTGAGGCCAGGAGTTCGGGACCAGCCTGGTCATTCCCAGAACCACCACTGGGGGGCA
Source organism: Pongo pygmaeus (assembly GCF_028885625.2). Taxonomy (NCBI): domain Eukaryota; kingdom Metazoa; phylum Chordata; class Mammalia; order Primates; family Hominidae; genus Pongo; species Pongo pygmaeus. The sequence continues at coordinate 128,210,182 of NC_072386.2, forward strand.
TACGTGTGACTAGACCAGAGGGTGCCCCAAAATCTTGGAGAAAAACTGACCTTGGACCAATAGCCACTGAGGCTGAAACTAAAACAGCAATGTTCACCATAGGCTAAAAGGAAGACTCCGAGTCTCATATTAAGTAAGAGTCAAAATATTACAAACCAGGCCGGGCGCGGTGGCTCACGCCTGTAATCCCAGCACTTTGGGAGGCCAAGGCACGTGGATCACCTGAAGTCAGGAGTTCGAGACCAGCCTGGTCAACGTGGTGAAACCCCTGTCTCTACTAAAAATACGAAAAATTAGCCAAGCGTGGTGGTGGGCGCCTGTAATCCCAGCTACCAGGGAGGCTGAAGCAGGAGAATTACTTGAACCCGGAAGGTGGAGGTTGCAGTCAGACGAGACTGCGCCACTGCACTCCAGCCTGGGCAACAGAAACTCTGTCTAAAAAAAAAAATGACAAACTAGAATTCCTGCACACCCAAAGAACTGTGAGAATCCTGACCAGCAGGGAAGAGGCCATCAGCAGACAACGGGGTTGAGAAGGCGTTGAAATGACAGAAAGACTGACAAAATCTGTTTTTTAAAATTTTACTCATTTAACATTTTTTTCTTGAGACAAGGTCTTGCTCTGTCACCCAGGATGGAGTGCAGTGGTGTAATCTTAACTCACTGTAGCCTTGAATTCTCGGGCTCAAGTGATCCTCCTGCCTCAGCGTCCCAAGTAGCTGACGCCACAGGCACGCACCACCACCACAGCCCATTAATTTTTTTTTTACTTTTTGTAGAGACAGATTTTCGGGCGCCCCCGGTCTAGCCGTACGTATGCCCCCCAGTGGTGGTTCTGGGAATGACCAAGGTTGGCTGCTCAAGTCAGTTGTCTGGGTGAGTTAGAGTGAGACACGCACAGACACACTCACAGGCGCGCCTGAGGGTTGGGGGGCGTTGGGGGTGGTTTTCGGGTACTTCTCAGCTCCTGGGCTCCCCAGACCTCCCTTCCCAGCCCTCAGGCCAGAAGGCAGGGGTGACAGAGCACACAGAGACATGGGAGATTTGGCAGCGGGAGGGGAGCTGATCCACCTGCCTGCAGGCACCAGGACAGGGGCGGGAGCCATCGGGGCCATCTTGCCCCTTTCAGGGACAGGTTTTATGTCTGCTGTCTTCTGCCCCCACAGAGGCAATGCTAACAGCAAGGGTGTGACCGCCACAGCTCCCTCCACCATTGCGATTATGTCTACATTATTGATTCCTGCTCACGGGGGTTTTACCTCACAGTCAGGATCACACCTCTGCTTGCCCTTAGACGCTCCTGCACCCCGGTGGAAGGTCTCCACACAGCCCCCAGACCACAACCCAGGTCTGAAGGGTGGCTGCTCTGCTGGGTGCACATCCGGCCACGGGGCTGCCCGGGGGGCCACTTGGGGTTGTGTCGTGAGCGTGGACGTGCGGGCCTGGGCGTCTGCACTAGACAGCAGGGCAGGCAGGTCGCTGGGGCAGGCGGGGGCCTGCCCCCGTGCTGTTCCCAGCCTGCTGGGTAGTCACGAGAGTGCATCCAGGCAGGTGGCAGGAGACATTCCACATCGATGCGAAGCGTGACCCAGTCACTTGGAACAGCCGGGCCTGTTGCATCTTCCTCCTTAGCAATAAGCCTCGTGAGCATCAGATCCTTCCAGAAAAGCCATTGTGCGATTGGGCCACACCCGGATTAGCGGGCACGGCACAGCGGGGCAGTAGACACCCTCGGAAAAGGTGCCAGGGGGCGGCTGGGGCTGGACGGGCTTGTGCACTCATCAGTCACACTACTTGAAGAGCTGTTACCAGATTACCTTCAAAAAAAGGCTGTAACAGGCTGAGGAGGCAGGAGGATTGCTTGAGGCCAGGAGTTTGAGACTAGCCTGGGCAACACAGTGAGACCCTGTCTCTATAAAACATAAAAGAATTAGCCAGGCGTAGTGATGCCTGTAGTCCCAGCTACTCGGGAGGCTGAGTGGATGGGAGAATCGCTTGAGCCCAGGAGGTCAAGACAGCGGTGAGCCCCAGCCTGGGCGACAGATAAAAACCCTTTCAAATTAAAAAGGGGGTTACCGCGTTGCTTTCATTGGCTTTTCCATGATTCCTGATGGGATGAGGACTTTCTTCATGGAATTACCAGCCAGTTTCCTGCTCTGCGACTGATTTCTCCACATCTCTGCTCACTTTTCCATATCGGTTTTTGTCATTTTCTTTAGCAACATATAAAAGCTCTTTAAATATTAAGGACCTTAATCGCTCCCATGTGTGGCAAATATTTCTTATTTCTTCCCCAACTATTTCTGGCTGCTGCTGTTTTTATATTTCAAGGGAGGCGAGGGCGGATGCAGCAAAGTAGCCGAGGTTGCCCTGGTCACCGGCCCCCCGCCCTGGCCCAGCCTGCCTCTGCGTGGGGCCACCTCCTTCCCCGTTGGCACTTCTACGTCTGCTCCTGTGGGGCCACCTCCTTCTGCGTCTGCTCCTGGGCCTGCTGGCTTTGACGTCTCTTTCTCCTTTCACTTCCCCCGGTGGTTATGGCATGAGGAATGGAACCTCGTGGACCATACATAAGGCCCCCCAGGCCTTACTCGCTCCAGCAGACCCTATGGACTAGACCGTGTGGGACAGGCACGCGGCCGCAGCAGCCCCAGGAGCCGCCTGATGGGTTAGGACTGCAGGGTCCCTGTTAGGGCAGGGGCGGGGGAGTGTCTGGCTGTTCTGGGACTCAGAGCTCAGGTGACAGACAGATGTGCCTTTGGAGCAGTGTAGTGTGTAGGCACGTGGAGACCTCGCGTGCTGTCCTACTTTGAAGAGTGCCACCCTCGAGGCCTGCACGGCAGCATCAGCAGATTCCAGGCGGTGGTGTCTTGTCTCATCAACTTTGCAGAAAGGAGACTCGAATCCCCCATGATTTCACGATATGTCACTTTCAAATAGTAACTGAATAACAGAGTCTACAGGCATTTGGTATTTACCTAAAACTTTATACACTCAAATTGGCACCAAAAGCTGCCCCCTCCCAGGACCCCATCTAGAATGCCCTGGAGGAGCTGGAAGTGGCTGACGGCTGTGTGAGCACCCCCAGCACCCTGGGCCTCAAGCCTGCCAGGCTGTGCACCAGTGGCCCCCTGACCCTGACCCTAGCCCAGCTGATACCTGCTGCTCTGTCCCCCAGCCACCGGGCGGGGAACCAGCTGGCAGCCAGCCTGGCTGTGCCCAGTAGCGGTCTGGGCCCTGGGGACACCTGAGGTTGAGAGAGTGGCCCCCATCTGTGGCCACACTGCCGACTGCACACACAGGGTGGCATGAGGGACAGACAGCCCTCTCCCTGGTGCCCTCAGGTGGCAGGGGGAACGGGCTGTTTCTCCTCTCCCCTCCAGACCTGTCGAGGCCCCTCTCCGAGACTGCAGCCTCCCCCAGCCCTCCTGCAGCTCCTCTCCGTCCCCTCCTGTGCTGGCCCCCCAGCTATGCCCTGTGGGGTGGTCTAGTGGCCCAGCTCCAACTCTATCCAGGCAGGAAGGCCCTGCAGCCGTGACCTCAGAGGAGTGGGCCCAGAAGCTGGGCACAGGAAGGCCCCTGGAAAGCACTGAGAGGACAGACCCATGCGGCAGCTGCGGTGGAGGATCAGGTTTAATGGTCACTATGAGGGTATCGTACATCCTTCCGAGCCTGGCCCCCGCCCCAGCCCTCCCTCAGCCGGGAACACAGCCAGGTGCCCTCAGACCCCTGGCTCTGCACAAGGGGGGCCTGCCCCCTAGCCCCAGCTATATACACAAGAGCCCATCCTGCTGGCCGTGGACAAAAGCTGGGAGCTCCTGTGCCGAGTCAGGAGCCCCTACAGTCCACCAGCTGCGCGGCCGGGTCCAGGGGCCCACTGTGGTGCCAGCGAGTTTCTCGAAACCCAGGGCCCAGCCCCAGCTGGGCCCCTGCCAAGCCCCAGGCCTCTGTCCTGGGAAGGAGCCTCCAGATTGAGGCTGATAAAAGCTGAACTCAACAGCAGCAATGAGAGTGCTGGGTGGGCTTGGGGGGATGGGGAGCAGGCCCCACCCAGAGCCTCCTCTGAAGGAGGGGACGCTGTGCACTTCCTTCCTGCTGCCCAGACTGCCCCTGCCGGGTCCAGCGCCGGCTGAGGTCCAAGTAAGCAGGGATGGGGGGTGGCAAGAGGAGTGTAAGTGAAAGCACAGACCAGTGTAGACAGAGCCAGAGACTCGGCCAGTGTAGACAGAGCCAGAGACTCGGCCAGTATAGACAGAGCCAGGCTGGGCAGCCCGGCGACGCTGGCCCCACGCACACGGGCCATCCTGGTGCTGGTGATCGATACGGCAGGGAGGGGTAGGTAGGGAGGGTCCTGAACACATGTGGGCTGCTGGGCTGCTGGGCTGGGGTGCCTACGCTGTAACTAGCAGCATAGTGCTTAACTAGTTAACAAGAAATGCTGCTTCCCTTTGAATTGTTTCAGGGGTGTAGAAATTGCACTTATTTCTATGAACCCCATGGAGGGATGCCCACAGCCGAGCCTCCAGGCGAGGCATGGCAGGTCAGTGCCTGGCCGCTGAGCATCCACGGGCCACGGGGCGGGATCCTCCCGGCCCCCAGGGACTGCAGCCTCTGTGGCCATGGGTGCAGCGAGGACCGGAACCCACGGGGGGAACCTGAGCAACGTCTGAGGTGCCCTGAAGTGGCTCCAGGCAAGACCAGAGCCGCACAGTCCCGGGGAGCACGAGGCGGCCCAGCCCCAGGTCCCGGTGCAGAGGGAGCGGCCTGATGGTGACTGGGCGGAGGCCTCTGCCCCTCACAGGACGTCGTCAAAGTCCAGCAGCTTCGAGTGCTGGCGGCTCTTCCACAGGCGATACAACCGGAAGTCAAAGTACGTCTCGATCATCTGCTTCCCTGGGCGGAGCGGGGGCAAGAGGCTCAGGCCTGGCCAGCAGCCTCGGGATCCCACCCCACCGTGGCCCTGAAGTGGCTGCAGAGCTTCGGCCCAGCCTGGGTAACTCACCTTGGGCTGAGAGCTCCAGGGGTGACTCGAAGGTGACCCTATAAGGAGTCATGAGGGTCCTGAGGTTCTGGAACAGCTGGAGAAAGCGGGGTGCCATGAGTCCGAGGCAGAGAGATGGGGAAGGAGGAGCGGGCAGGAGATGGGGAGCAGGGCCCACCCTCTTTTCTCAGACCCCCCAAACCTGGCTGGGCTCAGGCATAAAGGATTTCTAGGGGAATGCCCGGGGGAAGGAAAAAAAATGCCAGGAAACATGGAAGGCCCTGCCCTGTCTGTCCACGTCGGGGGTTTCCAGAGGTCTGGGGTGGGGCTTGCGGGTCACTGTACCTTCTCCCCATTGGGGTTCCCCAGAATGTAGCAGCCCATGATGTGGATGACGTTTGGCTCTGGGTTCACTTTGCTCATCAGGCGGCTCAGCCGCTTCCAGAAGCTGGTGGAGGAGAGGGGTGGGTCACTCAGTGGCAGCGGACAGGCACCCCACTCCACAGAGGGGACCGTGGGGGAGGAGCCGTGGGGGAGGGACACGCTGGGGCCTGGACTCTGCCTCCAGCCCTCCCCGCGCCCAGGGCACCCGGCTTCTCACTGAATCATGTCCTCTTCCTTCTCCACTTTGGCAAAGGTGGCCACCTTGTTCTTGAGCAGATAGAGGTGTCCAGGACCTCCCTGTAAGAAGCTGTGGTCAGGCACCTGCTCCTCCTTCCTCCCCCTCTCCCACACACATGCACCTACGCACACGCGTGGGAGGCAGTTTTGGTCTTCCTCCCCCTGGCCACGCCTCTTCCCCTTGGTCCTCCCCCCCAATGTCTACGCCTCTTCTCCTTGGTCTTCCCCCACCCCAGCCTCTTCCCCTTGGTCTTCCCCTGCCACACCACCATTCTTCTCCTGGGCAGGAGAAGAGCACTGAGCCCCACCTGGCAGAAAATCAGCATCTTCCAGATCTTGGCTCCCTTGTGATAGACGTTCAGCTTCCTCTCTATCTCCTCTGTGGGAGAGCGGGTGTGAGTGCTGCGGCCCCCACCCCAGCCCCAGGGGCACTCCCACCTGCGTCTGCCCCTTCCAGCCCCGGAACCAGCAGAGAGAAGGCCAATGAGACACATACCAAGGATGTCCTCGAAGGTTGCGTGCTCATGGTCCTGGGGACAGACACAGGCCACAAGGCCACATCAAGGCTGCGTCAGAGCCAGCAGCGCCACAGCACCCTGGGGACCTGGGGTGCCGGCGCTGGCCCAGGGTGGGGCCACAAGAGGGCATCTGTTGGGGGCAGGCCTGGGGCGGGACTCACGTAGAGGATGGGGATGATGGAGGGGTCATCCCGGCGGATGATGGTGGGGATGTACTCAGCCTTGGGCACCTTGGAGGAAATGAGCTGCAGAGACAAAGAGCTGCTCAGGGGCCCCAGGCCCATCCAAAAGCCGAGGGGCTGTGGGAGCTCCCATGAGGCTACCTTCTGGCTGGCTGCCAGGCAGCCCAAGGGTGCAGCCCTGTGAGACACCCTCCCCCAGGCAGCTGGAGAAGGCTGCGTGGTCCCAGGCAGAGCTGGCTGGACTCCTGGGTTGGGGTGGAGTCCTGTTCGGGGTGCAGAGGAACACTGCCTGGGCTGGGCCTCACCATGACCTTTGGTGGCACGAAGCCCTCGGTGTCGCAGGCCACAGCCTCCAGGCCCTTCTCAGTGTCCCAGTCCAGGTCCTCGAAGGCCTCGTCCAGCGTGCAGTGGGAGCTCTGCAGGTCACTGCCTGGGAAGCAAGTGGGTCACCAGGACAGCAGGCCCAGCAGCACCTCCTAACCTGGCCATGGCCCCAAGGCCCACAGGGCCCGAAAGCCCGGTCCCGGAGGGTCCTCCAAGCAAGTGGGAGGACCATGCAGAGGTCGCCACCAGCCCGGCAGGACAGGCCTGTGGACACCACTGGGCAGCGGCCTGATGTGGGGAGGGAGACCCTGGTGCGAGGCTGGTGGAAGGCGCGTGCAGGCATCAGCTCCAGCCAAGTCCGTCCGGCGCCTGGGAGGGAGTGGTGGCGGGCACCGCAGCCCCCTGCCCCTCAGGGCCTCTTATCAGTGGCGGTGGGCACGGCCCTACAGACGCCCCCGGCCAGCACTGCCGCAGCCGTTAAGTTAGCCCCACCTTTGAGATCGGAGATGCTGAAAGCGTCCCCATCTCACAAACAGGTAAACCAAGGCTCAGAGTGCAAAAGCGCAGCCCAGCGGCCCTGGCAGGGGACCCCCAGCAGGGGTCTGGGGTCTAGGGGAGGCTCTGGGGAAGGTGGGCGGGCCTGTGCGGGGCACCTACTGTCTCGGGAGTCGTGGGAAGTGTCGGCTTTCATGGGGGTGGGGTCGCTCCAGGACCGGCTGAAGCTCCGCTCGCGCCGCTCAGCGAACGCTGCAGAGAGCAAAACCCGCATTAGCGAGCGGGCGGGGCGGGGCCTCGGGAGTCTCAGGCCCCAGGCGAGGGGACCACAGGGGCCCTGGGCAGAGGAGGAAGCTGATGTGGGTGGGGTCTGAGGCACTTGAAGCAGACACGGACCAGAGGCTCGGTTGGTTCAGGGGCAGGATCTGAGAACACTGGGGCGGGGCCAGAGGCGGAGTCTGGGAGGGGAGGAGCCTGGGCAAGGCTGGGGGCATGGCTGGGAGGAGAGGAGCCTGTGCCGGGCTGGGGGCATGGCTGGGAGGGGAGGAGCCTGTGCCGGGCTGGGGGCGTGGCTGGGAGGGGAGGAGCCTGTGCCGGGCTGGGGGCGTGGCTGGGAGGGGAGGAGCCTGTGCCGGGCTGGGGGCGTGGCTGGAAGGGGAGGAGCCTGAGGCAGGGCCCGGCTGGGGTTAGGGCGGGGGTCGTTCCTAGCGCAGCTAGCAGCACGCAAAGCCCCAACCAGCCAAGCGCAACGCCGCCCCCCCACCCCCGCCCCACGGGGTCTTACTCTGGGCCTTCACCCTCCGGCTGCCGACCATGCGCAGGTGTTTGCGGAAGTTCCTGGGGGAGGAAGCCAGGGGCTGAAGAGGGCCGTGAGAGGGTGACAGGCAGCCCCTGCCCACCTAGCCCCCGTCGGGTCATGGCTCTACTCTCACCCCTTCGGTGGGGGAAGCCAATGCTCTCCCTGGCTCCTGGCACCACCTCCCACCCAAAGGCAAATCCCACCCAGTGCTCTTCCCGCGAGAGCCTTCCAGGGCTCCCCTTCAACTCCAGAACAAAGGTGCAGTGCCTGGCGCTCTGGATCAAGTCTCCTCCCGAGCTGCATTCCCAGGCTCTGACCTTCCGTCCTCGCCCGGGACTCACGCCCTGAGCCTCCACGCCCATGTGGCAGAGGATCCAGCCTGCCTGCGCTGCAGCAGAGCGGGGCTCCTGTCTGCACCACCCCATGGCGGGCTGGGGGCCTGCAGGAGCCCCCTCTCCCGCTCTGTGTCCTTGACCCACCTCAGGGGCAGGTCCTCTCCTCCACCAAACTTTGGACCCTGCCAAGGCCCAACATCCAAAACGGGCAAAAAAGCTTCCCAGACACATCTCTGAGGTTGGAGTGGGGTAGGGGGGCCTTGCCGCTGGCCCCAGCCCAGACAGAGACACGTGCCCTCGGAGTGCAGGACTGAGGGTGAGATGCTTTCCTGCAGCCCGGGCCACATGGCCTCTCCTGCCTGCCACGTCCCCAGAGCAGGGCCAGGCCAGTGGTCGCCACCACCCTTCCCCCATCAGGTCTGCCAGGGCCGAGGGGGCCCAGGCCAGGCCAGCACAGACCAGAGATGGACCCTGGTGGCGAGTGGCTGGCAGGCCCTACCTCTGGATTACAGACGCGGAATCATTCTCCCGTTTCCGGCGTTTCCTCTCCGCGTAGCCCCTGAACACCCTGGGAAACCACCGCGAGTCAGCACTGCCCTTGGCCAGAGGCAGGAGGGACACAGATGTCGGGACAGTGGTGCGAGCAGAGGGCCCAGCAGGGCGTCTGGGGCACGGGGCCGGGCAGAGGAGTCCCAGCCTGCCTCACCTGTCGAGGCCCAGCTCCCGGCAGACCCTGCTGCGACCTCGGTGCCCGCTGGGAGCCAGGCCCACAGAGAGCGGCACTCCCTGAAGACCCAGGTCCCTGGCCTGCCCAAACCTATTTGGGGGTGGGAGGGTCTCCCCAGGGACAACAGCTGTGCCCTTAGGCACCAAGTCATACAGGTACTTACGAGATGCTGAAGCCAGGGCCAGAAAGGATGGCGTGAGAGAGAAGACACAGTGAGCTCAACCCTGGGCCTCCCCTCAGCCCCCACCCGGTCTTTACAGTTCCCTTCTTGTCACTGACCCAATAGGTCCCTCACAGGTAACCCAGCCACCAGCAGGATGCCGGCTACACTGCTGGCCAGTCCTGAATGGGCAACGGAAGCTGATGTCACTGCAGCCCATGCCACCAGGACTGGTTGCTGAGACCAGGCAGCCTTAGGCTGGGTGTGGGGTGGACTTCCCCGGGCAGGGCACTTCTTTGGTGTGGGGGCCAATGCAGCAAAGGGAACTTCCCTGGAAGGAACCCCAGAACAGAAAAGCCAAATGTATGTCAAGACAGAGAGGAGCAGGTCCCTGGGGGGACCCTGAAACTGTGATGACCTATGGCATGTATGAAACAGAAGTAGGCTTCTATTTGGGGTTTGAGGGAGGGCAGACACAGGCTGAGGAGAGCGGATAGGAGCAGGAGAACCATGCCACACCCCACACCCCACTGACAGCTCATCAGCTGCAGCCCTGGGCCAGGTCCCCTGACCACAGGACTCGGGGCGGGGGGTGCTGGGCACCAGCCATGGGTGGGGAAGAGCAGCCAGCCCTGGCCCCCCTGGCAGGCCTGGCACAGCATGGGCAGGTGGAGCTGTTCAGAAGCAGCCCCCCTGGTAGGCCCAGAGGCTGGGAAAAAGCACTGTTTCCTGAGCAGCAGAAAGAGACCACCCGGCCCTGACCCCACGTCGTGGGCACAAGACTCACGCTTGCATAGTTGTGGTTGCTGTATGGAAGCTGAAAAGATTTTCCTTGGGGAACCAGGTACGAATGGGGATGTCGTCTAAGAGAGACAAAAAGGAGCGGTGGCTGGGTGAAGTAGGGGTTCCTGAAGCCTCTCCCTCCCTGTTGGGAAGCAGATGCTTCTGGGTCCAGGGGTGAGCAGAAGCTGGCAGCCAGGGCGGGTGGGGGAGGGTGGCATCCCCACACAGGCACAGAGGGCAGTGCTCGAATGTCTGCTGCTCACTCACCAAGACCACGCTCTTGGTGACTTGACGCTTTGATTTTTTTGGCTTAACTTTCCCTTTGGCCACCCAAAGTTTGAGGAACATTCCTTTGAAAGCACAGTCTGTCTCCAGGAGGCCCAGGAAAACAATGCGTCTGTTCCCCTTGGGCAGAAGAGGCTCTGAGGCCTTCTCTGCAGCCCCCATGCTCTAGCTGGAGGCCCTCACCAAGGCTGGAGACTACCTTGCTGAGGGCTGTCCCCTTCTGAGGGCCCCCATAGCCTTTCCCTGATGCCCAAGTGTGGGGACAGTGGAGTGACTTTCTGCTTGATGGACAAGCTACCACACAACTCAACAACCCTGAGGAAAGATGCCCACTGCCTGGCTGGGCCCCAACAGCTCCCCAGGACTCTAGGAGGGCAGCCCAGTCTCCTGATTAAGTGGTGCTTCCTCCCTACATATCCCTTAAGATCCTCCCAGGCCCCCTCCTCCGGGAAGCACTCCTTGATTGACCTGGTGCTAGCAGGGCGAAAGTGGACTGTGAGGCCTGGCAGATTTTGCTGAGGAGCTGAGGGAGCTCACAGCTCATAGGGTGTGGAGACCGCAGCAGGAGCCTGCCAGTTTTAATCTTGAGTCCGCTGGCTTGCTGTGACCTGAGCACCTGTCCTCTGTTCCAAGCCTCACGGTGGCTGCTGCTGTCAGACCCTGGCAGCGGCATGCACCCCCAAACCTGTCCATGCCCTGACACAAGCCCCTCACCAGACACACGGTCAACGCTGTACATCCTCTCCAGCTTCTTGCGGCGACCGGAGGTCTCAGGCAGAGGTGGCTGGTCCAGCCCAAAGGCCCGAGGGGTGGGGCCAGGAGCCAGCTGGGCACATCCGGGGCACTCCTTGGAGCCCTGGCGGCTGCCCGCCCAGCTCTGGCAGGGCCTGCTGACGTCCTCCCGGCTGCCGCCAGGGCTGGCGCGCAGGGGCTGGCTGTGATGGTGAGGGTGCCGCTGCCGCCGCCCCTTCACCACCGCCAGCTCAATGGCCTCCGCCTCAGGGCTGGGCAGCAGGGCAGGCTCCCCAGAGATGGTGTACACTCGAGGCTGAAGGCCCTCGCCTGCGGGCTTCCTAATGCTGGGCTCCTCTGAGAGGCTGCCCTCGTAGCAGCCGTTAGAGACGAGGGACAGGCGGCGCTTGTTCTGGGGGGCCGGCTGCATCTCGGGGGACCCGTCGTGGCCAGAGTAGGCATCAGCCAGCAGGTGATCTGGGAGAGACGCTGAGTGAGCCTGTGGCGCGTGGGCCCCCCGCTGCCGGTTTCATAGCAGGCCGAAGGCAGGGAACACCCAGTGGGCACCTGGCCTCTGTGGGGGGCTGGGGCTGCCCAAACCCTAGTCACTGGCGTGTTTCTGAGCCCCTCACTCCTATCTGGGCCTGAAGCTCTTGCATGTGCGTGGGGGCTGGGTGACTCCGTGCTACCTGTGTGCGGTCCTGCCGGGTAGGAACACGCAGGCCATCCCCCAGCCTGCGATCGCACCGTTTGCCTGGTGCCAACTTCCCCCCTCCCCCCACCAGCTGGCCCCCAGAGGCAGTGGTGCCAGCCCTGGGGGAGCCAGGAGGCCTGTTGCCATGCCAACGGCCCAGGCGGGGTGGGTGCCATGGTGACGAGCGGCTGGGAACTGCTCCTGGGGCTCGGGCAGGGAGGGCAGGGGATGTGAGGAAGCCAGGCCGGCAGGGCGGCGGGCCCACGCGCAACCAATGCCCCTCACGCTCCACCCCCGGAGGCAGGGATCAGCATCCCCTGGGCTGGGGGGTCTGGGCGGCCCTGACATGGCCTCGCGTGCCCCTACCTGCGCCGTTGCGGTTCTCAGGGTGACTCTGGGACAGGTACTCTCCAAACGCTCGGGCTGCTCTGAGGGTGGACAGAGAGCACGGTCAGAGGCCACGGCACGACCCTCCCAAACACCGGGCCGCACAAGAGCCGGGGGTCCAGTCCCCAGCCAGGTCCTCGGCGTCTGGAGGGAGGGTCAGGGGTCGTCCCCCGCCGGAAGCCCACACACCCTTGGTCCTGGTGCGCCCTGGCCAGGCCTGCAGGCCCGGCCCCTGCCCGTCGGACCGTGGAGAGGAGTCGCAAGGCCGGTGGGCTGCTGTTCCCCGGGGGGAACCGAGGCCACTCCCGACCTGGGGGGTGCGCTCGCCCACCACGCGCTCGCGAGGGGAGGGGAGGGGAGGGGAGGGAAGGGCAGGGCAGGGGGCCAGGAAGAGGGAGGCGCGGGGCGCCGGGCGCGGGGAGGGCGCCTCAGTGGGAGAGGCCGGGGCCCGGGAGCCCGGGGAGCACCGCGGGGCAGGGGCGGAATCGGAGGTCCGGGGCGGGGTGCCAGGAAGGCGGCCCCGCCGCACTCACCGCACTTTGGCCGCCACCGAGGACATGGCCTCGCTCCTCAGCGCCCTCCTCCTGGAGGCGGCGGCGCCCATGGTCGAGGCGGCGGCGCATCCCCCGGGCCTCAGAGCGCGCCCCGCGCCCGCCGCCTCCGCCGGGGTAGCCGCGCTGCACCGGGGGTCGCGCTGGGGCTCGGGCTCGGGGTTTCGCTCGGGCTCCGGCTCGGGCTTGGGCTCGGGGTCGGGCTCGGGGTCGGGCCCGGTCCCCGCATGGCCGCACCCGGCGCTCCGCGCGTGCCGCCGCTCCCGGGAGAGCGCTGCCCGGACCGAGGGCCGGCCCCGCCCATCGTGACGTCAGGGCCCGGGCGGGCCCAGAGGGGTGGTCGGCCCCGCCTACCGTGACGTCAGGGCCCCGGAGAGCTCGGAGAGAACATGTGGCCCCGCCCACCGTGACGTCCGGGCCCGAGTTGAGTTGGGGGCGGGGCCAGACGGCATGGCTCCGCGCCCTCTCGTCCAGGCCTTCAGAGCGGGGAAACTGAGGCCAGCGGCCCCCTGGTCGCAAAGTCCTGGGCCCTCGGCCCTCACGATCTGCTGCTCAGACCTGCAGGGGTCACAGGGCGGCCGGTTCTCCCTCCTCTTACACAAAAGGGCTCCCTGTGCAGTTTGGGACCTGGAAACCGAAGGGGAAGCCAGTTTAGGGGGTACCCAGTGTGCACGAAGCCAGAGAGAGACAGAGGGGCCCGTCCTGGTCCTGGGGGCCCATAGCTCCATGCGGACTCTGGACGCCCTACCTGCCTGGCCTGCAGTTGCCGCCCTAGGGCTCTCAGGCCCCAGCAGTGGGGTCCTTTGAGGAGGACTGGGGACTGCCCAGCCTCAGGGACCACCTGCATCAGGGAGAGCCAGTAGTGTTTCTTTGCCACAGGGACCTCAGCCCGGGAGACACGTCCAACAGTCAGATCCACCTTTATTGAAACATCACACTGCAGCATCAGGGCTCCCACACCACACAGGGCAGGACGCAGTTCACAGGGCTTTGGGGGCTTCGCAGGGCTGCAGGGGGGCTCACAGGGCTGCAGGGGGGCCTCACAGGGCAGCAGGCGGTTCACAGGGTTTCGGGGGGCTTCACAGGGCTTTGGGGGGCCTCACAGGGCTGTAGGGGGCTCACAGGGCAGCAGGGAGGCTCACAGGGCTGCAGGGGGTTCACAGGGCTTCAGGGGCCTCACAGAGCTTCAGGGGCCTCAAAGGACTGCAGGGGGGCTCACAGACGTTTCGGGGGGCTCACAGGGCTTCAGGGGCCTCATAGGACGGCGGGGGGGCTCACAGAGCCCTGTATGCAGGGCTGCCGGTACAAAGAAGAGGCCCAGAGAACCCTAACACAGCCTGGGACCCCAGGGAAGTCAGGGCTTCCAGCAGGGCAGGCACAGAGGCCCCTAGGACTTGGCAGGAGCCTCAGCCTTGGGGACAGTCCCACAGAAGACGCTGCATCTGGGCTCTTTAGCAGAGGCCTCTACCCGTCTTGGTCAGAGGAGCCCTCAGACAGTTTTGGGAAAGCCAGGCTGGGGTGTCGATGCCGCAGCGAGGACTCGTCCTCCTGCAAGCAGACCGCATGTTCCAGGTGAGGCCCAGGCAGGGCCGGGGCTCTGCAGCGCTGGTAACCCGGTGGGACCACAGGGAGGGAGTGGCGGCTCAGGGCCAGGCACGGAGGCTCAGCTGCAGGCACCAGGTGGGACCACGCCCAGCTGCTCACCGAGTCTGAGCCCCACTGGGCCGAGGTGCTCTGGAAGTCTGCGTATGCATCTCTGGGGACGTCCAGCAGCTCCTCCTCGTACTCCGTCTGGTAGTCAGATTCGTCTGGCGCCGAGGGTAGGGCTGCATCAGTCCCCTCCCAAGGAAGGGACCGTGCCCAGCATAGCCACACTCAGAGGCAGAACCGGCCACAGATGCCCACCCCCGCCCCCAGGTGGCCTGGGGCCCTACACGCAGCCACCTGCTCCCAGGACAGCCCTGCACACCACCCCTGGTTCTGTCTGGCTCCAGCCTTGCCCCAGCACATCACTTGGTAGGTCTTCCACAAGGACAAGGAGCAGGCAGACACTCCTCCCCTTGTCAGCCAAGCACCCTGAGGGCTCCAGCACCCCAGACGTGGCATCTGTGGATAGGGGCTGCCTTGCCCAGGGCCCTCTCGGCCCGCGGCAGCATGAAGACATCTCCCAGGAGAATGTCCAGTTCTGCTGTGAGAAGGCCACTGGCCGAAGGCCCAAGCGCAGGGCCCTGGATGGAGCATGGAGGGTAGTGGACCCACCCTTCTTGCCCTGCGGCCCCTCCAACAAGCAGCCTTCATTCCGGTTTCCCACTGGGTGGGGTGGGAGGCAAAACGTGGTTCTACCTCAGGCCTGAGGTGTGGCTGGGACTTGGGGTGAATATAGGGCAGGGGCTGGGTGACCCGGGGTGGTCACAGTCCCACTGCTGTGGGGACACGTGGTGCCCAGGACGGAGAAGTGCCACCAAGCACCCCAGCTGCTGGAGCCTGGGCGTGGACGTGGGCAGGAGGGGAGGCCGTGGGCCTCTGGGGTGGGGGGTTCTAGCCCAACACAGCATCAGGAGGCCACGCACGTCTCCACGGCCTCGTCTTGCGCCTCCACTCACCATCCACCATGGTGGGCTTGGCGGGCTCAATGCGAGACACAATTTCGGCAAGGTCCGTGAAGGAGGCGTTGGGACAGGTGAGGACCTAGGGGTGGGGTGAGGACAGCACGTTGCCTGTGGACACCTGCCTGCCAGTTCCCAGCCTACTTCCTGTGGGGAGGCCCCACACACCCTGTGCCCTCTCTGCAGCCTCCGCCTGCCCCCCAAGTAAGGGCAGGGGCCGGGGAGATGCGCAGTCCTGAGCAATCCTTGTCCTAGCCCTGGAGTCTTTGGCCAGGGGGGGCAGGGCCTGTGGCCTGAGGAGCTGGGCGTGGCCTGATGAACCGGGTGTGGGCGTGGCCTGAGGAACTGGGCGTGGCCCGGGGAGCTGGGCGTGGTCCTGGCGCCCGCACTCACCGCACTCGCGGGCCTCTTGCTCGGCCCCTGCTGGTCGCGCAGCATCTTCTCCAGCACGCCGCTGCGGCTCCAGATGTCAAACACCGTGCGCCCGTGCTGGTAGCCCACTTCCTGTGCACACCCCCAGGGCCCCGTCAGGAGGTGTGGTGAGCCCTCCACTTCCTGTGTTCTCCAAAGGGGGAAGCGGGGAGGGGCAGCCACCAGAGTGCCTCCGCCCGCCTCCTTTGCCGCGGGTGGCCGGCACTCACGCAGATCTCGTTGAACTTGCCGAAGTCCAGGGTGCCGTAGCTGTCGATGGGCGGGCGCAGGTACTCGCAGTAGTCACTGCTCTTCACCACTTCCAGCTGCTGCACGCAGCACACGTAGGCCAGGCGAGTCTGAATCTCTGCCATGTTCAACACCTGCTGCCGTCACAGCCGCCTGAGTCTCCTGCCCCGGCCCCTACCCCGTCCCAGCCTGGCCCGTGGCGCAGGACAGGTTCTGTGGACCCATCCTCTGGGGTAGGTAGTTTCTGGGGGGAGAGGGTAGCAGCACCCGGCCGGGGGTCCTCCCTGCGGGCGGCCACAGCCCTCAGGCCCGTCCAGCCTCGTGCCTTCCTTCACCCGAGCTGGGCTCAGGCAGGGGTGGTGAGGGGTGGCCCCAGACCTGCTGGCCTCAGAGCCCAGGAGCGGCCCCCACTCCCCTGCCGCAGGACAGGTGTGGAGCTGCAGGGAAGAGCAGCAGGGACAGCCCAGCCCGCCCGGTAGCACCCCACCTTGACTTTCGTGGCCAAGGGGTTCCAGCGTTTCCACAGCAGCCACCACCCAGACAGCGCATCCCCATAGTTGGTGAGGTCCGTCTCATCTCGGCTGCCCACGTCAATGGCGATCACCACTTTTGCCCCCATGGACCGGGCCACATCCGCTAGGGAGAAGCCAGCCCTGGTTACCCCCTGGACAGGCATGCAGAGCCAGGGGACGGGGGCAGAGCCTGCCTGGCCGAGCCCTGACCTGGGGGTTGTGGGGTCTCCTCTCCGCCATTACACCTTCTACAGGCAGAAGACCACACGCCCAGCTCGGTGGGCAGCTGTGGGCACACGGCTGTGTCCTGGGCCTTTCTGACCGCATATCCTACAGGTGACAGGAGTGGCCTGGCCCCCGGCAAGCTCGACACCTGCAGGCTGTTAGTTTCTGACTGTGGGCACAGATGGGGCTTAATTGCTCCCAGTTCCTCGACTTGGCCTTTGTTCTGCACGCTGCTGAGCTGACAAACATATGCTGGAGCACATGCTGCCGGTGCCTGCGTGTGCGTGTACACGCGTGTGCATGTTCTCGGAGCTCTGATGCCAGCCTGACATTTTCCCTTGGCACACTCTAAGGAAAACGTGTTCCAGCCCAGGCTTCTCGGAGCGGAGGCAGCTGCGGCAGGGGCCGCGGGGCGGTGTGACCCAGGAGACTGTGCTCCTGCCGGGCGTGGTCCCCCCACCGCAGTACCTGGGAGGTTGTTGATGTAGCCCCCGTCCATCAGCAGGTGTCCGTCCTTGGGGTCACAGAGAGGGGGCATGTAACCGGACAGGGACATGCTGGCACGCACGTACCGCCACAGGGAGCCTGGGGAGGGGAGTTGCTGGTTACCCGGAGGAGGCTCCTCCTGGGTCCAGGGTTCAGGGCCTTGCCACTGCAGTCCTGGAGCTGGTAGGTCCCAACTCTCTGAGGCCGCCTCCACAGAGGGAAGCTCATGGCCCAAGGGCTGAACAAAATTGAGTTCTTTCTCACATGGACACAGGAAGGGGATCATCACACGCTGGGGACTGTTGTGGGGTAGGGGGAGGGGGGAGGGATAGCATTGGGAGATATACCTAATGCTAGATGACGAGTTAGTGGGTGCAGTGCACCAGCATGGCACATGTATACATATGTAACTAACCTGCACATTGCGCACATGTACCCTAAAACCTAAAGTATAATAATAATAAATAAATAAATAAATAAATAAAAATTGAGTTCTTTCTCTGGGGTCGCACTGCATTATGTGTGCCCAGGACTTCCAACTGCTTTGACCCCCTCACCCCAGGACTGAGGGAGCCCCTCACCCCATGACCGAGAACCCCTCATCCCCCTGAACCAGGTGAACCCCTCACCCCAGGACTCAGGGAGCCCCTCACTTTGTCCTCCCACATGGTGTCCATCAGTCTAGCCCAACATGGCTGATTCTGTGAGGGTCTCGTCCAGCCTTCTGAGGTCTCTGGCCCAGGCCACACCCCCTCCCGTCTGTGCCCCTAGTAGGGGCATCCTGTGTCCTCCATGGACAAAGCTGCCCACACGTCTGCATCCTTCAGGAGACCCCGTGGCCTTCCCAACCCCTGGGGCTGCTGGGCTCTCCCCCTGCCCACACCTCGCACCCAAGCGGCCGCCCTGCGCATCCTGCACAGCAGGAGCGCTCACCGTCGGTGTGGACCCGCATGGCCGAGGCTGTGATGTCGGTGGTGATGGCGAAATAAGGAATCCACAGGTCCTGCGGGCAGACGGGGCTCAGACGGGCCCTCTCCCATCACGCTCCTGTCCCGTGTCTGGGGAGGCTGACCCAGGGCCAAGAGGTGGGGGGCCAGGAGGGGACAGGCGCTGGGGGCTGTATGGGCTCCTGAGGGTGGGGGTGCACCTTGATCTGCCAGTCCTTGAAGACGCTGCAGATGCTGCTGTTGAAGCCGGCTCCAGAGAACATGGATGTGATGGGGTAGGTGAGGTCCAGTGCGGCCTTCATCATGGACGTCATGCCCTGGGGCCACATGTGCAATTTACAGAAGGCTCCACCCTCCCTGCGGGCAGCCACAGCAGACACATGGCACGCTGAAGGCCTCTCATGAATGGAACGGGGGTCCAGAGTGTCCTTGGGCCCCACCCACGGTCCTGGGGCTTGGTGCCCTGGCTGGAGCCTCAGAGTGAGCAGAGGCTGGTGGACGCCCCAGGGCCTGAAAGCCGGGACGCAGCCCCACCCTCGGTCCCTTCCTGACTCCTAAGCCCTCGCTGGCCCTACCCTCGCAGGCTCCGCAGTGCCCCCATGCCTGGGGCCTCCTCGGCTTTGCCTGCTCAGCTCTGGGTCAAGGCCTGCCCATGCCTGTGGCCGGAGGGTCGGCAAGTAGGAGAGCTCGGGGCAGGCTGCTGGGCACATGAGGTTCCTGGGCCAGGGGGACACAGTGGATTGCTTTCCGGAAGGTCAGAGCCACCCAGCCCTGGCTCACGTGCCACTGCAGTACTCCATCGGGGGTCCCAGGGAAGCCGGGCTCTCTTGGGCTCCTTCTGGGTGGGCCTGGGGCCCATCCTTCCTCAGTGAGGCAGGCAGGACTGGAGACTGACCTCAAACTAGCCTCACAATGCCCAGTGTGGCTGGAGAGGACTCGAGACTGACCTCAAACTAGCCTCAATGCCCAGTGTGGATGGAGAGGAAGGGTCTTCCCTGCCACAGTGAGCCAGGGCTCAGGGGACGGAGGCTGGGAGGGAAGTGCTTGGAGTGTGGGCTGGACGTGCTTACGCCGTGTGATGCGGGCAGTGAGAACGCCTCGGCCACAGGCAGAGGAGACCCCAGTCCTTCCCTGAGGAAGCCCCTGCCCAGTACCAGAGGGGCTCACAGAGATGAGCCAGACCACAGCGCCCGGTGTCCCCTCTCCTCAGCATGAGAGGCAGGCACACAGCCCCGGCCCCACCTTGCCCCGGTCAGTTCCCAGGGCCCAGCGTTCCCAGCACGGAAGGAGGACCAGCCCAGAGAGCTCTGGCCATTCCCACACCCGGCCCCCCAGCACCAGACCCGCAGAGGGAGGGGCAGGGAGAGGGCCACCAGGTGGCTCTGGGACAGGACCGGCTCGGAGCGACCTCTGCCCATGGCGGGTTCTGTCCCGAGGACGCTGTCCCTGAGGCCATCCTGCTGCATGCCAGTCCCCAAGCCCTCTTTTGAGCGGCCACACTGAAGGTGACTGGGTGACTCCTTTTAGGGAAAGAAACATTTCTGAACAGAGAGGGGAGAAGGTGTCAGTGGCCTCGGGACTTGCTGGTGGGGCTGGTGGCAGCCCCAGGCCACGTGAATGCAGCACAGGCCTGCTTATGAGCTGCTGCCGCACAGGGGGTAACAAATTTTCTTTCCTTTTAAAAGGAGAACACGAACCCTCTGATCCCACTCATGGCTCCAACCAAAGCTCGGTTTTGTTCCACAAAAGCAAGCGCGGCGCTGAGAAGGGCAGACGGTGGCCACGTCTGCTGGGGAACGGAGCCCGACTGCCTCCCTCTGCTGCCCGAGAGGAGCCTGTTCTCACTGTTGTCTTTGATTCTGTATTTGGTATTCTGATTCTGGAATCCATTTATCACAAGGCCAGACTAGTGGCCAAAGTAGTTTACATCTCCCCTGTGACACCGAGCCGCCCTGACCTGATCTCACATCCCCACGCTAACATCTCCCTAAATCAACCCAGGCCAGGTGCCATGCACCAGGGACAGCCCCACGGCCCCCAGCCTACCGGAAGGACTCGGTCAGCCCATCCTCAGCTGCTCACGCTGCCCTGTCTGGCTGTTGGGTCAGAAACCCCCATGGAGGCTCCGTGCCTCTTATTTCCAGGGGCTGTAACAACCAGCTTCTTTTCCACAATCCTGGCCTCCATGTCATCCTGCAGCCACTTCTACCAACTCAGACCCGGGCACGGATCAGACCACCTCCCACCACCATCTCCACCACTTCAGACCCGGGCATGGATCAGACCACCTCCCACCACTATCTCCACCAACTCAGGCCCGCACACGGATCAGACCACCTCCCACCACCATCTCCACCATCTCAGACCCGCACACGGATCAGACCACCTCCCACCACCATCTCCACCACCTCAGATCCGGGCACGGATCAGACCACCTCCCACCATCATATCCACCACCTCAGACCCGGGCACGGATCAGACCACCTCCCACCACCATCTCCACCAACTCAGACCCGGGCACGGATCAGACCACCTTCCACCACCATCTCCACCACCTCAGACCCGGGCACGGATCAGACCACCTCCCACCACCATCTCCACCATCTCAGACCCGGGCACGGATCAGACCACCTCCCACCACCATCTCCACCAACTCAGACCCGGGCACGGATCAGACCACCTCCCACCACCATCTCCACCAACTCAGACCCGGGCACGGATCAGACCACCTCCCACCACCATCTCCACCACCTCAGACCCGGGCACGGATCAGACTACCTCCCACCACCATCTCCACCACCTCAGACCCGGGCACGGATCAGACCACCTCCCACCACCATCTCCACCATCTCCACCATCTCAGACCCGGGCACGGATCAGACCACCTCCCACCACCATCTCCACCAACTCAGACCCGGGCACGGATCAGACCACCTCCCACCACCATCTCCACCATCTCCACCATCTCAGACCCGGGCACGGATCAGACCACCTCCCACCACCATCTCCACCAACTCAGACCCGGGCACGGATCAGACCACCTCCCACCACCATCTCCACCAACTCAGACCCGGGCACAGATCAGACCACCTCCCACCACCATCTCCACCACCTCAGACCCGGGCATGGATCAGACTACCTCCCACCACCATCTCCACCACCTCAGACCTGGGCACGGATCAGACCACCTCCCACCACCATCTCCACCATCTCCACCATCTTAGACCCGGGCACGGATCAGACCACCTCCCACCACCATCTCCACCACCTCAGACCCGGGCACGGATCAGACCACCTCCCACCACCATCTCCACCACCTCAGACCCGGGCGCGGATCAGACCACCTCCCACCACCATCTCCACCACCTCAGACCCGGGCGCGGATCAGACCACCTCCCACCACCATCTCCACCACCTCAGACCCGGGCGCGGATCAGACCACCTCCCACCACCATCTCCACCACCTCGGACCCGGGCGCGGATCAGACCACCTCCCACCACCATCTCCACCACCTCGGACCCGGGCGCGGATCAGACCACCTCCCACCACCATCTCCACCACCTCAGACCCGGGCGCGGATCAGACCACCTCCCACCACCATCTCCACCACCTCGGACCCGGGCGCGGATCAGACCACCTCCCACCACCATCTCCACCACCTCGGACCCGGGCGCGGATCAGACCACCTCCCACCACCATCTCCACCACCTCGGACCCGGGCGCGGATCAGACCACCTCCCACCACCATCTCCACCACCTCGGACCCGGGCGCGGATCAGACCACCTCCCACCACCATCTCCACCACTTCGGACCCGGGCGCGGATCAGACCACCTCCCACCACCATCTCCACCAACTCAGACCCGCGCACGGATCAGACCACCTCCCACCACCATCTCCACCAACTCAGACCCGCGCACGGATCAGACCACCGCCCACCACCATCTCAGACCCGGGCACGGATCAGACCACCTCCCACCACCAACCTGCATCCGTGCCTTCTCTGCGCTGCTCCTTTGCCTCACAAGCTGCACTGGGAGGCCTCGGGGGGTAGCCTCCTCGAGGGCAGGGCCCTGCAGAGCCACATGCAGATGCCAACGGCCCCAGCGTCCCCCAGCAGCAGCAAGGACCTGGGGGCTGTGCTGCAGCGAGGGTGGTGGGTGCCTGCTTACCTCAGCCCACTGCTTGGCCCGGATCCGCATCTGGCTGTAGTTCCGCTCCTCAGAGTACAGGGCACCCATGAAGGCCCCGATGGAAGTGCCTCTCACCATGTCCACAGGGATGCCGCACTCCGCCGAGGCCTTGAGAACGCCCACCTGAGCACAGCCTCGACACCAGCCAGGGACACAGAGCGAGGAGTGAGCACCAGGCCCAGGCTGTGCCCTGCAGCAGCCTCGGAGGTGCCACCTGCCACCTCTTGCTCATCCTCAGTTCCCAACTCCTCCATAGGCAGAGACGCTGACTCAGAGAGGGACTCCAGATGCAATTTAAAATCCCTCTTTGTGGGCTCACGCCTGTCATCTCAGCACTTTGGGAGGTCAAGGCGGGCAGATCACTTGAGGCCAGGAGTTCGAGACCAGCCTGGCCAACAGGGCAAATTTCTATCTCCACTAAAAATACTAAAATTAGCCGGGCGTGGTGGTGCGCGCCTGTAATCCCAGCTACTCAGGAGGCTGAGGCAGGAGAATCACCTGAACCCAGGAGACAGAGGTTGCAGTGAGCTGAGATCACACCACTGCACTCCAGCCTGGGCGACAGAGTGAGACTCTGACTCAAAATAAATAAATAAATAAATAAATAAATAAATAAATAAATAAAATTAAATCCCTCTTTCTGGAGGTACTGAGGGACTGTGAGGCTGGGATGGGGAGGAGGGTGTCCTAAGAGATGACCAGCATTGGCCTCTTCTACCCGGAAACACGGCTGCCTCCAGTAGGGCGTCTGAGAGGTGGTGGGAAAACTGGAGTTGAGGGGCCCTGGAAGGGAGGAGCCTGGGAAGTGTCCTGAGGGGCAGCACCCCAGGAGTCAGATGAGCTGGATGTAGACCAGCACCCATGAGACCAGGGAGCAACCCCGAGACGAGGGGGCACCCCCGAGACCAGGCAGCCAGCACCCAGGGCCTCCAGTCGCTACTGCAGCTTTCATACAGAATGTCCACCACTCAACGAAAGATTACCAGTCATATGAGAAGAAAAGCCTCATATAGGCTTTTCTTTTGGCCTCAGAGCCAAAAGAAAAAACAGACAATGAAAGTGGGCCCAGAGTGCCTCCCAGGTAAGAGATACAGACACAGGCTTTCACAATGACCACGCTTAAAGTGTGCAAGGAGCCAAAAGGTGGCAACAGCAGATGAATGGGTACAAAGTAGACAAGGGAAGAGCACCCAGCCCTAAGGAGGGAACTCGGACACGAGCCACAGCAGGGAGGGACCCTGGAGGCATTTGCTGTGGTTTAGCTCTCTGTCCCCACCGAAATCTCATGTTGAATTTTAATCCTCAGTGTTGGAGGAGGGACCTGGTGGGAGGTAACTGGATCATGGGGGCAGATTTGAGGTGGGAAGACTGTTTGAGCCTGGGAAGTCAAAGGCTGCACTGAGCGGATGTCACACCACTGCACTCCAGCCTGGACTGGAGTGAGACCCTGTCTATAAAAACGTTCTGGAAATGAACAGTGGTAATGGTTGCACGACATTGCAACCACATTGTATAATTAATCATATTAATATAATAATACTTAATTGGATACTCAAAAATGGTGAAATAGTAAATTTTATGTTATGTACATTTTAACATAATAAAAAAGAACCACATGTAATACTGCTACAGAATATTACTCAGGTACAAGCCTTAAAAACAAGTTCGAGTTGGGAGGCGGAGGTTGCAGTGAGCCGACATCGCACCATTGCACTCCAGCCTGGGCAACAAGAGCAAAACTCTGTCTCAAAAACAAAACAAACAAACAAAAAAACCCCAAGTTCAAGGAATTAAAAACAAGAGTGATAATTCTGGCATAAAACCAAATGGAAATTCTAGAAGTGAAAAATATAATAACAAATGAAAAACTCAATGAGTGGGCTTAACGGCAGAACAGAACAGCTGAAGAGAGAAATGGTAAAATACAAGATGGGTCAGAAGAAAATATTCATTGAATCATGAAGCATCAAGAGGATAGAATATGCAAAAATATTATTTTACAAAATCTGTAAGGGAGTTTAGGAAACATGGGATCTGGCACCAAACGCTAATGTGTGTGTAATCGGAGCCACAGAAAACAGACAGGGAGGGAGCTGTATCTGAAGAGACAGGGTGGCATGTTCTAGAGACAGACATCAGGCCCCAGAATCAGGAAGCATGATAAATCCTAACATAAATCAAAAGAAAACCATTCTCATGTTGTCAAAAACCCAAGGAAAGAAAAAACCTTTAAGCGAGCCTGAGAAAATAAAAGACGCGTTACCTTAACTTTTCTATCCTCTGAGTGGTTGTGAGAGAGTATATATTTACTATCTGTTTCTTTATAGACAATGTCTGCTTGTCTAAATGTTAGGGAAAAAAGAACAATTTAAATAAAACAGTAAAATTAAGCAAGTAACAAAGATAAGAGCATAACTTAAAGAGCCAAAAACAAACACAGAGAAGATTGACAAAGATGAAAGTTGGTGTTGGAGGGACCAATTCGACGGACAGCCCCGGTGAGGCTGATCAAGGAAATGAAAGAGAGAAAGCATCAATGATGAACAGGAAAGAAAATGGGAACATCAGTGCAGATGCTTTAGTTTAAAAGACTGAACAGCTTCATGACATAAATAGAAAAATTCAGATAAAATGGGCACATTTTTAGAAAAACCTAACTCACCAAGATAACATAAGAAATAGAACATCTGAGTAGTACTGTAACTCAGTAAAGATTAAATAAATTTAATCTATTTATTTTTTATTTTTATTTTTAGACAGGGTCTAGCTCTCACCCAGGCTGGAGTGCAGCGGTGTGATCACAGCTCACTGCAGCCTCAACCTCCTGGGCTCAAGTGATCCCCCTCCTGCCTCCGCCTCCCAAGTAGCTGCGACCACAGGCACACACCATCACACCCAGCTAATCTTTTCATTTTTTATAAAGATGGGGTCTCACTACGCTGCCCAGGCTGGTCTGGAACTCTCAGGCTCAAGAAATCCTCCCTCCTTGGCCTCCCAAAGTGCTGGGATTACAGGTTTGAGGCACCACGCCTGGCCTCTTGGAAGGTTTTATGTAAAATTTGTTTTATTTATTCCTTATATGTTTCATAAAATTCACCGGTGAAACCATCTCGATATGAAACTTTCTTTGTGGGGATTTAAAAGTTACAGATTCCAATTCTGGCTGAGCGCAGCGGCTCACACTTGTAATCCCAGCAGTGAGCTGTGATCACACCACTGCACTCCAGCCTGGGCAACAGAATGAGACACTGTCTCAAAGAAAATAAATAAAAATAAAAAAGTAAAAATAAAAAAATTTTAAAAACCTTCCAGAGAATAGGAAAAGAAGATGAACTTCCCATTTCAGCTTATGAAGCCAACAAACAAAGCTTCATACCAAACCCAGTAAAGACATTTCAAAAAAGGACAATTTCAGTCCAGTCTTACTCAGGTTGGAGTCGAATCTAGCAATATACAAACAGGATAACTTTAACATCATGACAAAATGGGTCTGTCCCAGGAGCACAATGTTAATTTTAATTTGAAAATCAATGTAATTAACACATTAACAGATTAAAGAGAAAATACAATCATCTCAATAGAGACAAAAACCACCATTCATGATTTAAAAAACTCAGGAAACTGAGAATAAAAGGGAAGTTCCTCAGTCTGACCAAGGGCAGCCACAAAATGCCAACAGCCAAAATCACACTCAGTGAATGGGCTGAACACCTGCTCCCACGCCTGGAATGAGGGTTGGGTGTCTGCGCCCACCATGTCTATCCACACTGCACTGGTGGTTCTGACCAGCACAGTAAGGCAACAAAAAGAAATAGAAAGAAAGTACATATGCATATTGTACAGGAAGAGAAAATACTGTTTTAATCTCAGAAGATTTAACTATGTGTATAGAAAGTCAAAAAGAATCTACAACAAAGCTACAAGAATAAATGAATTTAGCAGGGTTGGAAGATATAAGATCAATTTATAAATATCAATTGTATTTCTATATACTGGCAACAAACAGTTTGAAAATGAAGTCTAAAAGATACCATTTATGGCCGGGCACAGTGGCTCACGCCTGTAATCCTAGCACTTTGGGAGGCCAAGGCGGGCAGATCATGAGGTCAGGAGTTCAAGACCACCCTGGCCAAGATGGTGAAACCCCATCTCTACTAAAAATACAAAAATTAGCCGGGCGTGGTGGCAGGCACCTGTAATCCCAGCTCCTCAGGAGGCTGAGACAGAGAATTGCTTGAACCCGGGAGGTGGAAATTGCAATGAGCCGAGATTGCGCCACTGCACTCCAGCCTGGGTGACAGAGCAGGACTCCGTCTCAAAAAAAAAAAAAAAAAAAAAAAAATTCCATTTATAATAGTGTTTTAAAAGCCTGTAAAACCCTTAGAAATATAGTTAACAAAAGATGTGCAAGACCTCTACACTGAAGACCGCAAATCATGGCTGATCGTAACTACAGAAGGCCTAAGTACATGGGGAGATCTGTCTAGATTGTGGGCTGGAAGGCTCAATGTTGTCAACTAATGATGTACAGATTCAATGTATTCCTCCATCCAAATCTCAGGAGGTTTTCTTTTTGGAGACACTGACGAGCTGATTTTAAAATTCACATGCAAATGCAAAGGGCCTAGGACAGCCAAAACAATTAAAGAAAAATGGAAAATGGAAAGAACTAGGTGACTCCTCAATGCCAAGATTGACTGTGAAGCTACAGTAACTAAGACAGTGTAGTATTGTCACTGAGGATAGAGAAACACACCAGTGGAACCCAGCAAGATCCAGACAGGCTCACACCTGCAGGGCCACTGGATCTGACGGAGGCCTCAGCCTCACACCTGCAGGGCCACTGGATCTGACAGGGGCCTCAGCAGTTCGAGAGGGAGGGAAGGTATACTCATCCATTTTCATTCTGCTCTGAAGAAATTCCTGAGACTGGGTTATTTATAAAGAAAATGAGGTTGAGGCTGGGTACGGTGGCTCAGCAGGATTACCCAGCACTTGAGCCACTGTACCCAGCCTAAACCTCATTTTCTTTATAAATTACAAGCCTGTAATCCCAGCACTTTGGGAGGCCGAGGTGGGCAGATCACTTGAGGTCAGGAGATCAAGACCAGCCTGGCCAACATGGTGAAACCCCGTCTCTACTAAAAATACAAAAATTAGCTGGGTGTGCTGGTAGGCGCCTGTAATCCCAGCTACTCGGGAGGCTGAGGCAGGAGAATCACTTGAATCTGGGAGGCGGAGGTTGCAGTGAGCCGAGATTGCACCATTGCACTCTAGCCTGGGTGACAGAATGAGACTCTGTCTCAAAAAAAAAAAAAAAAAAAAAAGACTTAGGCCAGGCAAGGTGGCTCATGTCTGTAATTCCAGCACTTTGGGAGGCTGAGGCGGGCAGATCACGAGGTCAGGAGTTGGAGACCAGCCTGACCAACGTGGTGAAACCCCGTCTCTACTAAAAATACAAAAATTAGCTGCGTGTGGTGCCACATGCCTGTAATCCCAGCTACTCAGGAAGCTGAGGCAGGAGAATTGCTTGAACTCAGAAGGTGGAGGTTGCAGTGAGCCGAGACTGTACCACTGCACTCCAGCCTGGGCGACAGAGCAAGACTCTGTCTCAAACAGAAAAAAAAATGGTTTGATGGACTCACAGTTCCACGTGGCTGGGGAGGCCTCACAATCATGGCAGAGGTGAAGGAGGAGCAGAGGCACATCTTACATGGTGGCAGGCAAGGGCACATGTGCAGGGGAGCTGCCCTTTGTAAAACCTTCAGATCCCATGAGACTATCACGAGAAGAGCACGGGAAAGACCTGCCCCCATGATTCAATTACCTCCCACCAGGTCCCTCTCACAACACATGGGGATTATGGGAGTTATAATTCAAGGTGAGATTTGGGTGGGGACATGGCCAAACCATATCATTCAGAGCAACCAGACACCACATGGGAAAAGTGAACTCCCACCTCGTATCAGTCATGAAAATCAATTTGAGGTGGCTCACAGACTTAAGCATACAGGCTAAAATAGAAAATCTTGTAGAGGAAGATGAAGAGTACCTCTGTGACCTTGGGATAGGCTGAAGCTCTCAGAACACTGGAATTAATAACCATTAAAAAACTGGAAAATCACACTTCATCAAAATTTTAAATGGTTCATCCAAAGATGCCATTAAGAAAATGAGAAGAAAAGCCAACACTGAGGACAATATCAGCAATAAATGTATCTACAAAAGACTCGTGTTCAGAATAAAGAACTCCTTTGATACAATAGTAAAAGACAAAAACCTATTACAAAATGAATGAAGAACTTAAATGGATACTCCATAAAAGAAGACACACAAATGGCCAGCAAGCTCATGAACAGGTGTTCTACGTCACTAGTCATCGGACGGATGCAAATTAGAATCACAGTGAGACACCAGTGCAGACCATTAGAATGGGCAAAATTTAAAATACTGCCATTACCAAGGGTCGGTGAGGATGTGGGCCACTCGAACTCTCAGACATTGCTGGTGGGAGTGTAAAACGATACAACTGCCCCATGACCGGGCACTTACACTCCTAGGCATTTGCCCAAGAGGAAAGGAAACGTGTCCACAAAAGGATTTGAACAAGAGTTGGGGCTGGGTGCGGTGGCTCAGGCCTGTAATCCCGGCACTTTGTGAGGCCGAGGTGGGTGGATCACTTGAGGTCAGGAGTTCAAGACCAGCCCGGCCCACATGGTGAAACCCCGTCTCTACTAAAAATACAAAAATTAGCTGGGCGTGGTGGTGGGTGCCTGTAACCCCAGCTACTGGGGAGGCTGAGGTAGGAGAATCATTTGAATCCAGGAGGTGGAGGTTGCAGTGAGCCAAGATCATGCCACTGCACTCCAGCCTGGGCGACAGAGCGAGACCCTGTCTCAAAACAAACAAACGAAAGAATTGGTGATAACAGCTTTGTTTGTAATAACCAAAACCAGAAAACCAACCAACTGTGCGCCGACAGGAAAGGGGGATAAGCAAAGCGTGGTGAGGGCACCACAGAAGCCGGCCCGGCACTGCCACTGCTGACAGTCAGGAGCGCAGACAAATCTCAGGCACGTTATGTCGCGTGATCAACGCCAGACACCAACAGGCGCGTGGTGGAAAATCTGAGCGAGCAAGGAGGGCACAAGGAAAGCCCGCAACAAGCGTTCTCAGGAGCGCAATGCAGCCCTGGAGGAACACTGGAGTGCCGTGGGGAAACGCACTCAGACCTCAGAGATATTTTAGCAGAAAAGATCAACTGCAAGATACATTTGAGAAAAATCTTCCAGAAAGAGGAACAGAAGGACAGAGATGAAGAATAGGGGAGAGAAAAGACTAAAAATTAGAAGATCCATCTAAGATGCCCCAAATCTGACCATCAGAAGCTCCAGGAAGGCTGGGTGCGGTGGCTCATGTCTGTAATCCTAGCACTTTGGGAGGCTGAGGCAGGCGGATCACGAGGTCAGGAGACTGAGCCCATCCTGGTTAACATGGTGAAACCCTGTCTTTACTAAAAATACAAAAAAAAAAAAAAAAATTAGCCGGGCATGGTGGCGGGTGCCTGTAGTCCCAGCTACTTGGGAGGCTGAGGCAGGAGAATGGCGTGAACCCGGGAGGCGGAGCTTGCAGTGAGCCGAGATCGCGCCACTGCATTCCAGCCTGGGTGACAGAACGAGACTCTGCCTCAAAAAACAAACAAACAAAAAAAAAGAAGCTCCAGGAAGAGAGAACACAGATAAGAGGGAGGCAAACATTTTCATTTAGAAAAATTAAAAATTTCCCAGAGTTGAAGTCTGTGAGTTTCCAAATTTGAAAGGGTCCACTGGGAATCCAGTGTCAGTGGATGCAAAAAGAGCCACATGAAGGCCCGTCGTCATCATGCACTTTCAGAATACCAAGAATGCAGAGTCTCAGGCCAGGCACAGTGGCTCACGCCTGTAATCCCAGCACTCTGGGAGGCTGAGTGGGGAGGATTGCTTGAAGCTGAGAGTTGAGGCTACAGTGAGCTTATGATTGCCACTGCACTCCAGCCTGGGCAACAGAGCGAGACCCTGAGTGGGGAGGATTGCTTGAAGCTGGGAGTGAGGCTACAGTGAGCTTATGATTGCCACTGCACTCCAGCCTGGGCAATAGAGCGAGACCCTGGTTTTTTTGTTTTTTGTTTTTTTTTTTTTGAGACGGAATCTTGCTCTGTTGCCCAGGCTGGAGTGCAGTGGCACGATCTCAGCTCACTGCAAACTCCGCCTCCTGGGTTCACTCCATTCTCCTGCCTCAGCCTCCCGAGTAGCTGGGACTACAGGCGCCCGCCACCACGCCCGGCTAATTTTTTGTATTTTTAGTAGAGACAGGGTTTCACCGTGTTAGCCAGGATGGTCTCGATCTCCTGACCTTGTGATCCGCCAGCCTCGGCCTCCCAAAGTGCTGGGATTACTGATGTGAGCTGCTGCGCCTGGCCAAGACCCTGTTTTTTTAAAAAAAGAATCTCCTACAAGGTTCCAGAAGAAAAAACAGGCCTTGTGAATAAAAATAGCATTAAATTTCTCAACAGCAATACAAAAAACTAAAAAGACAATGGAACCATGCCTTAAAATTCTCAGGGAAATTTATTTCCATCTAGAATTCTATACCCAGCCAAACTATCATTTAAGTATGGGAATAGAATGAGGACATTTGCTGATATGCATGGTCTTAAAATGTTTACTTCCCCATGCATCTTCTCCTAGGGAGACTTCTAGAACATATATACCCACCAAAATGAGGAATAAACCAATAAAGAAGACATGAAATTACAGGAAATGGAATTGGACACAGGAGAGAAACAAAGGCAGTTTCCAGGGTGGTGGTGAAAGAAAATTCCAGGCCAACATCTCAGCAGCATGTTGGAAAACAAGCAGTAGAGATACGAGGAGGCTAGAGGGCTTTAGGGAGGACGACTCCTGAACACTAAACAGAGATGAGTGGTATGTCCGAACATACCGAGAGGAGGTTAATGCCTGCCTCAGTGTCTTTGGGTAAATTAAGGATACCCAGAAAACTGAACAAATGTGACAATTATTAACTCCAAGGAAAGAATTTTAATCATAGGATAGGACAGGATGTGACTTAGCTGAGTGATACCCACAGTCTCATAACAACACAGACAGTGAGTGCTGGCTAACTAGGGATGGGACCATACTGGGATTCTGAGTGCAAAGGAGGGAGACAGATGCATAGATGAGTGATTAATCAATAGTTAGATTGACTCTGACTGCGGGTGTTGAAGGGGGTTAAGAAGTCAACAATCTAAAACTAAAAAAACAAAACAAAAACTTAGTAGAATAGGAATATGATTTAGAAATACAGACAAGCAGACAGCCCAAAACACCAGACACGGTTATTTCTGGGATAACTCTGGACGTGGTGCTGGAGGGAGGGTAAGGGACCGCAGTTACGTGCCTTACAGAACCGTATGGCTTCTACGTATTACCTTGATCAAAGCTACGTTCTCATTAAAAATGCTGCTGATGTGGCCTGGGCTCAACTGCTCCAAGTCCCTGCACTGTCCCAGACCCACAGAAAGAGACTTGGGTCCTGTCCCCAGCCTGGCAACCTCGGGCAAGCCATTGAACTGCTGTAGGCCAACTTCCGCAGCTTTCAAGAGAAAGTGTGGTACAAGACAAGGTGGAAAGTCCCTTAGACAGAAGGATGCAGTGGGCACTTCATCACCTAGAACAGCCCCAGGCTGACAGGGCTCCGCGCCCTGGGGCCAGCAGAAGCATCCTCGAGGCCCTGGGGCTACCTCTGAGCTTTTCCCTGGGTAGCAGTACTGGCACTCCGTGGGAGATGGGAGGGGCTGCCGGAGAGGCCCCACCCCAGCAGGCAGCCCTGGCCTGGACCCCCGCCCAGGCACCCCTCGACGTCCTCCCATCCTTTGGGGGCAGCAGCAGGAGGCTCCGCCCTGCCCCTTATGCACACCTGGCTCAGCAGAGGGGCA
Organism: Pongo pygmaeus; assembly: GCF_028885625.2. Taxonomy (NCBI): domain Eukaryota; kingdom Metazoa; phylum Chordata; class Mammalia; order Primates; family Hominidae; genus Pongo; species Pongo pygmaeus. Next base: position 128,242,358 of record NC_072386.2, read on the forward strand.
CATGCCTGTCCCGCCCTCCTCGTGGTTCTCGGGCTCCATCTCTGTTCCAAGTGTATTTATTCAAGTTCAGGAGAAGGTGGTGTCTGATGACAAGGCAGGGGAGGAGGTATCTGGGTTTAAAGTCCCTGAAGGACTCAGTTTGGGCAAAGCAGATCATTCTTTATCAAGTATTAGAGTGAAGGAAACTCACCAGACGCCAGGAAAGACCGACTAAGGAAAGAGCAGAGGTTTCAGAGGAGGAGGCACAAAGGGCCAACAAGCAACCACTTCTTTTTCTTTTGAGACAGAGTCTCACTCTGTCGCCAGGCTGGAGTGCAGTGGCACAATCTCGGCTCACCACAACCTCCGCCTCCCACATTCAAGCAATTCTCCTGCCTCAGCCTCCAAGCAGCTGGGACTACAGGGGCGCGCCACCACGCCTAATTTTTCTATTTTTAGTAGAGACTGGGTTTCGCCACATTGGCCAGGCTGGTCTCTATCTCCTGACCTCGTGATCTGCCCGCCTCGGCCTCCCAAAATGCTGGGATTACAGGCATGAGCCACCGCGCCCAGCCTAAGCAACCACTTCTAAGCAAAGACAGTCAAAATGAGATATATCTCTACTAAACTGGCCATAATAAAACCAGGGCCACTTTGGGTGTCAGTGGGCACACCGCATGTGCAAGGGGCTGCAGGACCTGCTCAGAGGGTAGACTGGGGTGGAGGCTGGGTCTGGACAGGCGGCCTGAGGGTCTCCTCATCTGCGGGTGACACCTCCCGCCCCCCGTACCCAGCACCTCCCAGCACCCGAGGGGGCAACTGTCACCACACACACCAGTGAGGAGTGTGTAGGAAGCGGGGGGACTCACCTTGCTCCCCCTCCCCTGAGCACCAGGGCAATGGCGTTGCCCGTCAGCACCCTTGCCAGGTGGGAGAAGTCTGAGTGTCGGTTCGGGGGTCGCTGGAAGACACGCTTGTACATCTCCACCTGGGGGAGGAGCCGTCAGGCAGGGCTGGTGCAGGGCCCCACCCTCGGCCGAGACCTCGCATCCTGGCTTAACTGGGGGGAGTTTCCTCCACTTCTGACCCAAACTGACCCCAAATCCTCTCCAGTATGCAGCAGGCCCTGACTGATACGACTGGTCAGCACCTCAGTGCACCCCTCACCCTCAGGCCCCAGGGCTGCCTGAGGACACTGGAATTAAAAGTCTCAGGGTCTTCTGCCCAAAGGAGGGAGCAGCGCTGGCCTGAGGACACCCTCATCAGCTGGATGTGGGAGCCTCAGCCTCAGCCCTGAGCAGCCCTGACATGAGGCCCATCCCCCAGAGTTCACTGAGCCCCCTGATTCAAGCCCATCCCCCAGGGTTCACTGAGCCCCTCTGATGTCAGGCCCATCCCCAGGGTTTACTGAGCCCCCTGATTCAGGCACATCCCCAGGGTTCACTAAGCCCCCAGCCCGATGGCCGCCCTGTGCCTGCCCCCACCGGACCAGCTGCCTCCTAGCCGTGGCCACCAGAGGCCCAAAGGGCAAGATGAAGGAGACGTGAGGCAGGGTCACGTTCACAAGCACAGGAAGGGCCCAGGGAGCGCGGGTGTCAGGGAATCAGGTGGGGAATGTGAAGAATGCTTCGAACGTTCGAGGAAAGGAACCACGGAGCCACGGGCAGGCAGCCTCCTCTCCCCGCCTCACCAGCTTGGGCAGGCTCCTCCTGGAGAAGACGCGGCGCGGGCAGCAGAGGTGCAGGTGGCCAGAGCACCAGCTCCGCATGTTGAGCCACTCCACGGTGCGGGCTGGCGCCAGGCCCTCCTCCCTGTGCAGCAGGATCAGCTGCTTCTGGGCACGCACAGCTGTGCTCTCCAGCATCCGCTCCAGCTGAAAGGCAGAGCCCACGTGTCTGCCAGCCGGGCAAGCCTGGGACTCAGGGCAGGACAGAGCTGAGGGCCAGCACAGGGGGTCTGAGGGCAGGACCCCGGGAGCAGCTCCTGGGTTCTGCAAAGCAACTTGGCTGTGGCCTGGTCTGTCTTGGCGCTGTCGAAGCTCTGACGGCAGGGGTCCGTCCATCCACTGTGTGCCGGGCAAGGTCAGCACGGCAGGAGGGGGCACCTCCTCTTTCTGTTTCTCTAACACTGCCTCATAAACACATACAGCAACCTTTTCAAATGAGGTATTTTGCAAACAAACCCTCACAAGGGAGCATCACTAGCTGTAGAACAGGAACATACATCAGAGAGGAGGAATTTTTAGCTGCCCCAGGATTAGCCCTGGCAGGCTTGTGATGAGAACAGAGCAGGGAGCAGAGGAGGGAGACGGGAAATGTGAACTGAAGGCAGGAAGCTGGAGAACACGAACAGGACTGGGCGGCCGTGAGCCCGAGGCCTCGCCTGCAGCAATGGCCAGGTGCAAGGTCCACAAGCAATCGGGTCAGTGATCTGCTGCCATCTGGGAACCCGCAGACACAGCCTGGGGCCGGCGTCCCGAAGGTGCCTGCAGAAGGCTGTTCCTGTTGGCTGAGGATGCAGAGGCAGAGGGTAAGGCATTCACAAGAGGAAAACTAAGCAGCCAGAAAAAGCAGTGAGGGGAACAGGAACGACGCCGACACCTAAGTGCTGTGGAGAAAAGCAAACTTCAGACGACACAAAATAGGGCACCGTTTACGTAAAAGGTTAGTCCTGGAAAGGGCTTCCTGCACCTGCTGTAAAAGTGCTAAAGGCAGCCAGAGGCTCCGGCTTCACAAGAGGCCACGTGGGGCACCTGCCCTGCTCTGTGCTAGAACCACTGAAGGTCAATACAGCACCGTGTTTTTAAAACATGGGTAGCAGATATCTGAGTGTTGGCTCTTATTATCTGTCTTTTTCTGAGTTTGTGCAGTATTTCACTCAAAGGAAAAGAGAAACAGGAGGTTCTGAAGAGAGGGCTCTCCTCAGCTCCACCAGCCCTCCCCATGCTCACCTCACCCACCATGGGCTCCTGGTCACCCAGGCCCACGATGAGGATGCAGTCGGCCTGGCGCACGCAGTGCTGGGTCCAGGGTGTGAGTGTGCCATCTGCCTGGTAGAGCACGATCCTGTGGGTGTCCTCCTGCTGCCCCAGCCAGCTGGACAGCCGGTACTCGTGAACACTGCAGGACGCAGAGGGAGTACCTCACTACTCCGCAGGGGCCTGGCACTCTTAGCACGTGTCCCCGGGGGAAAGAGGCAGCAGAGGCCAGCACCAGCCACTGCCCTTCCCCTCCCTGCCCAGCACTTCCTGCCATCGCTAGTTCGCAGTGAGTTATTCAGGGCCTAGGTGGTCATGCAGAGGCTGCAGTTAAGCCCAGAGGTTGAGGCTCGTTGAGGGGCAGGCTGGGGAGGGTGAGACCCGGGGCTGTCCAGGCGGGAAGCGGGGGTCCCAGGGGGCTGGGGTCCCCTGGGAGGCCTGACAGTGCCCAGCAGGTCAGCGCTGCCCAGTGTGTCCGGTGAAGGGAGTCGCGTCATCAGCCCTCACACCATGGTGTGCTGGACGAGGAGCACGCTGCAGTGCAGATGCTGGATGTGGACACAGTGGGGACACATCTCAGGGCTGCGCTGGGCCGGCTGGGAAGAAGGAGTCAGGGCTGGCGGCACGCACCTGTCCAGGGCAGCGGAGCCGAGGCGCCGTTTTATGTTGTCACTGGTCAGCAGCAGGGTCGGGCCTGAAAACACCACCACCAGTAACGGAGCCTGCCTGGGCAGCCCACCCCAACGCCAACAAGGCACCAACGCCGACAAGGCACCGACGCCCAGCAAGGCACCGACGCCGACAAGGCACCGACGCCCAGCAAGGCACCGACGCCCGGCCAGGCACCGACACCGAGCCAGGCACTGACACCTGGCAAGGCACCGACGCCGAGCCAGGCACCGACGCCCAGCCAGGCACCGACGCCCAGCAAGGCACCAAGGCGGAGGAAGGCAGTGAGAGTCCACTCCCCACCCCCAAGGCCTGCTCCCCTTGAGCGCAACTGCCAAGCCTTCTTCACCTGCCAGTGGGGAAGGGCCTGTGGCCTGATGCTTCCTCCCCTCTGCCCTGAAGGAGGCCTCGGGTAGCCTCTCTGAGCCTCGGTCTCCTCTAGCATGAGGAGCAGTGGAATCTCTGTGTCCTGCCACGTGTGCAGGGCAGGGAAGGCTGTGCGATGGGAGATAACATAATTTCCCAAACCCAGATCATTGAGGTGCCAGATACCCAGAGGCCAGGGTCCCCAGTGCTGACATGCCTGTTCGTATGCATCTTCCACATGGGCACGGCTGTCAGGACCCTTCTCAACCAGGGGCGCCAGTGTCAGCCCCGGCATCACGGCCACCAGAGGCTCGGGGGAGAAGCTAAGATGAGGGGCTCAGCCTGAGGGGGTGCTGCTTGGCAGTGCCGGGTGGGAAATGACCCAGAGCCCCATGTGTGGGAAGCAGGGAGGTCTAATTCTAATTAAAAGCTAGAGATCGGCCGGGCGCGGTGGCTCACGCCTGTAATCCCAGCACTTCGGGAGGCCAAGGAGGGCGGATCACGAGGTCAGGAGATCGAGACCAGCCTGGCTAACACGGTGAAACTCCATCTCTACTAAAAATACAAAAGTTAGGTGGGCGCGGTGGCGGGCGCCTGTAGTCCCAGCTACTTGGGAGGCTGAGGCAGGAGAATGGCATGAACTCGGGAGGCAGAGCTTGCAGTGAGCTGAGATCGTGCCATAGCACTCCCGCCTGGGCGACAGAGCAAGACTCCGTCTCAGAAAAAAAAAAAGCTAGAGATCAGATCAATGTGTCTCGTGCCTTAACTGGCAACATTTGTTTCTTAGAGGCACACAAAATAAGGGCCCCTCTTACAACTGAACTGGAATGCTCCCTGGGCTCAAGAGACAGCTCTGAGCCCAAAATCCAGCCCAATGCCGGTGCGATGTGCAGCAGCCGGAACCTGCTTGCTGCTGTGGGACTGCAGCCTGGTGCAGCCTCACTGGAAGTCAGCTTGGTGGTTTCTTCTACAACTAAACATACTCTGACCACAGGATCCGGCAATCATGCTCCTTGGTGTTTACCCAAAGGAACTGAAAACTGTCCACACAGAAGCACGCACACAGGTGTTTACACCAGCTTCACTCATATTGCCAAATCCTGGAAGCAGCCAAATGCCCTCCAGTAGATGAACAGATAAACTGTGGTGCTTCCAGGCAGCGGACGATGACTCAGCACCAAAAAGAACTGAGCTCCAGGCCAGGAAAAGGCCAGGAGGAACTTTGCGTGCACCTGACTGAGTGGGAGAAGGCCGTCTGCAGAGGCTACACCGTGTGGTTCCATTTCTATCACTTTCTCAGAATGACAAAATTATAGAGATCGAGAACAGATCCAGGGCTGCCGGCAAGCCGGGGTGCTGGGTGACAACATGGCGGCCACCTGCAGTGTCTCCTCCGTGACAGAGTGGCCCAGTGTGGTGCAGGTCACAGAAACGGCACCCATGCCACACTGCACCACACACACCCAGGAGGGCACGGACGGGCTGCTGGGGCCTGAGGGGTCTACAGATGGCGTAAACGCCAACGTCCCGGCCTTGATGTTATCCCCTAAGGCGCTGCCCGTGAGGGAGCCCCGGCGAAGGGCACATGGGGTCTCTCTTTACTATTCCACAATTTCTCTGATCCTATAATTATTTCAAAATAAAGTGGGTTTTTTGTTTGTTTTTGTTTTGACATGGAGTCTCACTCTGTTGCCCAGGCTGGAGTGCAGTGGCACCATCTCGGCTCACTGCAACCTCCACTTCCCAGGGTCAAGCGATTCTCCTGCCTCAGCCTCCCTGGTAGCTGGGACTACAGGAGCCCGCCAACAAGCCTGGCTAATTTTTGTGTTTTTAGTGAGACGGGGTTTCAACATATTGGCTAGGCCGGTCTCGAACTCCTGACCTCAAGTGATCCTCCCACCTCAGCCTCCCCAAGTGCTGGGATTACAGGTGTGAGCCACCACGCCTAGCTTAAAAAGTGTTTTTTAAAGGGAACTAGTTTATATGAAGCAGGACAGCTCCACCGCACAACTCTAAGATGTTTTTAAAGGGAACTAGTTTATATGAAGTAGTACAGCTCCACTGCACAACTCGACGATGTTTCTAAAGGGAACTAGTTTATATGAAGCGGGACAGCTCCACCGCACAACTCGAAGATGTTTCTAAAGGGAACTAGTTTATGTGATGCGGGACAGCTCCACCACACAACTCGACGATGTTTCTAAAGGGAACTAGTTTATATGAAGTAGTACAGCTCCACCACACAACTGGAAGATGTTTTTAAAGGGAACTAGTTTATATGAAGTAGTACAGCTCCACTGCACAACTCGAAGATGTTTTTAAAGGGAACTAGTTTATATGAAGTGGGACAGCTCCACCGCACAACTCGAAGATGTTTTTGGACCCACTTGGAATACTCTGACTGATGTCACTGGAACTGAGTAAGATTTTCTGCATATACTGGGAATATATGTCATGTAACGACGGTCAAGGCCATCAGACAAGGCAATCCATGCTTTATGTGTTTTAAAATTTTGTTTTGAGAGTAACTTTCATTTATTTATTTTTGAGATAGAGTCTCGCTCTGTCACCCACGCTGGAGTGCAGTGGTGCGATCTCGGCTCCCTGCAACCTCTACCTACCGGGTTCAAGCGATTCTCCTGCCTCAGCCTCCCACATAGCTGGGATTACAGGCATTCCCACCACCACAGCCAGCTAATTTTTGTATTTTTAGTAGAGGCGGGGTTTCACCATGTTGGCCAGGCTGGTCTAGAATTCCTGACCTCAAGTGATCCGCCCGCCTCGGCCTCCCAAAGTGCTGGGATTACAGGCGTGAGCCACCGCACGTGGCTGAGAATAACTTTTAAGTATTCGATGTTTATAGCAGCATCTTTCTACATTATAAATTTTTTGAATTTATTGTTTTCTATTACCAAATGTCTGTATCAGGAGAGAGCATTTTCACATGGTTCTGAAATACTCTTGTCACAATATATTGTTTCATAATAATTATACAACATTCATTGCATTTATTTATTATTATTATTATTATTATTATTATTATTATTATTTGAGACAGAGTCTTGCTCTGTCGCCCAGGCTGGAGTGCAGTGGTGTGTGAGCTCGGCTTACTGCAACCTCTACCTCTCGGGTTCAAGCGATTCTCCTGCCTCAGCCTCCCCAGTAGCTGGGATTACAGACGCGCACCACCACGCCTGGCTAATTTTTGTATTTCAGTAGAGATGGGGTTTTACCATGTTGGCCAGGCTGGTCTTGAACTCCTGACCTCGGCCTCCCAAAGTGCTGGGATTACAGGCATGAGCCACCGTGCCCGGCTGCATTCATTATTATTGCATTATTTTGCCAAGACAACACTGAAATTTTTAGTATAACCTTAAACCCACAGAAAACTGACTTCCTGTCTATCATCATGGTCCCTATAATCACATGAAAACTTGTAAATAAAATGTTGCAAAGAATATAAAATAACTTAGAATTTTGAGAGTTCTCAGGAAATTCAATTCCTTGTCCTTGAATCCCCAAATTTAACAGCTGCCAGGAATTTGGAAACACTACCGAACACTGACCCCACCTGAGCCCTGGCCACCCACCGCCGTGTCCCCTCGAAGACAGAGGGCAGCCGGCAGGCGCCCTCCACCAGGCCCAGAACCCAAGGATGGCTGGAGGCTGGGAGGCCCAGGCTTACCGATGGCGCTGAGGGCGTGCTCCAGTTCCAGGGCGAAGGCGGTGAGGGGCACTTCCTCTGACACGGGCATCACTGCCACCGTGGACAGGTTGACAGCCAGGTTCCCCGAGTCCCACTTGCTGCCCTCTGTGGGGAGCCCAAGCTGGTGGCCTGTGGAGCAAAGGACCCACGTCAGCTGGGACAGCCCACACACTCACAGATGCCTCCAGATGCCCTGGGGCCCCCCCAGGCTGCACAGGAGCAACACAGCAGCACCAGAGGCTGCCTGGCTCTCACGCCTCCCCAGTCCTGAGGCTGCCTGGACCTTGCGCCTCCCCAGTCCTGAGGCTGCCTGGACCTTGCGCCTCCCCAGCCCTCAGGGGCTGCCTGGACCTCATGCCTCCCCCAACCCTCAGAGGCTACCTGGGCCTCACGCTGTCCCCAGCCATGTGGCTGCCTAGGCCTCACGCCTCCTCCAGGCCGGAGGCTGTCTTGGTCTCACGCCTTCCCCAGCTCTTCCTGATGAGCTGCCAGTCCACACCTGCAAGCGTCCCCAGGCCCCACACAGCAGGCCTGACCAGCACTGGTCCAGGCCCAGGCCCAGGGAGTGGATTCGTCCTGACCCACTAAAGACAGTGATTCAGGGAGCGACTGAAAGGAACGTGAGGCTCAGAGTAAACCAGACAAACGCTCCAGGTGAGGCCTCATCGGAGTAAACTAGACCAACTCTCCAGGTGAGAGGCCTCATGGGAGTAAACAAGACACACTCTCCAGGTGAGGCCTCATTGGAGTAAACCAGACAAACTCTCCAGGTGAGGCCTCATCCCCTGAACCAACCCTCGCAGGGTTTTCCACCACTCACTCCCGGAACAGTAAACAACACACGGGCTAGACATCAACAGGCCTGTTTCTCTTGTCTGTCATCTGCAAGGGATTCCGGAAACCAAGGGAGCACAGCGCAGCCCTGGGAAGCCTGGGCCAGGCCCTGGAGACCCCGGAGACGCGAGTGAGGAGGTCAAGGCGGACCAGGCTTTCCTCTCCCTGAGACTGGAGCCTCTAGGGCCCACCAAGGGGCCCACCCAGACAGGCAGGACCCTCTCCCCGGCCCCCATGTGGGCTGAGGGGCTCCTCGGCCAGCACAGCGGCAAGGACATGGACCAGGGGGTCTGGGACTTGAGAGTCCCCCAGAGGGTCCCAGGCCCTCTTTACTGGACACCGTCTGGCGAGTGGCATCTCTGCTTCCACAGAAGAGGTTGAGCGGACGGCCTCACCGCTCCTGAGGCCACCGTGCCACCAGCCACGCTCCTGCCCATGAGAATCTCCTGCATCCAGGTGCCGTGGACACTCCCTCCTCTGTAGTCCCCATGGCCCAGCCCTCCCATCCCCAGTGAGGTGGCTTCCAGGCTCCACCAGACACGCAGGCCCTGATTGGCCGAGGTCAGAGGAAGGGGACGCCGCACGGTCAGGGAAGAGGCCAGGAGAGCAAGCCTGGGGACACGGAACCAAGTGAGGGCTTAAGGGCCACTCCCTGCAGACGGCGGCCAGCGGATGCCTGCTAGCTCCCAGGATGCACACGGTGCCGTGGCAGCACTGCGGGTAAGAGCCTGTGAACGGGGAGCATGGCTCGGAGAACCAGCGCACAGTCGGCAATCGTGTGCTCACAGGAAAATAGCTGATGACATGCTGCTGAGCAGGAAAGCTGCAGAGTGGTTTATAAATACGATTCCATTATTAAATAAATACTCAAGGCTTCCCAAAACAAAAACACCTGTACCTGTATGCAGGCAGAAACACAGATAAATGATGCTGCCCATCCAACATCCCTAATGAGTGTCCAAGACTCGCACAGCCCCAGATCCTCCCTCGGACTTGGCCCCCACCTCCGGCCCCAGGCTCCTAGAAGGTTCTTTCCTGACTGGCTTCCTGAGTGCAGTGCCAGCTTCTGACAGGGCCCAGTGCTCGGTCGGCCCCAGCAGGTAAGCCAGGGATGGAGGGTTGCGTGCTGTGCACCGGCTGCCAAGGGCTCAGTGTCCTGTGCCCATCTCTGCCTGGAGGTTGCAAAGCCCAGCTGCATCCCCAGCTGTTCACAGACCGCACCCAGCTTCTGCCAAGGGCTGTGACCAAGCAGAGGCATCCACACCGGGCCCTGGTCGGGATAAGCGCTTGGAGCTGAGTGGCCCAAAGTGCAGGCCTGGAGTGCAGGGCTGGCCGTGTGTCGCCATGGGGCTCATGGACCCCTGGAGGGGACCCCAGCCCTGGAGTAAATACCCAAATCAGCAGCCCCAGTAAAGGACCCTGCCTGACGCATGTGCAGCTGTGTCTGTGCAGGAAAAGAACCAGGGCGCTGGCGCCTCAGCACCACCTGAGCAGCTGTGCGAAGGAGGCGCCCACATCTTCATCTCGTGCCTGGGGGCTCTTAGGTCTTTTTGCAGCCTACACAGGCTTTGTGATAAAACTCCACAATGACAGACAAGAAAAATGAAGCAAAATAAAACTCTCCACACATGTTCCTCCTGGCAGCCTCTGCTCCTCTGGGGGAACCAGCCACACCGGCACGGAACCTGCTGTGCCGGCCACAGAGCCTCCAGTTCTCCCCACCCCCAGGTGGCCCCCCGAGAAGCCGTCCCATCCAGCCTCCACCTGCCTGTCAGGGGCGTCTCAGGAGCCCAGGCCACCACCACAACCTGGCACGCCTTGCAAGGTGTCCCCAGCATCACCTTCGCCGCACACACTTCAGCCCCTCCCTGCAGCTGAGCCTCGGCCACACGGCAAGAGCGCGGGACTCGGGCCCAGATGATGCATCTCCGCCTCTAGGCGCTGAGTGGAAGGCATGTGGCTTCTATAATCAGGAGGAAATAACTCCCAGATAGCAAATAAACAATGCACACACACGCCAAAGTGCTGCTGAGCACAGAAAGACGGAGAACCGCCTCCTCGTCCCGAGCTTCGGCCTGAACGCTGCTCTCACAGTCTGATGTCTGGTCCCGAGCTTCACTCGCAGTCTGATGTCTCGTCCCAAGCTTCGGCCTGAACCCGGCTCTCTGATGCGGATTTATTTTTATTTTTCCTGCAGCTTTTCCTTGGGAATCCCTTTCCTCTCACCTCTCCAGGGACTGAGGTGTCAGAGTCCTCATTTCAGGCTGAATGGGGGAGGCTATTGCTAGTTCTGTATGGCCTTAGCTTTGGGAAAAGGCACTGGTGAGGTTCTGGCTCTGGGCCAGAAGGGAGGTGGAGCAGACACAGGCCACCTGACTGTCACCAGTCATGATCAGAGAGGGACAGAGCTCAAGGCAGCTCTCGCAAGACTCCAAAGGATGGAGAGGAAGGCAGGCTGGCCGAGGACCTCGGACTCATGGAGGAACCACCCGACTCAGGCCAAGAAAGAAGCAAAGTCTGCTTCCCAGCCACATGACTGCCACAGACAGAGGGGTCTGTCCCTCCCTCCCCATGGGAGCTGCCTCCAGGGACACTGACTGGCACCAAGCAAGCACTAGCACACCTCCTTCCCAACTGTGTACCCCCTGTACCAGCCAGCATCCTCCCAACTGTCCACTGCCCACACCAGCAGACATCCCCCCAACTATGCACTCCCTGACCAGCAGACATCCCCCCAACTACGCACCCCCTGACCAGCAGACATCCCAACTACGCGCCCCCTGACCAGCAGACATCCCTCCCAACTGTGTACCCCCTGACCAGCAGACATCCCCCCAACTACGCACCCCCTGACCAGCAGACATCCTCCCAACTACGCGCCCCCTGACCAGCAGACATCCCTCCCAACTGTGTACCCCCTGACCAGCAGACATCCCCCAACTATGCACCCCCTGACCAGCAGACATCCCAACTATGCACCCCCGACCAGCAGACATCCCCCAACTATGCACCCCCTGACCAGCAGACATCCCCCCAACTATGCACCCCGACCAGCAGACATCCCAACTATGCACCCCCTGACCAGCAGACATCCCCCAACTACGCACCCCCTGACCAGCAGACATCCCCCCAACTGTGCCCCCCTGACCAGCAGACATCCCCCCAACTATGCACTCCCTGACCAGCAGACATCCCTCCCAACTGTGTACCCCCTGACCAGCAGACATCCCCCCAACTGTGCACCCCCTGACCAGCAGACATCCCCCCAACTGTGGCCCCCTGACCAGCAGACATCCCCCCCAACTGTACACCCCTGCAGAGAAAGCAGAGGAGGCCCCACCCCCTGCCAACTAGAGGTAGGAGATCAAGAAAGCCTCGAATCTGCTAATGAAGACTCAGCCTGTGCCAGGATCAGGTGTGCGGCTCTGAGAGCTGAAGATGGCGCAGAATGCAGCCTTCACACTGGGCCTGGGCAGCACCTAGTAGGCAGACCCCAGGGTCGGTTCACGTTCAAACCACACTCCACAAACGTTGGCCAGGACATGCCCTGTGAATACAAGCACACTGATAGTGAAAATTGAAGACTTAAATGGGAACCAGAGTCTCATAGCCTAACACTCAAAACATCAGGACACAAAATCCACAGTGACCAGGATGGGTCCACAGTGACCAGGCCACATCCACGGTGACCCGGTACGCCAAGAGCAAGGAGAATCTGAACCAGAGCAGCAAAAACAATCCACAGATAAAAACGACCACATGTCACGGACGGAATTATTTCTCCAGGACAATAAAGCTGTTATCATTACCAGCTAGAACCAGCAATCCTGAACACTCCTGAAACAAAGACAAAGAGAACATCCTAGCAAAGAAACAGGAGGCACACAGAAGAACCAAAACACGATCACAGAACATTTTTTTAAAACTCTCTGATAAGTCTCAAAGCAGAATCGAGATGACAAAAAGCCAAAGATCCTGAAGATAGATCAAAAGAAACAATTCCATCTTAACATCAGAGAGAGAAAAAAAAGGTTTAAAAAATGAACAGTGCCCCAGAGACCTTGGGGACAATAACACAAGGTCTAACACTTGTGCCACTTTATTTCCAGAAGAGGTGGAGGAGTACACGGGTGGAAGAATCGTTTGAAGACATACAGACTGAACACTTCCAAAATGTGTTAAAAGCTATAAACCTATGGGTCCAAGACGAAGAAACCCCAAACAGGACAGATCCAAAGTATTCATGCTCAGACACTTCCAAATCACATTTCTGAAAACTAAAGACAGAGAAAAACACCTTTTTGTGTGTGTGTTTTGAGGCAGGGTGTTGCTCTGTTGCCCAGGCTGGACTGCGGTGGTGCGATCGTAGCTCACTGTAACCTCGAACTCCGAGGCCCAAACGATCCTCCCACCTCAACCCTCTACGTAGCTGGGACGACAGGTGTGTGCTAACATGCCTGGATCATTTTTCAAATTTTATTCATAGAGACAGGGTCTCACTATGTTGCCCAGGCTGGTCTCGAACTCTTGGGCTCAAATAATCCTCCTGTCTCGGCCTCCTAAAGTGCTGGGATGAGGTGTGAGCCACTGTGCCTGGTCGAAACATTCTTGAACATAGCTAGAGAGAAATGATGCGTTACCTACTGGAGAACGTCTGGATACCTGGATCTTTCAATAGAAGCAACAGAGGCCATGAGGAAGTGGCACAAAATTTTTAAAGTGCTGAAATACTTTGTATTTCTGCCAAACCAGAATTATACATCCAGCAAAAGCACCCTTCAGCATGAGGGCGATGTGGAGACATTCTCAGATTCTCAGATGAGGGAAAGCAAGTGGATCTGCAGCCATCAGACCTTCTCTGAAAGAACCGCTAACCACGATTCTTCAACAGCAAGGAGACGAGCCCAGAAGGAAACCTGAGACGCTGCAAATGAAAGAAGAGCAGGAGGACGGTGACCCTGGGCGAACATCACAGACTATTCTCCTCCTAAGTTTAAAAAATCATGTTTGATGGCTGAAAGCGAAAGTTGTAGCCCTGTGTTTTTGGGGGGTGGGGTTCAGTGCACACAGAGGTAATAGTTAAGACAACCACATCATAAAGGGGAAGGATGAAGTGACTGAACAATGGTGAGCTCTCCACATTCCACTTAAAGTGCTGAGATGCTGCTGTCAGTAGACAAGGATAAGTTAGGTACGGATACTGACATTGCTAGAGTAACCACTGAAAAAATCACATGAAGAGACATCATGGAAACCACAGCTGATAATTATAATGGAATACTCAAAAAAGTTCACGTAACCTAAGAGTAGACAGAAAAGCTGGGCGCAGAGGCTCACAGCTGTAGTCCCAGCTACTCAGGAGGCTGAGGGGGGAGGATCACTTGAGCCCAGGAGTTAGAGGCTGCAGGGAGCTATGATTGCACTTGTAACTAGCCACTGCACTCCAACCTAGACAAAATAGTGAGACCCCATCTCTAAATAAAAAGAGAAAATACAGTAGTGTTTAACAACAGTGGGGGGTGTCAGAACAGAAAAAACAATAAAATGGAAGACGTAAATCCCAACAGAATAATTACACTAAGTATCTACGGTCTAAACACACAAAAGATAAAGTTAGAAGGGATGAAAAACACGATCCAACCAGACACCTTCTACAAGAAACTCACTTCAAAACTCACGGTGCAGGTAAGTGAAGAGTGAAGAGTCACATTACGTTACATGTTAGACAGTGTCCCCCAAAATTCACAGTGCAGGTAAGTGGAAAGTGAAGAGTTACATTACGTGTTAGTGTCCCCCCAAATTCATGTCTACCCAGAACCGCAAAATGTGACCTTATTTGGAAACGGTTTTGCAGAGGGACTCAGATGAAGATGGGGTCACCCTAGAGTGGGCCTCACACTTCGCTGCCTCTGTGTGGCCCTCTGTGCATCCATCTGCTTCTTGGACAGACGTTCAATGCTGTGCACACGTCACTGTGTGAACACAGACACAGGCTCCTGCTCCCAGCCAGCTCACATGCCAGTGCCAGAGGCAGGTGACAGGTCATGCAATGTGTCGGGGGTGACAAGCACAGAGAAGAAAAAGGAAGCGGAAAGGGAGCTGAGAGTGCTGGGCGGACGGGGAGGCCGGGGAGGCTGTGCTGAGACGGAGATGCAGGACACGCGGGAGCAGCCAGGCTCTCCTGAGGGCTCCAGGCAGAGAGCAGCAGGCACAGAGGCAGGAGGCAGGAGAGAGGAGCTCCCAGAATGGCAAGGGGGTCTGGGGTCAAATGCTGTCCAGCGGAGATAAAGGGTCAGAGTCCTCAAGTATGTGGGACCCGGTGAGAGACGACGGCCTGAGAGCCAACAGTGGCTCCAGAAAAAAGCACACCTCAGAACTAGTAAAGGATGAATACGCTGGAGGAAAAACTAAATTCCCCACACTCTAGAATGGTCTCATTATCTTTCCATGCTTAGCACAGGAGAGAGAGCACTCTCCGCTCCACCAATATCGTTTCCGGAGGTTTCACCGTTTCCTTTTTCCAATCAGCTGACAAAAATAGGAGGGAGATATGTCACATTTCATCTTTTCACATACAGCAGAGCTTTCCTCCAATGCTGCCCACATTGAGAAACAGTTTGACAAAATTACTGGGCTCGGGTGGGCGGGGCTCTGAGGTGGGGCCATGGGTGGGCGGGGCTCCAGGGAGGTTGGGATCATGTGTGGGCGGGGCTCCAGGGGAGGTTGGGACCATGGGTGGGCGGGGCTCCAGCACATGGCACGGCCATGGGCGGGTGGGTGGGTGGGACTCCAGCACAGGGCGGGGCCACGGGTGCGTGGGTGGGCGGGGCTCCAGCACAGGGCAGGGCCGTGGGCTGGGTGGGTGGGGCCCCAGGATAGGGCCAGGCCCATGAGCTGGGTGGGTGGGGCTGCATGACAGGGCGGGGCCATGAGCTAGGTGGGTGAGGCTGCAGGACGGGGTGTGGCCATGGGCTGGGTAGGCGGGGCTCCAGAACAGAGCAGGGCTATGGGCTGGGTGGGCGGGGCTTTATGACACGGCAGGGCCATGGGCTGGGTGGGCTAGGGCTCCGGGACTAGGTGGGGCCATGGCTGGGTGGGCGGGGCTTCATGACAGGGAAGGGCCATGGGCTGGGTGGGCAGGGCTCCAGGACAGGGCGGGGCCATGGGCTGTGAGGGCGGGGCCATGGGCTGGGTGGGTGGAACCATGGGCTGGGTGGGCGGAGCCATGGGCTGGGTGGGCGGAGCCATGGGCTGGGTGGGCGGGGCTCCAGGACTGGGTGAGGGCTCGCAGGAGGCTCTGGGTTGGGGAGGTGACCCACCTGTCACAGGTCCCTGCTGGAGGCTGCCCAGGATCTTCTCACCCAAGAGATGAATCAGCCGAGTCACCACCTGCGGGCAGACACAGGAGCCAAGAGCCACACATTTTAAACCGAGAAACGCTGGGAACCAGACAGTGATGCTCAACAACAGCCAGACTCAGCCAATGGCGCTGGATCTGCTTTTCAAAACCTCCATGAACTGAGTTGCACGTGACTCACAAGGCACGTGCTGGGCCATGGCTGTCCAGGCCTTGCAGCCTTCTTGATGCCCAGGTAAGCCATACGGCTGCCTTTCTGGTTGCCAGACCAGCAGGTACGAGGGTTATGTCCTCTGTGACCGTGAGCCCAGGTCAGCCTCTCGCTCTCACTTCAGGGCAGGCAGACAACTCCAGGGGAAGCCACCCACAACCCTGAAGGCAGGACAAGGACAGGCTGGCAGGCTTCTCTGGAACTGAGGGCTCATTGTGGCCATTGCTTCTGGGTGCCAACCCCGCTTCAGGGCATGGTTGGGGACATTTGTCCTGACTGGACCAAACGGTCCCCACACCAGGGGTCGCTGGCTTGCAGGGACCCTGCCCAGGGGCTGACTGTACAGCAAAGCTGGCCCCACAACAGTTGACCCACTGGCTTTACCCACACTGTCCCCCAGAAGCTGCTGGTCGGATGGGGCCCTGCAGCGGCCTCTAAAGGGTGGGCCAGGGCTCCTGCTCCGAGGCGCTCATGAGGACGAGGCCCACCCTGCAGGCCAGGACAAAGATGGAGGAGTGGCCTGGCTCCCTGCTGTTCCCAGCAACTGTGGCTGCCACCCCGGAGCCTGCTGGCCCTGTGAGCTGCACTCACATGCTCCGCCAGGCTCTCCTGATCCATAAGTGGGCAAGTACAGCAAGCACCAGGACCTAGGATCTGCAGGCAGGAGAACCAGGACCCAGGAGCTGTGGGCGGGAGAACCAGGGCCCAAGAGCTGTGAGTGGGAGAAGCGCTACCTGAGGGGAGGCGGTGGAGGGAGGGCAGTGGTGGCCTCTCAGGGTGAGCCCCAGGGACGGTGAGAGGCACTGGCCGTAAAAGGCCCTGCAACATGCTGGGGGCCACACCTGCACCCCCTTTCCATTTGTTCTAGAATGAAAAACTTCTTGGGATCCGTGTGCTGGCTGATGAACAACTGCAGACCTGCCCTTCAGGCCCCTCCGCCGGTCCTTCCTGGGCGCTCTCCTCACCGCTGACCCTGCACTTCTGAGCAGCCCGCCCTGTCCTTCTCCAGATCTCAGAGTGAGAGTCATTTCCCTTTCCTCTGCCACACCCACATCACTCACGAGTAGAGAGGCCACCAAGAAGGCAGCTGCACGACTGTCCTGGGAAGCAGCCCGGGCGCCTCTCCAGGTTTCCTGCCCACCGTCACAGCCCACACCCAGCTGGGCTCTGATCTTCACCTCCTCCAGGTCATTTTCTACCCACGTGTACATAGACCAAATGATCACTACAACTCACGGCACAGTTTGGGACATGGCCTGTGCCACCCTCACCCACGCCCTCACCAGCTCTGCGCCTCCACCTCCTCCATGCCCTCACCTATTCCGTGCCCTCACCTGCTCTGCACCCTCACCAGCTCCGTACCCTCACCTGCGCCCTGCCCTCACCTGCTCCGTGACCTCATCCACTCCGCACCCTCACCTGCTCTGCGCCCTCACCTGCTCCGCGCCCTCACCTGCTCCGTGACCTCAGCCACTCCGCACCCTCAACTGCTCTGCGCCCTCACCTGCTCCGTGCCCTCACCTGCTCTGCGCCCTCACCTGCTCCGTGACCTCATCCACTCCGCGCCCTCACCTGCTCTGTGCCCTCACCTGCGCCGCCCTCACCAGCTCCACACCCTCACCTGCGCTCTGTCCTCACCTGCTCCGTGACCTCATCCACTCCGCGCCTTCACCTGCTCTGCGCCCTCACCTGCTCCGTGCCCTCACCTGCTCTGTGCTCTCACCTGCTCCGCCCTCACCTGTTCTGTGCCCTCATCTGCTCCACACCCTCATCCGCTCCACATCCTCACCTGCACCATGCTCACCTGTGGGTACCTGCGCTTGATGGACGTGAGGGCTCCTGCCGGCAGCTTGGCCAATTCTGAGTCCTGAACGGCATGCACCGTGGTCGCCCGGGCCTGGTGGGTCAGTGTCTCCACCTGAGGAGAGGAGCCGGCTGCTGGGGCGGCGGGCTTGGGAGGGCCGAGCCAGCTGGGCCTGTCCCTGACAGCCTCCGGTGCTTGCCAGAGCCACACATGGCCCCGGCGTACAGAAAGCAAGGGAGGAGCCCACGGCTCCCACACCCCATCCACAGCGCAAGGCGGAGGCAGCCAGTGAGTGCTGGCAGGTGACGTGCTGTCAGAACCATTGGAACATGCCAGAAGCCAAAGGTGCCCCCTAGCAACCCAGGCAAATCGCAGACATAGGCATCGGACACCACAGGCTGGAACAAGGGCAGTCTCAGCAGCTCTCCCGAAGAAATAAATGCCTTTGGAGAACACCTCTTTTTTTTTTTTTGGAGACAGAGTCTTGCTCTGTCACCCAGCCTGGAGTGCAGTGGCGCTATCTCGGCTCACTGCAAGCTCTGCCGCCTGGGTTCACACCATTCTCCTGCCTCAGCCTCCCGAGTAGCTGGGACCACAGACGCCCACCACCACGCCCGGCTAATTTTTTTGTATTTTTAGTAGAGAAGGGGTTTCACCATGTTAGCCAGGATGGTCTCAATCTCCTGATCTCATGGTCTGCCTGCCTTGGCCTCCCAAAATGCTGGGATTACAGGCATGAGCCACCGCACCCGGCCTGGAGAACACTTCTTTTTAAGACGTGTCCCTCAGAGCCTGCGGGAGCCCTGCCCTCTGGCACTGAGGCCTCCCTGCCGGCATCCGGCCAGGTGTGTGAGCCTTCACCTGGTGGACGGAGCTGGAACCACCAGGCTGCACATACCGCCAAGCAGAGGCCCAGGGCCTGCTGAGCCATCGGAGCACGGGACTCTGATGGGAAGACCTTCGGCCCTGGCAGAGCTGAGGCGAGGCAGTGCTGGAGCACACTGACACAGAGTTCCCATCGGCCCCCCGCAAAATGCGGAGCAACTCGGCACCTCCGACCTCAGAGGCTGCCTGAAGGCCACGCTGTCCCCAGGAGAGGGCACCTAGGCCTCCCCGCACACTGGTTTTTTTTTTTTGAGACGGAGTTTAGTTTTTTTTTTTTTTTTTGAGATAGAGTTTAGCTCTTACTGCACAGGCTGCAGTGCAATGGCATGATCTCAGCCTCCACCTCCCAGGTTCAAGCGATTCTCTTGCCTCAGCCTCCCGAGTAGCTGGGATTACAGGCGCCTGCCAACACGCCCAGCTAATTTTATATTTTTAGTAGAGATGGGGTTTCTTCATGTTGGTCAGGCTGGTCTCGAACTCCCAACCTCAGATGATCCACCCACCTTGGCCTCCCAAAGTGCTGGGATTACAGGCATGAGCCACCGTACCTGGCCACACTGGTTTAAAACTGAACACAGTCTGGGAGCAGTGGCTCACGCCTGTAATCCTAATACTTTTAGAGGCTGAAGTGAGTGAATCACCTGCGGTCAGGAGTTCGAGACCAGCCTGACCAACATGGAGAAACCCCGTCTCTACTAAAAATACAAAATTAGCTGGGCGTGGTGGCGGGCGCCTTTAATCCCAGCTACTCGGGAGGCTGAGGCAGGAGAATCCCTTGAACTCAGGAGGCGGAGGTTGCAGTGAGCCGAGATCGTGCCATTGCACTCCAGCCTGAGCAACAGGGGTGAAATTCCATCTCAAAAAACAAAACAAAACAAACAAACAAAAAAATTAACACAAATCGGCAGAAGCCCCAGGCCGCAGCACCTTGGAGCTGGGCAGCCCCCCCACTCGCTCAGGATGCAGGGGTCTGCTGCGAGACCCAGACTGGCTGTAGTTGCTCCTGTGAAAACCCAGACCAGAGGCAGCTCCTGCTGCTACCAGCCCTCAAGAGACACCTGAGGCATCTGGACCAGTGCGCCCAGACGCCAGGATAGGTGCCTGGGAGGATCACAGCAAAGCAGCCACGGGGCATCCCCCCAATGGAGGCAGAGCCCGGGGCTCACAGCAGAATAGCCGCGGGGAGCCCCCCACAGAGGCAGAGCCCGGGGCTCACAGCAGAGCAGCCGCGGGGAGCCCCCCACAGAGGCAGAGCGGCCGCGGGGAGCCCCCCACAGAGGCAGAGCCCGGGGCTCACAGCAGAGTGGCCGCGGGGCATCACTCCTGCTCTCCACTCCCAGGGCTTCTGCTGCCTTGAGTAACTGGCCAGGCCACACCCAAGCCAGAACCCAGGACGTCCCGGGAGGGATGCAGAGGTGGGGGAGGCAGGAGCAGGGCCCAGCACCTACCATGCCGACGAGGTCTCCTCGGCCGTACTCCCCGGCCAGGAGCTTCTTCCCGTCGTCCTTCCGGATCACGGAGCGCAGCCGGCCGCTGAGCATGATGTACGTGCAGTCGGACTTGTCCCCCTGCCTGTGGGAGACACAGAGGCCCTGCAACCCTGGGCCCCCAGCCTCAGCCTCCACACCCAGCTTCCCAATGCCAGACAGACACAGGATGGAGAAAAAGAAAACGCAGGCTTCTCAATGTCTTATTTTTGTTTTGGAAAACATATTTTTTATTTTAAAATATTTATGTTAATAGGCCTGGGTTGTTTTAAATGAATATTCTAAAATTGTCTTGGCTTTAATTATTATTATTATTTTTTGAGATGGAGTCTCGCTCTGTTGCCCAGGCTGAAGTGCAGTGGCACGATCTTGGCTCACTGCAACCTCCACCTCCCAGGTTCATGCGATTCTCCTGCCTCAGCCTCCCAGGTAGCTGGGATTATAGGTGCCCGCCACCACGCCCAGCTAATTTTTGTATTTTTAACAGAGACAGGGTTTCACCCATGTTGGCAAGGCTGGCCTCGAACTCCTGACCTTGTGATCCACCCACCTCAGCCTCCCAAGTGCTGGGATGACAGGTGTGAGCCACCGCGCCCCACCAATGGGGCCCTTTTAAAGGGATGGTGTGGACTTGAATATACACGGAGAGACGCTCATGGAACATGGACTGTGTCTAAGCGTGTGTGGGTGTCACGAAATCCAGGAGGCCACGAAGCGTGTTTCCGAGCTAAGCTGGGGTGGGGCTGGGGAAATCCAGCCTTCCGTGTGTGGTTTCCACGGTAACTTCCGTGTGTGGTTTCCACGGTAACTTCCGTGTGTGGTTTCCACGGTAACTTCCGTGTGTGGTTTCCATGGTAACCGTGCTTTGCCCATCCCCGGCTCCTGCATGCCAGGGCAGCATGGATGCCGAGTGTGTGGCACCCACGGCCTCACCTGTATATTGCTCACCCGGCCTCCACCTCCACCCAGTCCAGGGCAAAGTCGATTTGCTGCACGAAGGACGACATCCTCTTCACCACAGTGTGCGCCACGCCAGGACGACGGTCGGCTGCTTCCGCATGATTCTGCCGGGCAGCCCAGAGTCAATCCCGCCCCATCCCTCCAACCTACCCTTCGCCCAGAGCCGCAGTGCTCGGGAATGGATGGGACCCGCAACCCCCACCCCACCCTGAGTGTACAGAGACCACTGGCAGGAGCTGGGACGGGGCACGCACCGGTCAGCTGCCTGCCCCACGGCACAGCACTGCCCACCACGTGCGCAGTGGCCAGCAGCTGTTGGGGAGCCCAGAGAGCCCCCTCCTGGCATGCCCACGAGTGCTCCTTGGGCACGGGCCCTGTGTCAGGCTGCGGTCCTGGCAGGGGACTGCACATGCCGTCAGGAGCTGCATAACGCACACTGGGGCCGTGGGTGTGGCTGGCAGTGAGTGCCGTGAAGGGCACCAGCAGGCAAAGGCAGAGGCTGAGAGACCCATGGGCCCCGGAGAGCACAGGGTCTCTCCTGGGTGGGTGGAGGGTGGCTGGGGCCTCTGACCCGGGGAACACTGTCCTCTCCCCGGTGGTCGTGAGTGGACAGACTGCGGAGGGTGAGGGCTGCTGCAGGGAGGTGCCCAGTGGCTCTGGGCGGTGGGGAGGTGGGACGTGGGGCAACCTGCACCCGGCGTGAGAGTGACGCCGGGCGACTCCAGGCCTAGCCCAGGCCACAGGCAGGTGGAGCTGCCATTTCCTCCGAAGGCAAAAGCAGGAGGAAGAGCAAACGTGGAATCAGGATCCGCTTTGCACAGGAGTGGGGGTAGCTGGGGAGATGGTAAGACAGTGGCTGGGTGAGGGCATGAAGAGCGTGAGCGTGGCACTTAGAGCCCCGGGGGTGGAGGAGGAGCCCCGGGACGCTGGCTGGAGTGATGGCTGCAAGGCACACCATGCATGCACACACAGGCAGACACACAGACACACACAGACACACGGAGACACACACAGAGACACACGAAGACACACGGACACATGCAGACACACACAGACACACGGACACACGCAGACACACACATGCAAACATACGGAGACACACGGACACATGCAGACACACGGACACGCAGACACGTGGACACACGCAGACACATGGAGACACGGACACACGCAGACACACAGGCACACGGAGACACACACAGACACACACGGAGACACACATGGACACATGCAGATACACACACACGGACACATGCACACACAGAGACACACACACAGACACACGGACACATGCAGACACACGGAGACACAGAGACACAGACACATGCACACAGAGACACACAGACACACGGACATATGCACACGGAGACAGACACACATGCACACACAGACACACGGACACATGCAGACACAAAGACACACACAGACACATGCACACACACAGACACACACAGACAGACACAGAGACACACGGAGACACACAGAGACACTCAGACACAGACACACACGGAGACACACATGGACACATGCAGACACACAGACACACACGGACACGTGCACACACAGACACACACACAGACACGGACACATGCAGACACACGGAGACACAGAGACACACACAGACACATGCACACAGAGACACACACACAGACACATGGACACATGCAGACACACGGAGACACAGAGACACAGACACATGCACACACAGACACACGGACACAGAGACACAGACACATGCACACACAGAGACACGCAGATACACACACACGCAGACACACGGAGACACACATGGACACATGCAGACACAGACACACATGGACACATGCACACAGAGACACACAGACACACGGACACATGCAGACACACGGAGACAGAGACACAGACACATGAACACACAGAGACGCACGCAGACACAGACACACGGAGACACACATGGACACATGCAGACACACACACGGACACATTCACACACAGAGACACACACAGACACACGGACACATGCAGACACATGGAGACACGGAGACACAGACACATGCACATACAGAGACACACACACGGACACATGCAGACACACGGAGACACAGAGACACACACAGACACATGCACACACACAGACACACGCAGACACACAGACACACGGCGACACATGGACAAATGCAGACACACACAGACACATGCAGACACAGAGACACACACAGACACATGGACACATGCAGACACACGGAGACACAGAGACACAGACATGCACACACAGAGACACACGCAGACACAGACACATGGAGACACACATGGACACATGCAGACACACACACACCCGGACACATTCACACACAGAGACACACACACACAGACACAAGGACACATGCAGACACATGGAGACACGGAGACACAGACACATGCACAGAGACACACACACAGACACACGGACACATGCAGACACACGGAGACACACATGGACAAATGCAGACACACACAGACACATGCACACACAGAGACACAGACGGACACATGCAGACACACGGAGACACAGAGACACAGACATGCACACACAGAGACACACACAGACACAGACACACGGAGACACACATGGACACATGCAGACACACACACACCTGGACACATTCACACACAGAGACACAGACACATGGACACATGCAGACACACGGAGACACAGAGACACACACAGACACATGTACACACAGAGACACACACAAAGACACACGGACACATGCAGACACATGGAGACACAGAGACACAGGCAGACAGACACATGCAGACACACGGAGACACACAAGGACACGCAGACACACACGCAGACACACATGGATACACATGGACACATGCAGACACACAGATAGAGACACACAGCACAGGGGGACTGAGCTGCTTTAAGGCTGAGGGCCCTGAGCTCTGCCCTGGGTGGTTCCTGTCCCTGCTCTTCGCCGTCCGTCCTGATCTCCCTGGTGCTGACGTGGAGTAGCTGGGGACACTCAGGAGGGAGATGGGTCCAGCTTCACCCAGGGTACCCTGCTGGTGGAGGGACCGGGACTTGGAGCCTCAGTCTCCCCATCTGCACGCTGCAGTGTGGGCACCCGGCATCGGGACCCGGTTGGAGCCACTTAGGCCAGGCCTGGAAGACAGAGGCCATGCAGAAAGCCCTTCCCAACTGGGCCAGGGCCCCGCTGTCCCCACCCCTGCCCCTTGCCCGGCTCGGGGTCCCCAGGCTGAAGCAACAACGGCGCGGTGCCGTTTGCTGGATTACAGGCGTGAGCCTCTGCGCCCAGCCGACCTGTTTTCTTCAGCTGCTGTGCTTCCACTGACCTTCAGGCTCCTGACCTCTCCTTCTGCCCAACCACTCAGGCAGAAGAGCTCTGAGACCATAGCAGACATCTGGCCTATGGGGGTGCGGAGGCCTTCCAGAAAACACACACAGAACGGCTCAAGCCGCCAGAGGCGAGAGCTGGGGTTAAACTGAACCCTAGGCTCCAGGAGATTCTGGACCTGACAGAGCAGAATGCCCAGTGCCGTAGATGTGAAGACGTGGCGGTTCTGCCAGGCAGCCGCAGGCAGGCCGAGGGCAGCTCTGGGCCTGGAGGGGCCGAGTCTGAGACTTACGGGCTGGGGTCAAGCGGACAGACGTCTTCCAGCCCAGAGCCTGGAAGGCGACACGGGCACATTCTGCCCCCAGAAGGGACACACGTCAGCGGGGCTCCTCCCCCGAGCCAGAGCTGCGTCCTCACCCACTGCCTTGCCCTTCCACCTCCGCATGGCCGGCTCCCGACACGTCAGCCCAGGCTGCAGGGGTGGGGCGGCTCACGGCCCCTGACGCCCGGCCCCACCCCAACGTGGGCCTTGCTGAGCCAAGCTGGGCAGCCCCAGAACTGACCAGTGATAAATGGACACGGCTGGGAGCACACCACAGAGATGGCTGTGCGAAGCTGATCGCTGTGGGCAGATGGGGTCGGCTGACTGAGCGCTGGAGGAGGGGGCACAGACCTGGGCCTACACAGGTGCCGGGGACAAAGAGGGGGGCCCGAGCAGCAGGGAAGAGGGCGAGAGCACCAGGAAGAGGCCGGCCACGCGGGGAGGGGTCTCAGGGCAGGCGGGGCTGGGGACCGCCCCGAGGTCCTGGCCCGTGGGACTCACTCATAGAAGTGGGCCTTGGAGATGGACAGGAAGCTGCAGTCCCTGTTGGCCTTGATGGTGAAGATGAGAGGCTCCCCGGTGAGCACGGCCAGCTGGCCCACCATCTCCCCAGGGCGCGTGAGGAACAGGCAGGTGTCTTCCTGGCTGCCAATCTTCCGCTGGTACACGTGCAGCAGCCCCGAGACCACGAACAGGATGCTGGTGTCCTGACAACATGAGAGGGCTCAGGAGGCACCACGAGTGACCACGGGCAGGACGGGGGCAGCTCTGGGCCCAGAGCAGACGATGCCACCAGGCTCGGCCGGGAGACCATCCGCCGACCAGATCAGCTCTGGGCATGGACTTCACTGGAAACATTTCGGCAGTGTCTACGGTTTCATGATTTCACAAGCAGTCGTGGAAAATTTGGGTTCTCGAGGGCTCCGTGCAGCGAGCCGGGCCTCGGACCTGCACACCTTCTCTCCCGGCACCCGCATACTGACTGTCCCCAGCAAATACGCGTCCGCCCAGCGTTCCTGTGCACGGGGGGTCCCATGCCGCCTCGCCTGGGGCCTGACCTCTGAGGGGTGGGCTCCTGGCCCCTCCCACACTGAGCCCCCTGCACACGCCATGCATTTTGGTCCCACATCTGCAGATGTGCCCATGAAACCACTCCAAGGCCACTTCCACTGATCGGTATCCACCGTGCCTCTTATGACCTCTTCCCAATCTGCTTGCCCGGACCACTCTCAGGTGCGAGCGGAAGGGCCAGTGCAGCAGGGACCAAAGGTGGACACAGCTCTCGGGGCTCAGGGCTGCCTGAGGGGAGGGGCTCTGCCATGGTGCCCAGTGGGGCAGCGGCCCGGTGCTGGGAGGTCCCCAATCACTGGTATCCAGCCCAGGCCCTCCTCTGGTGTTCCACTTGGCACTGGGCTACGGCATTGGGTGGTCCCAGTGCCCCCCCCCAGACCCCCGCTCACCTGGTCTCCCTGCCTTGACACCACCGTGCCTGCAGGAACGTTCAGAAGCGCCACCCGGCCATCCAACAGAGATGAGTCCTGGAAACAGAGCAGGCTTCAGGGAACACGGGCGGGAAGCGTAAATGAAGGTCCAGAGAACGGAGGCTGCGCTGGGCCGTTCAGGGGCAACGAGTGGTGAGGCCAGAGGCCAGGCAAGGCCCTCCTCCGAGGCTGTCCTCCAACAAGGGCCTGATGGACACTGGGCACCCTGTAGAGCCACCGATGCCAAACCGGGGCATCGGAACAGAGACAGACACCAAACAGGAGCAAGGCAGAAAATGCAGAAACAGACACTCATATTTTTGTGAATTTACGTAAGAGAGAGAGGATGTCATTTCAGGGAGAAAGGGTGATTTCTTTATAAGTGGCGCTGGCATAGCCAGCAGTGGGACACCTTCTCCACTCCACCTACAGAACGACGCCCTCCAGGGCACGAGGACTCTGGAATCTGGGAGCTCCCAGAGGTGACCCGGGAGTGTCCAACACACTCGAACCCAGGAGGCAGAGGTTGCAGTGGACCCAGAGCCTGTGGAGATGCCCTGGGGCAAACCAAGGGTGAGGGAGCGTCTGCGGGCACCACACCCACGAAGGTTTGAAACATCAGGTGTGTAAACCCCCAGTCCACAGTGATGATGAAATAAAAATAAGAAACCCCACCCAGCACCTTTGGAAAATGATCAAAAAACAAACCATTAAACTTCCCACACCCTGACGGTGAAGGGGGTGAAGGCAGTTCCCCCCCAAAAGAGAAATGACATCACATGTCGCCACAAGTTTGTCAAACAGGAGGGAGAAAGAGGTGGAGGAGGATGAGAAGAATCTGAGCAGCCACGTATCCAGCTCTCAGGCAGAGGACGGCCGCTGACGGAGAGGCCGCACCGCCCCAGGGCGCATTGTCAGCCCGAGGAGCCGTGGGAGGTTCTTCAGAAGAAAGCAGCCTCCCTGAGGAAAGCAGCTGTGCTAAGAAAAGTCAGAGCCTTCGGGAGATGAGGGGGACATGGGAGACGAGGGGGACACAGAGGATGAGGGAGATGAGGGAGATGAGGGGGATGAGGGGGATGAGGGGGACGAGGCAGACGAGGGGGACACAGGGGACAAGGGGGACGAGGGGGACGAGGAGGATGTGGGAGACGAGGGGGACAAGGAGGATGTGGGAGACGAGGGGGACGCGGGGGACGAGAGGGACGTGGGAGACGAGGGGGACGAGGGGGACGAGGGGGACGCGGGGGACGAGGGAGACGAGGGGGACGCGGGGGACGAGAGGGACGTGGGAGACGAGGGGGACGAGGGGGACGAGGGGGACGCGGGGGACGAGGGGGACGAGGGGGACGCGGGGGACAAGGGGGACGCGGGGGACGAGGGGGACGTGGGGGACGAGGGGGACGAGGGGGATGTGGGGGACATGGGAGACGGGGAGGCGGGGAACGAGGGGGGCGCAGTGGATGAGGGGGACGTGGGGGACGTGGGGGACGCGGGGGATGAGGGGGACGCGGGGGACGAGGGGGACGAGGGGGACGAGGGGGATGCGGGGGACGTGGGGGACGAGGGGGACGCGGGGGATGCAGGGGACGAGGGGGACGTGGGAGACGAGGGGGACGAGGAGGACGTGGGAGACGAGGGGGACGCGGGGGACGAGAGGGACGCGGGGGATGAGGGGGACGAGGGGGACGAGGGGGAAGCGAGGGACGAGGGGGACGAGGGGGACGCGGGGGACGCGGGGGACGAGGGGGACGAGGGGGAACGAGGGGGACGTGGGGGACGCGGGGGACGCGGGGGACGTGGGGGACAAGGGGGACGAGGGGGACGCGTGGGATGAGAGGGACGCAGGGGATGCGAGGGACGTGGGAGCTGGCCACGGTGACACGGATGAGGCCGCTGGACAGGGGGGCACTGACCGCACGACTGAAGCCATTTGGCCATTTTAAGGATTACTGTTAAGTATTCAGAAATGATAAGAGTATTGTGGTTAGAGATGAATCCTGAAATATCCACCAGTGACGTGTTATGATGATGGGATTTGCTTCAAGGGGGGGCACCTGGGCAGTACGGAAGGGGTGCAGAGAAAACAAGGTGGGCTGTGGTGTGATCGTTACTATGAGGGATGCTAGGTACTCACCTTCACATACTATTCCATCTATTCTATATAGTTTTGAATTTTCCCATAATTAAAAAGTTGTTTAAAGAGAGAGAAGACTGGCTGGGTACAGTGGCTCACGCCTGTAATCCCAGAATTTTTGGAGGCCAAGGCAGGTGGATCACTAGAGGCTAGGAGTTCAAGACCAGCCTGGGAAACATGGCAAAACCCCATCTGTACTAAAAATACAAAACTCAGCCAGATGTGGTAGTGAGCCTGTGGTTCCAACTACTCAGGAGGCTAAGTTGGGAGGATCACTTGAGCCCAGGAAGTGGAGGTTGCAGTGAACTGAGATGGCACCACTGCACTCCAGGCTGGATGACAAAGTGAGACACTGTCTCCAAAAAAGAAGAAGGAAGGAGGAGGAAGAGGGAAGGAGGAGGGAGAAGGAGAAGGAAGAAAGAAGGAGAATGAGGAGGGGGAAGGAGAAGAAGGAGGGAGAAGGAGGAGGAAGAAGGAGGAGGGAGGAGGGAGAAGGAGAAGGAGGAGGGAGAAGGAGAAAGAGGAGGGAGAAGGAGGAGGGAGAAGGGGAAGGAAGAAGGAGAAGGGGAGGGAAGAAGGAGAAGGGGAGGGAAGAAGGAGAAGGGGAGGGAAGAAGGAGAAGGGGAGGGAAGAAGGAGAAGGGGAGGGAAGAAAGAAGGGGAAGGAAGAAAGAGAAGGGGAAGAAAGAAGGAGAAGAGGGGGGAAGAAAGAAGGAGAAGTGGAAGGAAGAAAGAAGGGGAAGGAAGGGGAAGAGGAAGAAGAAGAAGGAAGAAGAAGAAAAGAAGAAGAAGAAGAAAGAAAAAGAAGAAAGAAGAAGAAAGAAGAGAGAAGAAGAAAGAAGAAAAAAGTAGAAAGAAGAAGGGAGAAGGGAGAAGGAAGAAGGAAGAAGGAAGAAGAAGGAAGAAGGAAGAAGCAAGAAGAAGAAAGAAGGAGAAGAAGAAAGAAGAAGGAAGAAGAAGGAAGAAGAAGGAAGAAGGAAGAAGAAGGAAGAACAAGAAGGAAGAAGGAAGAAGGAAGAAAGAAGAAGCAAGAAGAAGAAGAAGAAAGAAGAAGAAAGAAGAAGGAAGAGAAAGAAGAAGGAAGAAGAAGGAAGGAAGAAGAAGGAAGAAGGAAGAAGAAGGAAAAAGGAAGAAGAAGGAAGAAGAAGCAAGAAGAAAGAAGAAGAAAGAAGAAGAAAGAAGAAGAAGAAGAAAGAAGAAGGAAGAAGAAAGAAGAAGAAAGAAGAGGAAGAAAGAAAAAAAGAAGAAAGAAGAAGAAAGGAAGAAGAAAGAAAAAAGAAAGGAAGAGGAAGAAAGAAGAAAGAAGGAAGAAGAAGAAGGAAGAAGGAAGAAAGAAGAAAGAAGGAAGAAGGAAGAAGAAAAAGGAAGAAGGAAGAAGAAGAAGGAAGAAGAACGAAGAAGCAAGAAGAAGAAGAAGAAGGAAGAAGGAAGAAGAAAGAAGAAGAAGAAAGGAAGAAGAAAGAAAAAAGAAAGGAAGAGGAAGAGGAAGAAAGAAGAAGAAGAGAAGAAGGAGGAAGAAGGAAGAAAGAAGAAGGAAGAAGAAAGAAGAAGAAAGAAGAGGAAGAAAGAAAAAAGAGGAAGAAAGAAGAAAGGAAGAAGAAAGAAAAAAGAAAGGAAGAGGAAGAAAGAAGAAGAAGAAAGAAGAAGAAAGAAGAAAGAAGAAGGAAGAAGAAGAAGGAAGAAGAAGGAAGAAGAAGGAAGAAGCAAGAAGAAGAAGAAAGAAGAAGGAAGAAGAAGAAGGAAGAAGAAGGAAGAATGAAGAAGAAAGAAGAAGAAGAAAGGAAGAAGAAAGAAAAAAGAAAGGAAGAGGAAGAGGAAGAAAGAAGAAGGAAGAAGAAGAAGGAAGAAGAAGAAGGAAGAAGAAAGAAAGAAGAAAGAAGAAAGGAAGAAAGAAAAAAGAAAGGAAGAGGAAGAGGAAGGAAGAAGAAGAAGAGAAGAAGAAGGAAGAAGGAAGAAGAAGAAGAGGAGAGATTTTTTTTTTCCTTTGAGACAGAGTTTCACTCTTGTTGCCCAGGCTGGAGTGTGGTGGCGCAATCTTGGCTCACTGCAACATCCGCCTCCCAGGTTCAAGCAATTCTCCTGCCTCAGCCTCCCAAGTAGCTGGGATTACAGGCACGTGCCATCACGCCCAGCTAATTTTTGCATCTTTAGTAGAAACAGTTTCACCATGTTGGTCAGGCTGGTCTCGGACTCCTGACCTCAGGTGATCCACCTGCCTCGGCCTCCCAAAGTGCTAGGATTACAGGCATGAGCCACCACTCCTGGCCAGAAAAGCAGATTTAAGAGATAGATCAGCCAACTGCAGTGTATGGCCCTAACTCAGATCCTGATCTGTACAACAAGAAACCACTGAGAACCACTCATGACACAGTCAGGGTCCAGGAACACACTGGGTGGGTGAGCAATCGCAGCTTTTTAACATTTCACTTGCAGAGCAACACTGTGGTGATGGCTCAAAAGGAGTCCGTAACCGTTAGAGAGGAATGATTGAAATTATATCGTGTTGGAGATTTTTGAGACGGGAAATAACTGGGGGAGGGACTAGGAGTACAGCTGTAAAGTGATTAGCCATGACTGGTAATTACGGAATTGGGTGACCGGTGCATGGGAACTCACGACACTGTCACGGCTATCTTTTTACCTATTTAAAGCTTTCCATCGGCCTGGCGCGGTGGCTCATGCCTGTAATCCCAACACTCTGGGAGGCTGAGGTGGGCAAATCATTTGAGGACAGGAGTTTGAAACCAGCCTGGCCAACATGGTGAAACCCCGTCTTTACTAAAAATACAAAATTTAGCCAGGTGTGGTGGTGGGCGCCTGTATCCCAGCTACTCGGGAGGCTGAGGCAGGAGAATCACTTGAATCCAAGAGGTGGAGGTTGCAGTGAGCCGAGATCACATCACTGCACTCCAGCCTGGACGATACAGCAAGACTCTGTCTCGAAAAAAAAAAAAAAAAAAAGCTTTCCATCATATGTAAGAAATTAAATCCTAGATGAACTAAGGTGATTGAATATTAAAAAGTAATAAAAATAAATTATTAAAGTGAAGCTGGGAAAATGTCATACTACAATAATCTGACACTATTATTGCTGTATTAAATATAAACATAGATGAGAATTCTAAAGTCCAGCTTTGGGACACCCTGATGTCCCAGAAAGCCTCAGCTTTGAGTTTGAACATAAGGCGATCTCAAGCTGCTAGCTTCCCAAAGGGGACCCCAAAAGACAACTAAGCCTGCACTCCACCCAAAGCACCTCCTTTGCAGCCACTGTCCTCCACACCCGGAACCACTGCCCGACAGAGGCAGAGAGGAGGCCACGCGCCCTGGGTGGGACAACGGCCAGGTGCCCGCCGGGGCCACTCACTTCCAGCTTCATCAGGGTGAGCAGGTCCTTCTTGGCAGCTCTGAAGATGGCATCCGACTTCCTGCTGGCCAGGGTCTCATCTGTGTGACTCTCTGAGTGGTGGGAGACCGTGGAGGGCATCTCTGCAACCATCACGCTTTTCCTGGACTGGAGAAGAACGGAGATACCGGCAATTCGAAGGGATGTGGTTGGGGAACACCGCACAAGGGCGTGGTCAGGTCTAAATCGCACAGTGCAGAAAGGCTGGCTGAGCCTCCTGAAGCTGCAGGTGCCACATGACACCAGAGCTGGCGGTGCCCCCAATGTGCCAGCAAGCCACAGAGAGGGCAGGGCCCCAAGCGGAGGGTGAGAATGACAGCCAGGGCCTACCTTGCTGGCCATGGAGCTCCTGGGGTGCTCGTCCGAGTGCAGGAAGACCCTGGCACAGTCACATGCCATCCCCAGATCAGAAGTGGCACTGCCTGGGCCCCCTACACACAGAGGGGACACTCAGGACACGGTTCGCTGGGCTACAGACACAAACATCCGCGGTGTGGGCTGAGCACACTCTGCAGTCTAACCACACAGACCCCGGCAGCTCCCTCGAGGGAGTCGGGCCCTGAGATCCCTCCACATCCTGCTTTCTTTCGGCATCTGCCTCAATGGCTTTGTGACCCACCAGCTACAGGTTTTCTCCGCAGCTTAAACCCACATGGTGCCTTCAACATTTCTGGGCACTGATAAAGGTAGCCCGGTCGGTGCCTAAAACACTGAAGGAAACCAGCCCTGGCCCTGAGCCAGATTCCTCAAACCTTGCCATGCGTGCCACACCCTGACCGCTCGCTGCGGGCAACCCTGGGTAGAGCACCCTTTCTCTCGCTGTCCATCTCAGGGATGCTGCCGCCCTCTGTATGTGAGCTCCCCTAACAGGTGCCCTGGGCCGTCACGCTGGTGCTTTGGGCTTGGCTCTTTGCAGTCCCAGCCCCATCTCGGAGGTTCGCTCTTTGCAGTCCCAGCCCCGTCTCGGAGGTTCGCTCTTTGCAGTCCCAGCCCCGTCTTGGAGGGAGGGGGTTGAGACACCCCCTCCAAAGAGCTCCCCTGTTGCTGCTTTTGGGCAGCCTCGGGCTGAGCGGGATGAAGCAGTGTGCACCCTTTTATGGCCCGCCCTCAGCATTACACATCACTACACACACAGCATATCTGACCTCTGGACCAGCTGCTGTGGATTCTGAGGAAGGGTGCACATTTTGCATGACGGGGTCATGCACTTCCAGGCACAGACCCAGCCCTGCGCGTGCAGCTGCACATGCGAGCGAGTCATCTGCACTGCGGTTTCCCATCCAAACTGGAATTCGCAACACCCATTTCTCAGCGGAATACAGAGGAACCACGCAGACACTAACCGTGGACACATGCCACACAGATGCCGTGGCCACATGGTGCTGTAGGAAGGAACCAGGCCCAGGAGCACAGCCGTGTGCCCCTCCCTGGGAAGCCAGACACGGACAGCCAGGAGCGCTGGGCCTTGCAAAGGGGCGCGTGTCTCCGAGGCTTACGCTGAGGGTGCGCTGGTCGGGTTTCACGGAGCTGCACCCTTCAGCCCTGTGCACTGTGCTGTGTGTTACTTATGCCCCCGTCAAGTCCTGCTGTTTTTTTAAAAAATCCAAACTGGAAACCAATCTATGGCAACAAAGGTCACCAGTGCTTCCTCTGGGGCTGACCCTCTGGGGTGGGCGAGAGGAGCGCAGCCCCTTTACCTGGCCGCAGCCACATAGGGGAACACTGGGGTGCAATGACCACACCTTGTACGTCAACAAGCATGTAGCTAAAATGATAAAATTTCTCACACCTGTAGTCCCAGCACTTTGGGAGGCTGAGGCAGGCAGGTCGCCTAAGGTTGGGAGTTCGAGACCAGCCTGACCAACATGGAGAAACCTGTCTCTACCAAAAATACAAAATTAGCTGGGCGTGGTGGCGCATGCCTGTTACCCCAGGTCCTCGGGAGGCTGAGGCAGGAGAATCCCTTGAACCCGGGAGGCAGAGATTGCGGTGAGCTGAGATCGCACCATTGCACTCCAGCTTGGGTGACAAGAGCAAAACTCCGTCTCAAAATAAATAAATAAAATAAAATGCGGGGGCCAGGCAAGGTGGTATGCACCTGTGGTCCTTGCTGCTCGGGAGGCCAAGCTGGAAGGATGGCTGGAGCCCAGGAGTTTGAGGCCCGGACAACACAGTGAGACTGCACCTCTTAAAAATAAATACATAAATAAACGGGCCGGGTGCAGCGGCTCATGCCTGTAATCCCAGCACTTTGAGAGGCCGAGGTGAAGGCAGCGCTTGAGGCCAGGAATTCAAGACCAGCCTGGGCAACACAGCAAGACATCTCTATCTACAAAAATTTAAAAAACTAGCCAGGTGTGGGGGCCACACCTGTGGTCCCAGCTACCCATGAGGCTGAGGTGGGTGGATCACTTGAGCCCTCATGGGCTGAGGCGGGCAGATCATTTGAGCTCAAGAGTTCGAGGCTGCAGTGAGTTGTGATTTCACCACTGCACCCCAGCCTGGGCCATGGAGCAAGGCCTTACCTCAAAAAAAGAAAAAGAAAAAGAAAAAGTGGTGGATCAACTAGATAGCCATTTAGAAAAGGATGTATCGGCTGGGCGCGGCGGCTCACGCCTGGAATCCCAGCACTCTGGGAGGACGAGGCGGGCAGATCACGAGGTCAGGAGATCGAGACCATCCTGGCCAACATGGTGAAACCCCATCTCTACTAAAAATATAAAAAATTAGCTGGGCGTGGTGGCGGGCGCCTGTAATAACAGCTACCCGGCGGCTGAGGCAGGAGAATTGCTTGAACCCCAGAGATGGAGCTTGCAGTGAGCTGAGATCGCACTATTGCATTCCAGCCTGGGCAACAAGAGCGAGACTCTGTCTCAAAAAAAAAAAAAAAAAAAAAAAGAAAAAGAAAAAGAAAAAAGAGAAGGATATATCTTGACCCCTACTCACTTTCTACAAAAGAATAAATTCTAGATGGATAATACGAAAGGTAAAATGTTAAATCTTACAGACAGATTTCTTAAACAGGACACAAAATTAACCACAAAAGAAAAATATTGATAAATTAGATCCCATTAAGTTTAAAATTTCCTATTCATCAAAAGACACCACTAAGACAGTAAAAAGTGATAGAAAATATTTTTAATATACATACTGGACAAAGGAATCATACAGAGAATATATAAAGAATTCCTATTAATAAGAAAATGAAAGCTAAGAGGAAAATGGGCAAAAGACAAAGAAGGCTATCCAAGTGGACATGAAAGGTGCTCGGCCTCACAGCTCAAGAAGACAGAATCAGAGCACAGGCAGGCTCCACTGCACGCCCACCAGAAGACAGAGAGCAGCACGTGCTGGGCCAGAAGTAGCCGCTAACCATGGGCGGCCAGTGAGCACCTGCAGTGTGGCTGGCATGAGTGAGTTTAGCTGGCATGAGTGAGTTTAGCTGGTGCGAGTGAGTTTAGCTGGTGCGAGTGAGTTTAGCTGGCATGAGTGAGTTTAGCTGGCGTGAGTGAGTTTAGCTGGTGTGAGTGAGTTTAGCTGGTATGAGTGAGTTTAGCTGGCGCTAGTGAGTTTAGCTGGCATGAGTGAGTTTAGCTGGCATGAGTGAGTTTAGCTGGCGCGAGTGAGTTCAGCTGGCATGAGTGAGTTCAGCTGGCATGAGTGAGTTCAGCTGATATGAGTGGGTTTAGCTGGTGTGAGTGAGTTTAGCCGGTATGAATGAGTTTAGTTGGTGTGAATGAGTTTAGCCGGTGTGAATGAGTTTAGCCGGTGTGAATGAGTTTAGCCGGTACGAATGAGTTTAGCCGGTACGAATGAGTTTAGCCGGTACGAATGAGTTTAGCCAGCATGAATGAGTTTAGCCGGCGTGAGTGAGTTTAGCCGGTACGAATGAGTTTAGCCGGCGTGAATGAGTTTAGCCGGCGTGAATGAGTTTAGCCGGCGTGAATGAGTTTAGCCGGTACGAATGAGTTTAGCTGGTACGAATGAGTTTAGCCGGTGTGAATGAGTTTGGCTGGTGTGAATGAGTTTGGCTGGTGTGAATGAGTTTACTGGTACGAATGAGTTTAGCCGGCATGAATGAGTTTAGCCGGCGTGAGTGAGTTTAGCCGGCGTGAATGAGTTTAGCCGGTACGAATGAGTTTAGCCGGTACGAATGAGTTTAGCCGGTACGAATGAGTTTAGCTGGTGTGAATGAGTTTAGCTGGTGTGAATGAATTTAGCTGGTATGAATGAGTTTAGCTGGTACTAATGAGTTTAGCTGGTATGAACAAGTTTAGCTGGTACGAATAAGTTTAGCTGGCATGAATGAGTTTAGCTGGCATGAGTGAGTTTAGCTGGTGTGAATGAGTTTAGCTGGTGTGAATGAGTTTAGCTGGTGTGAATGAGTTTACTGGTACGAATGAGTTTAGCTGGCATGAATGAGTTTAGCTGGCATGAATGAGTTTAGCTGGCGTGAATGAGTTTAGCCGGTACGAATGAGTTTAGCTGGCATGAGTGAGTTTAGGTGTCAACAGTCACATGAGGCTTGTGGCCCCATGATGCACAGCACAGGCATGGAGCCCCCACAGCAGTCGGATGAGGTTGAGGAGTAGACGCTGGTGTCAGTGCCTGAAACGCCACCAGACAGTGCCCCCATGTGGGTGGAAAGCCACCCAGGTGCCGAGGCATGAGATTGAAGGCACAAGCTGTTCCAATATAATCAAGAAAATAGTTAGGATAAGAGAAAGTTATATTCGAAATAGGATATAGAGATGATTACATATGGATATTATCAATCATTAGTTTTCTGTATTAACCTTTGTATTATTATTATAACCAAAGAAAAACCAGGCCATACAGAGTTAGGAGCTGAAGGGACATTGTGAGAAGCGACCAGAAGACAAGAGTGTGAGCTCTGTCACGCCCAGATAAGGGCCGCTTGAGGGATCCTTGGTCTAGTGGTAGCGCCAGTGCCTGGGAAGGCACCCATTACTTAGCAGACCTTGGTCTAGTGGTAGTGCCAGTGCCTGGAAGGCAGCCGTTACTTAGCAGACCTTGGTCTAGCGGTAGCGCCAGTGCCTGGGAAGGTACCCGTTACTTAGCAGACCTTGGTCTAGCGGTAGCGTCAGTGCCTGGGAAGACACCCGTTACTTAGCAGACCTTGGTCTAGCGGTAGCGTCAGTGCCTGGGAAGACACCCGTTACTTAGCAGACCTTGGTCTAGCGGTAGTGACAGTGCCTGGGCACCTGTTACTTAGCAGACCTTGGTCTAGCGGTAATGTCAGTGCCTGGGAAGATACCTGTTACTTAGCAGACCTTGGTCTAGCGGTAGTGCCAGTGCCTGGGCAGGCACCCGTTACTTAGCAGACCTTGGTCTAGCGGTAGTGCCAGTGCCTGGGCACCTGTTACTTAGCAGACCTTGGTCTAGCGGTAGTGCCAGTGCCTGGAAGGCAGCCGTTACTTAGCAGACCTTGGTCTAGTGGTAGCGTCAGTGCCTGGGAAGGCACCTGTTACTTAGCAGACCTTGGTCTAGAGGTAGCATCAGTGCCTGGGAAGACACCCGTTACTTAGCAGACCTTGGTCTAGCGTTAGCGCCAGTGCCTGGGCACCTGTTACTTAGCAGACCTTGGTCTAGCAGTAGTGCCAGTGCCTGGAAGGCACCCGTTACTTAGCAGACTTTGGTCTAGTGGTAGCGCCAGTGCCTGGGAAGGTACCCGTTACTTAGCAGACCTTGGTCTAGCGTTAGCGCCAGTGCCTGGGCACCTGTTACTTAGCAGACCTTGGTCTAGCAGTAGTGCCAGTGCCTGGAAGGCACCCGTTACTTAGCAGACCTTGGTCTAGCGGTAGCGCCAGTGCCTGGAAGGCACCCGTTACTTAGCAGACCTTGGTCTAGCAGTAGCGCCAGTGCCTGGGAAGGCACCCGTTACTTAGCAGACCGGGAAAGGGAGTCTCCCTTTCCCTGGGAGAGTTAGCGAGCACTCTGCTCCACCAGCTCTTGTGGGGGGCCTGACATTCCCCAGGCCTGCCTGCAGTCATCCGGAGGCTTCAACGTCTCCCTGTGGTGCTGTGCTTTGGTGGTCACGCTCCTTGTCCACTTTCATATTCCGCCTGTACACCTGCTGCTTCTCTTAAGTTCTTAGAAGATAGCAGTAGCAGAATTAGCGAAAGCATTAAAGTCTTTGACCTCTCCGATGAGTGCATAGAAGAAATGCTCACGTCTGCTGTCCTCCCTCTCTGCTTCAGCTACCACAAAGAGAAAGGCCCCTTGTCACGTGGACACGTGACTTGCTTGACCTTATCAATCACTTGAGATGACTCACACTCCTTACCCTGCCCCCTTGCCTTGTATACAATAAATAGCAGTGTGTCCAGGCCTTCGGGGCCACTACCGGACTCTGTGCACTGGTGGTAGTGGCCCTTGGGCCCAGCTGTCCTTCCTACTATCTCTTAGTCTCGTGTCTTATTTTTCTACAATCTCTCATCTCCGCACATGAAGAGGAAACCCACAAGGCCCTGTAGGGCTGGACCCTACACCCCCGAGCCAAGCACACGTGACTCCATGATCCAGCAGCCCCAACAGAAACGTGTAGACGCTCGTGCAGTGGACGCACAGAGGCAAACATTCACACGGCGAAGCCTGCACCACAACGAGAAGATGGGGAGGCTTCTCCACATGACGGCATGGATGGACTTCCCCACGGGACGCGGAGCAGGGAAGCCAAACGCAAATGCACACCACACGGCTCCACTTCTAAAAAGGAAAACAGGCCAACCCCACCTAGGCTGGCAGACATCGGGGTGGTAGGCAGCCGTGGTGGGGAGCAGGTTTTACAACCAGACATGGCTGCTGGTGGTAACAACAGGAGCATGAACGGGGCTTACAGGGCCTCATTTATGTTTCTTTACCTGGTTCACAAGTGAGTTCAGTTTATGGAGTCATCAAACCGTCCACCTGCAATGTGCATCCTGCATGTGCATTATACAACCATCACTAGTTAATAAACAACAACTGGGCCGGGTGTAGTGGCTCATGCCTGTTATCCCAACACTTTGGGAGGCTGAGGCAGGAGGATCACTTGAGCCCAGGAGTTTGAAACCAGCCTGGGTAACATGGCAAGACACCCTCTCTATAGGAAACAAGAAAAATAAAAAGAAAATACAAAAAAAAAAAAAAAAGCCAAGTGCAGTGGTGTGCCTGTAGTCCCAACTACTCAAGAGGCTGAGGTGGGAGGATCACTTGAACCCAGAGGGTTGAGGCCGCAGTGAGCCCCTGTCTGAAAAAAAAAAAAAAAAAAAAAAGCTGTTGCTTAAAAAAATCCATGTAGATTCAGATACCTGATGCCCGATGGCACAAAAAAAGCAAGAGAGAGACGACAGATTGTTTTGTTAATGGTGTTGGGTAAATTATCACCATAAAGAGTACGAAAAAGATGAATTTCTTCCCTCATTCTTGCAGTATAAACTACAGATAAATGAAAGACCTCTATGTGAAAGGCAAAACTAAAAGCTAATAAAAATAGTCTTTGAGGCCAGGTGCAGTGGCTCGGCCTGTAATCCCAGCACTTTGGGAGGCAGAGGTGGGCGGATCACCTGAGGTTGGGAGTTTGAGACCAGCCTGGCCAACATGGAGAAACCTGGTCTCTACTAAAAATACAAAATTAGCCAGGTGTGGTGATGCGTGCCTAAAATAGGCTGAGGCAGGAGAATCACTCGAACCTGGGAGGCAGAGGTTGCGGTGAGCTGAGATCACGCCATTGCACTCCAGCCAGGGCAACAAGAGTGAAACTCTGTCTCAAAAAAAAAAAATTAAAAAACAGAAATAAATAAAACAGTCTTTGGAAAATTTATTTATGACTCAGGAATAAGAAAAGAATAAATAAGACCCAAAACACAAATCACAGGTGCCAAGGCAAAATGCTGGCTTTACACAAAAGAACATCAGGGTCCCTGTTGCGTGAGGGTCCCGTGGCAGCATTTTCCAGCTCATGGACAAGAGGGAAGAGAATCTCCAACAACTGAAACTAACAAGACAAGAGGGAAGAGAATCTCCAACAAAAACTAAGGAGACAACGGGGAAGAGAATCTCCAAAAGTGAAACTAACCAGGGATCTCTACCTACAGCACATAAAGAATCAACACAAATCAACCAAACTCCAGAATCCTGCAGAAAGTAGGCGGAGAATACGACCAGACAATCTGAGAGGGACGCCCAGATGGAACCGAATACAGCAGGAGCCGATGAGCTTGCTGGTGACCCCCGGGTGGCAGACGGCGGAGGGGGCAGGTCTGCGGCAGGAGCATGGCTGCCCTGCCGGGCAGGATGGACTTGGAGGCTGCCCTGAAAATGCCCTGGGCCCTGTGGCCGGGCTGCGGGTGGGTCACCCGGCTGTTGAGGTGCCCAGGCCCTGTGGTTGGGCTGTGGGTGGGTCACCCGGCTGTTGAGGTACCCGGGCCCTGTGGCCGGGCTGCGGGCGGGTCACCCGGCTGTTGAGGTGCCCGGGCCCTGTGGCTGGGCTGCGGGCGGGTCACCCGGCTGTTGAGGTGCCCGGGCCCTGTGGCTGGGCTGCGGGCGGGTCACCCGGCTGTTGAGGTGCCCGGGCCCTGTGGGTGGGTCACCCGGCTGTTGAGGTGCCCGGGCCCTGTGGGTGGGTCACCCGGCTGTTGAGGTGCCCGGGCCCTGTGGGTGGGTCACCCGGCTGTTGAGGTGCCCGGGCCCTGTGGGTGGGTCACCCGGCTGTTGAGGTGCCCGGGCCCTGTGGGTGGGTCACCCGGCTGTTGAGGTGCCCGGGCCCTGTGGGTGGGTCACCCGGCTGTTGAGGTGCCCGGGCCCTGTGGGTGGGTCACCCGGCTGTTGAGGTGCCCGGGCCCTGTGGCTGGGCTGTGGGCGGGTCACCCGGCTGTTGAGGTTTTGCTACACATCAGTTACAGCAAAGGTCCCCGCGGGGAGGCACAGGTCAGCAGCGCTGGGGAAGGAAGGGCAGGCTTGCTAGAGACCCGGGACGCAAGGCAGGAGAGGGACCACGCAGGGAGGGCGGGAAGGGCCGAGCACATGGCTCTGCGGGGCATCTGGTGGCACCGGCCTAGCCCTGGCGGTGGTGAGGGTAAGACAGGGCAGGCACGCAGAGGAGCACACCAGGGTGTTCCAGGGTGTTCTGGGCAGCAGGACGGCCACCAAGCCTCAACCCTAGAGCCAGAGGACAGGCACGGGCCCCTCTGGGCATGTGGGGCTCTAGTGGAGGGCGCCCGCCTCGGCGGCGATGCTGGGCGTCAGTGCAGCTCAGCCTGGGTCTCAGATGCCAAGGGCCTGTGGGTCACACTGGCTGGGCAGCCGTCGAGGTTCTTTACCTTGTGGGGCCGAAGGGTCGGGGTCACCTGCCCCGGGCTTCTCCAGCTCGTCCAAGATCTCTTTGCGAATGGAAGGCGCGGGGACGGAGTGGCTCCTCTTCAGCAGGGGCCCAGCAGCTGCTGGGCGGCCGCCCCGTGATCTGCTGGGGAGGCAGCCGTGAGCAACCTTGGTTTGCACGCACTCCCTGGCGTCTGGTGCAGCCCACTCGGGGCCACGCGGGGAGCAGGGTCCCCACAGCAGCAGCAGCTGGTGTGCCCCACAGTGCCCTGCGCACCTGCACACACTCTGGACCAGCCCTCGGGCCACCAGGCCGTCTGCATCTGCCAGGCCAGCAGGTGAGTGCAAGCGAGTGCCGGCCTCTGACTAGCCCTGGCCCCTCCCTGCCCTAATCACCCCTCCCACATCCCCCTCCTCCCAATCCCCCTCCCCACCCCATCCCCCTTCCCCTAAATCCCCCTCC
The DNA here is from genome assembly GCF_028885625.2 of Pongo pygmaeus. Taxonomy (NCBI): domain Eukaryota; kingdom Metazoa; phylum Chordata; class Mammalia; order Primates; family Hominidae; genus Pongo; species Pongo pygmaeus. Next base: position 128,284,042 of record NC_072386.2, read on the forward strand.
CCCCCAATCCCTCTCCCCCAAATGCCCCCTCCCACCCTATCCCCCTTCCCCCAAATCCCCCCTCCCCCCAATCCCTCTCCCCCAAATGCCCCCTCCCCACCTCAATCCCCCCTCCCCCAAATCCTCCCTCCCTACCCCAACCCCCTCCCCCAAATCCTCCCTCCCTACCCCAAAGCCCCTTCCCCGAAATCCCCCTCCCCACCCCAATCCCTCCTCCCCGCCCCTTCCATCCCTACCCCAATCCCCCATGCGCCCCGCCCCCATCCCTACCCTAATCCCCTGCCCCCCTCCAAGGCCTTGCTGCCCTGATTGTCCTGCTGTGGGCCAAGTGCCTTGAAGGCAAACTCCATCCAGGTGGGGCTGCCGGCCAGGCCCTTTCTCAGGGCGTCCCCTCGGTGGATGCGGCTGTCTGGGCTCGCCTGGGGTGGGCCACGCAGGGCTGCATCTGCCCCTCAGGTGAAACGAGGAAGGAGCCTGGCCTTGCCGACACCGACCACACAGGTTGAAGGAGGCTGCCCCGCCTGGACACTGTCCTTACCACAGAGGCCCAGGAGGCCCCCCAGCCCTGGTCTCTGCCAAGACCCCATCCAGGACAGCTGCTGCCCCATCAAGTCACACAGACCTAATCCAGTGAAGGAAATGCCATTCAGGCAACGACACATACTCTAAAATACACTTTGAGGCCAGGTGCGGTGGCTCACACCTGTAATCCAAACAACTTGGGAGGCCAAGGTGGGAGGATCACTCGAGACCAGGAGTTCAAGATCAGCCTGGACCACGTAGCGAGACGCCATCTTTACAAAAAATTAAAAATAAAAGTAAATGAGCTGGGCGTGGTGGCATGCACCTGTGGACCAAGCTACTCAGGAGGCTGATGCAGGAGAATCCTTTGAGCCAGTGACGTTGGGATGGCAGTGAGCCAATATCACACCACTGCATCCAGACTGGGCAACAGAGCAAAACCTTGTCTCAATAATAATAATAATTATAATAATATTAATAATAAAAATAAAATGCATTTCTGGGAAAAAGCACATCAGCCAGAGTTGTGTTTAAAGGTGGCTGTGATCCTCATGGGGTCTCCCAAGCACACATGAGTGGAGGAGTAACTCCACTCTGCTCACTCCATCCCTCTCTCACTCACTCCACCCTGTCCACTCCATCCTCACCCACTCCACTCTACTCACTCCATCCTCACTCACTCCACTCTACTCACTCCATCCTCACTCACTCCACTCTGTCCACTCCATCCTCACTCACTCCACTCTACTCACTCCATCCTCACTCACTCCACTCTACTCACTCCATCCTCACTCACTCCACTCTGCTCACTCCATCCTCACTCACTCCACTCTACTCACTCCATCCTCACTCACTCCACTCTGCTCACTCCATCCTCACTGACTCCACTCTACTCACTCCATCCTCACTCACTCCACTCTACTCACTCCATCCTCACTCACTCCACTCTACTCACTCCATCCTCACTCACTCCACTCTGTCCACTCCATCCTCACTCACTCCACTCTACTCACTCCATCCTCACTCACTCCACTCTACTCACTCCATCCTCACTCACTCCACTCTACTCACTCCATCCTCACTCACTCCACTCTGTCCACTCCATCCTCACTCACTCCACTCTACTCACTCCATCCTCACTCACTCCACTCTACTCACTCCATCCTCACTCACTCCACTCTGTCCACTCCATCCTCACTCACTCCACTCTACTCACTCCATCCTCACTCACTCCACTCTGCTCACTCCATCCTCACTGACTCCACTCTACTCACTCCATCCTCACTCACTCCACTCTGTCCACTCCATCCTCACTCACTCCACTCTACTCACTCCATCCTCACTCACTCCACTCTACTCACTCCATCCTCACTCACTCCACTCTGCTCACTCCATCCTCACTCACTCCACTCTACTCACTCCATCCTCACTCACTCCACTCTGTCCACTCCATCCTCACTCACTCCACTCTACTCACTCCATCCTCACTCACTCCACTCTACTCACTCCATCCTCACTCACTCCACTCTACTCACTCCATCCTCACTCACTCCACTCTACTCACTCCATCCTCACTCACTCCACTCTACTCACTCCATCCTCACTCACTCCACTCTACTCACTCCATCCCCCACTCACTCCACTCTACTCACTCCATCCTCACTCACTCCACTCTGTCCACTCCATCCTCACTCACTCCACTCTACTCACTCCATCCTCACTCACTCCACTCTGCTCACTCCATCCTCACTCACTCCACTCTGTCCACTCCATCCTCACTCACTCCACTCTACTCACTCCATCCTCACTCACTCCACTCTACTCACTCCATCCTCACTCACTCCACTCTACTCACTCCATCCTCACTCACTCCACTCTACTCACTCCATCCTCACTCACTCCACTCTACTCACTCCATCCTCACTCACTCCACTCTACTCACTCCATCCTCACTCACTCCACTCTGCTCACTCCATCCTCACTCACTCCACTCTACTCACTCCATCCTCACTCACTCCACTCTGTCCACTCCATCCTCACTCACTCCACTCTACTCACTCCATCCTCACTCACTCCACTCTGCTCACTCCATCCTCACTCACTCCACTCTACTCACTCCATCCTCACTCACTCCACTCTACTCACTCCATCCTCACTCACTCCACTCTACTCACTCCATCCTCACTCACTCCACTCTACTCACTCCATCCTCACTCACTCCACTCTGCTCACTCCATCCTCACTGACTCCACTCTACTCACTCCATCCTCACTCACTCCACTCTACTCACTCCATCCTCACTCACTCCACTCTGCTCACTCCATCCTCACTCACTCCACTCTGTCCACTCCATCCTCACTCACTCCACTCTACTCACTCCATCCTCACTCACTCCACTCTACTCACTCCATCCTCACTCACTCCACTCTGTCCACTCCATCCTCACTCACTCCACTCTACTCACTCCATCCTCACTCACTCCACTCTACTCACTCCATCCTCACTCACTCCACTCTACTCACTCCATCCTCTCTCACTCCACTCTGTCCACTCCATCCTCACTCACTCCACTCTGTCCACTCCATCCTCACTCACTCCACTCTGTCCACTCCATCCTCTCTCACTCCACTCTACTCACTCCATCCTCACTCACTCCACTCTACTCACTCCATCCTCACTCACTCCACTCTGCTCACTCCATCCTCACTCACTCCACTCTGCTCACTCCATCCTCACTCACTCCACTCTGCTCACTCCATCCTCACTCACTCCACTCTACTCACTCCATCCTCACTCACTCCACTCTGCTCACTCCATCCTCACTCACTCCACTCTGTCCACTCCATCCTCACTCACTCCACTCTACTCACTCCATCCTCACTCACTCCACTCTACTCACTCCATCCTCACTCACTCCACTCTGCTCACTCCATCCTCACTCACTCCACTCTACTCACTCCATCCTCACTCACTCCACTCTGTCCACTCCATCCTCACTCACTCCACTCTACTCACTCCATCCTCACTCACTCCACTCTACTCACTCCATCCTCACTCACTCCACTCTACTCACTCCATCCTCACTCACTCCACTCTACTCACTCCATCCCCCACTCACTCCACTCTACTCACTCCATCCTCACTCACTCCACTCTGTCCACTCCATCCTCACTCACTCCACTCTACTCACTCCATCCTCACTCACTCCACTCTGTCCACTCCATCCTCACTCACTCCACTCTACTCACTCCATCCTCACTCACTCCACTCTGTCCACTCCATCCTCACTCACTCCACTCTACTCACTCCATCCTCACTCACTCCACTCTACTCACTCCATCCTCACTCACTCCACTCTACTCACTCCATCCTCACTCACTCCACTCTACTCACTCCATCCCCCACTCACTCCACTCTACTCACTCCATCCTCACTCACTCCACTCTGTCCACTCCATCCTCACTCACTCCACTCTACTCACTCCATCCTCACTCACTCCACTCTGTCCACTCCATCCTCACTCACTCCACTCTGCTCACTCCATCCTCACTCACTCCACTCTACTCACTCCATCCTCACTCACTCCACTCTACTCACTCCATCCTCACTCACTCCACTCTACTCACTCCATCCTCACTCACTCCACTCTACTCACTCCATCCTCACTCACTCCACTCTACTCACTCCATCCTCACTCACTCCACTCTGCTCACTCCATCCTCACTCACTCCACTCTACTCACTCCATCCTCACTCACTCCACTCTACTCACTCCATCCTCACTCACTCCACTCTACTCACTCCATCCTCACTCACTCCACTCTACTCACTCCATCCTCACTCACTCCACTCTGCTCACTCCATCCTCACTCACTCCACTCTACTCACTCCATCCTCACTCACTCCACTCTGTCCACTCCATCCTCACTCACTCCACTCTACTCACTCCATCCTCACTCACTCCACTCTACTCACTCCATCCTCACTCACTCCACTCTACTCACTCCATCCTCACTCACTCCACTCTGCTCACTCCATCCTCACTGACTCCACTCTACTCACTCCATCCTCACTCACTCCACTCTGCTCACTCCATCCTCACTCACTCCACTCTGTCCACTCCATCCTCACTCACTCCACTCTACTCACTCCATCCTCACTCACTCCACTCTGCTCACTCCATCCTCACTCACTCCACTCTACTCACTCCATCCTCACTCACTCCACTCTACTCACTCCATCCTCACTCACTCCACTCTACTCACTCCATCCTCACTCACTCCACTCTACTCACTCCATCCTCACTCACTCCACTCTGCTCACTCCATCCTCACTGACTCCACTCTACTCACTCCATCCTCACTCACTCCACTCTACTCACTCCATCCTCACTCACTCCACTCTGCTCACTCCATCCTCACTCACTCCACTCTGTCCACTCCATCCTCACTCACTCCACTCTACTCACTCCATCCTCACTCACTCCACTCTACTCACTCCATCCTCACTCACTCCACTCTGTCCACTCCATCCTCACTCACTCCACTCTACTCACTCCATCCTCACTCACTCCACTCTACTCACTCCATCCTCACTCACTCCACTCTACTCACTCCATCCTCTCTCACTCCACTCTGTCCACTCCATCCTCACTCACTCCACTCTGTCCACTCCATCCTCACTCACTCCACTCTGTCCACTCCATCCTCTCTCACTCCACTCTACTCACTCCATCCTCACTCACTCCACTCTGTCCACTCCATCCTCACTCACTCCACTCTACTCACTCCATCCTCACTCACTCCACTCTACTCACTCCATCCTCACTCACTCCACTCTGTCCACTCCATCCTCACTCACTCCACTCTACTCACTCCATCCTCACTCACTCCACTCTACTCACTCCATCCTCACTCACTCCACTCTGCTCACTCCATCCTCACTCACTCCACTCTGCTCACTCCATCCTCACTCACTCCACTCTGCTCACTCCATCCTCACTCACTCCACTCTACTCACTCCATCCTCACTCACTCCACTCTGCTCACTCCATCCTCACTCACTCCACTCTGTCCACTCCATCCTCACTCACTCCACTCTACTCACTCCATCCTCACTCACTCCACTCTACTCACTCCATCCTCTCTCACTCCACTCTACTCACTCCATCCTCACTCACTCCACTCTGTCCACTCCATCCTCACTCACTCCACTCTACTCACTCCATCCTCACTCACTCCACTCTACTCACTCCATCCTCACTCACTCCACTCTGTCCACTCCATCCTCACTCACTCCACTCTACTCACTCCATCCTCACTCACTCCACTCTACTCACTCCATCCTCACTCACTCCACTCTGCTCACTCCATCCTCACTCACTCCACTCTGCTCACTCCATCCTCACTCACTCCACTCTGCTCACTCCATCCTCACTCACTCCACTCTACTCACTCCATCCTCACTCACTCCACTCTGCTCACTCCATCCTCACTCACTCCACTCTGTCCACTCCATCCTCACTCACTCCACTCTACTCACTCCATCCTCACTCACTCCACTCTGCTCACTCCATCCTCACTCACTCCACTCTACTCACTCCATCCTCACTCACTCCACTCTGTCCACTCCATCCTCACTCACTCCACTCTACTCACTCCATCCTCACTCACTCCACTCTACTCACTCCATCCTCACTCACTCCACTCTACTCACTCCATCCTCACTCACTCCACTCTACTCACTCCATCCCCCACTCACTCCACTCTACTCACTCCATCCTCACTCACTCCACTCTGTCCACTCCATCCTCACTCACTCCACTCTACTCACTCCATCCTCACTCACTCCACTCTGTCCACTCCATCCTCACTCACTCCACTCTACTCACTCCATCCTCACTCACTCCACTCTGTCCACTCCATCCTCACTCACTCCACTCTACTCACTCCATCCTCACTCACTCCACTCTACTCACTCCATCCTCACTCACTCCACTCTACTCACTCCATCCTCACTCACTCCACTCTACTCACTCCATCCCCCACTCACTCCACTCTACTCACTCCATCCTCACTCACTCCACTCTGTCCACTCCATCCTCACTCACTCCACTCTACTCACTCCATCCTCACTCACTCCACTCTGTCCACTCCATCCTCACTCACTCCACTCTGCTCACTCCATCCTCACTCACTCCACTCTACTCACTCCATCCTCACTCACTCCACTCTACTCACTCCATCCTCACTCACTCCACTCTACTCACTCCATCCTCACTCACTCCACTCTACTCACTCCATCCTCACTCACTCCACTCTACTCACTCCATCCTCACTCACTCCACTCTGCTCACTCCATCCTCACTCACTCCACTCTACTCACTCCATCCTCACTCACTCCACTCTACTCACTCCATCCTCACTCACTCCACTCTACTCACTCCATCCTCACTCACTCCACTCTACTCACTCCATCCTCACTCACTCCACTCTGCTCACTCCATCCTCACTCACTCCACTCTACTCACTCCATCCTCACTCACTCCACTCTGTCCACTCCATCCTCACTCACTCCACTCTACTCACTCCATCCTCACTCACTCCACTCTACTCACTCCATCCTCACTCACTCCACTCTACTCACTCCATCCTCACTCACTCCACTCTGCTCACTCCATCCTCACTGACTCCACTCTACTCACTCCATCCTCACTCACTCCACTCTGCTCACTCCATCCTCACCCACTCCACCCTGTCCACTCCATCCCCCACTCACTCACTCCACCCTGTCCACTCCATCCCCCACTCACTCACTCCACTCTGCTCACTCCATCCCCCACTCACTCACTCCACTCTGTCCACTCCATCCTCACTCACTCCACTCTGTCCACTCCATCCTCACTCACTCCACTCTGTCCACTCCATCCCTCACTCACTGACTCCACTCTGCTCACTCCATTCCCTCCTCACTCTCATCAGCATTGCTTCATTTAATTTCATATACTTTTGTTAGTCACTTCAACTCTTTTGGGAACATGATGGGCTATAAATAACCAAGTGCGCACCTCATCTGTAGGGTGGCTGTTAACTCCATCACACAGATCGTCCTGGGGTGACTCATGCGGTGCACGCTGCACCCTACCACTTCCTCCTCAGATTCAGGTCCCCTAGTTAGCGCTCAGAACAGCGCGTGAGAGCCCAACGCGGGAGGCCCGCTCCCCACCAGGCACCTGGCCCAGGCCAAGCATGCAGGGAGAATTCTGGGAACAACTGAAGAATGCAGGGTGAAGAGTCCTGGGCCTGTCTGAGGACATCCGGGCCTCATGTGAGGAGACGGGGACACCTGAGGAGACCTGGGGAGGTCTGAGAACATCCAGCCCGCATGTGAGGAGACGGGGACACCTGAGGAGACCTGGGGGGCCATCTGATGAGACCTGGCGGGCACGTGAGGTGACCTGGGGGGCATGTGAGGTGACTTGTGGGACTTGTAGGGTGACCTGGGCCGTGTGAGGTGACCCGGGGATGTGTGAGGTGGCCTCAGGCATGTGCAAGATGACCTGGGGTGACCTGAGGCAGTGGGAGCAGGATCCCCCGGACTCTGGGGCTGGACACTGCCCTCCTTGGTGCAGGACAGTACCTGAGTCACAGGACTCCTGGAGCCGTGGTGGCTTTTTAGGCTGCTCTTCTTCGCCATAGAACACCTGCTTCTTGGCCTTCCCGGCAGCCACGCTGGCTACAGACACGAGAGGGATGGCCTGGCTCTCCTGGGACACAAGAAGGAAGTTCAGTGCCACCCCAGGAACACCCCACACCCACTGACAGGTGTGGGCCCCTCAAAGGTGTGACAGGTGTGGTCCCCTCAAAGGTGTGACAGGTGTGAGCCTCTCAAAGGTGTGACAGGTGTGGGCCTCTCAAGGCAAAGTTTAAGCTGCATTTCAGGCAAGGGAAGAGGCCAATCATCAACCCAGAAATCCAGTTATTCAAGAAAAGGACTGGTCTGTTTAAAGCAACCAAGCTCAGCCTGCTTTTACCCTAGGCCCTGTCTCAAACACTTTATCAAGTCAACATAATGCCTCAAATTGTCAGAACCTTAATACTCTTCATTAAAACAACAAATAATGTAGAAAACAAAAAGATATTCCCTTAATGTCAACAACTGAAGATGACAAGCCCTAAAATGTCATCAGAATTATAATTTCCAACTGAAATGCACATATTAAAGACTAATGCGTGCTGGGCATTTACTAACCGAGCTCCACTTGCCCCAGGACTAAAGAGAGCCCTCCACATATCAGGCTACTGTTTCGGGCAGTGGGGATGGAGCAGAGCACGAAACCCTGGTCTCACTCAGTTCCCACGAGAGCTCGGCTAGGTGCGGACCGTCCCACATCCCGGCCAAGTGCCTCCCAGGGTTACACTGCTGGGAGGAGGGAGAGCCGGGGTTGACAGCCTTGTGCCCTTGATAATGCGCTGTACCCTCCAAACGGGTCACAGTTCGGGGTCAGCTCCGCCCCACCGGGTTCAGATAGGAGGAGCAGTCAAGGGCAACACACAGGGAGTGCTGGCAACAGGGACCCCACGTGACGGGCATGGGGAGGGGCAGCCTCTGCTGGACGCGGCCGTAGGGACTCCACGGGATGGGCATGGGGAGGGGCAGCCTGCGCTGGACACAGACGTAGGGACCCCATGGGATGGGCATGGGGAGGGGCAGCCTCTGCTGGACGCGGCCGTAGGGACTCCACGGGATGGGCATGGGGAGGGGCAGCCTGCGCTGGACACAGACGTAGGGACCCCAAGGGACGGGCATGGGGAGGGGCAGCCTCTGCTGGACACAGACGTAGGGACCCCATGGGACGGGCATGGGGAGGGGCAGCCTCTGCTGGACGCGGCCGTAGGGACCCCATGGGACGGGCATGGGGAGGGGCAGCCTCTCCTGGACAGGGCCGTCAGCTCGGTGTGCAGCCTGCAGGGCCAGAAAGGGAAGGAGCATGTGTGCGGCTGCCGATGTCCTACAGAACACAGGTGACCAAAGGAAGACTCATCACAGAGTCCTGAACGGGAGCTGCAGAGGCACCAGGCAGCTGCTCACAACCGTGTGGGCCTCCAGAGGGACAACTCCAGCATCGGAGAAGGAATTCCACCTTTCCCAAGTCCCAACGGATCAGAGATTTTAGAACACAAGGCCCAGGAGAATCAAGCCTCCAAATCGACTAGCAGGTGCTTTAAGGTAGGAGAATAAACACAGCGCAACCATCCCCTCCCAAAGTCCTAATGACCAGCAACTGGGAAGACCACAGCTGTTGCTGGCACTGCCCCACCAGGCACTGGGCGCCTGCTGTGCCAACCAATAGCTGTCCCGATGCCAGCTGCATGGAGCAACATGGGGCTCTGTGAGCTGGTTTTCACTTACAGGGTTGAAGAGCTCTGTGGTCAGGCCGAGGTAGTTGTGCAGAGCCAGAAAGGTCACCCTCTGCAGCCGCACCATGATGATCTGCAACAACACGCCAGCTGCGCGGTGACCACCGACCTGGGGTACAGGGCGGGCCCCCGGCAGCACCACACAGAGCACTGAGAACTGTGCCCCAAACCCCGCAGATGCCACAGACCAAACCCTCTCAGGGTGAAAAACCCCGCAGACCTGACACCTCACCACGGTCATGTAAGACGTTCACATCACGGGGAATGAGGCAAGGGGCACATGAAGACTGCATTGTTTTCGCAAGTTTTCTATAAATCTAAAGTTACTCCAAAGTGAGAAGTTTAATAAAAATGTAAAAATCTCTTTGGGGGTAGTGAGGGATCTTAAGACCTCTTTGAGGTTGTGAACATTCATTTTTATTTTAAGATATATATTACAATTTTTTTTTTTTTGAGATGGAGTCTCGTTCTGTTGCCCAGGCTGGAGTGCAGTGGCACGATCTCGGCTCACTGCAAGCTCCACCTCCCGGGTTCACACCATTCTCCTGCCTCAGCCTCCCGAGTAGCTGGGACTACAGGTGCCCGCCACCACACCCGGCTAATTTTTTGTATTTTTAGTAGAGATGGGGTTTCAGGATGGTCTCGATCTCCTGACTTTGTGATCCACCCGCCTCGGCCTCCCAAAGTGTTGGGATTACAGGCGTGAGCCACCGCGCCCGGCCTACAAATTTTTAAAATATAACCTTAGTTCTTCCTGAACCCACTCAGAATCCCACATCACCAGTGGTAAGTCCCGCCCGCCAATGAAGTCGATTTCTCTATTCCTCTGAAATCACCTTCATGGCTGTAAAGCTCAGAACTGAGAAAGGAAGGGGGCAATAAACCCACTCAAATCCCAAACCAGTGCCCAGGCCCCTCCAGGGTGACCCACAGCAGCTAGAAGAGTTGTCTGAAAAAGTGACCCACCTGCACCACCCTCACCAGAGTTTCCGGATATTTCTCAAAAACTCTGTGAAAAGCCGCAGCTGGAAGCCGGAGGATGGTGGACGGGATGGCCGTGCGGACGGAGACCGTTTTGTAAGGTGCAGCGTGGCCCTGTAACAACAGCTCCATCAGTCCCCGTTCTGTGGGCCTGGCCAAGCTCCCCAGGGACTCCTCCTGGAAGCCCTGGAGGAGGCCCCGCCTGCTGCCCAGTCACACGGCTCCCTCCCAGGCTGGGCTGTGCAAAGTGCTGCTTTTGGCACCAGCTGCACACGTTTTTTGACTGTCCAAGAGATGTGCGGCGAAGGACTGGCTGACGACGAAATGTGGGTGAGGGGGAGGCCTGCAGGCAGCCACCCCACCAGACCTGGGCACTCACCACGGGGAGTTCCAACCGCTCCCACCTGCCACTGAGGCTCACGGACCAGCTCACCAGCGTCCTACTCTACGTCCAACATCACCGTCGGTACCCCTCACCAAAGGGCGTGCCAGACACCAACCTGAGTGGGCTTCTTAAAAAGGTCACCGAGAGGGTCAGGAGCCACCACTGCCAAATGCCCACCTCCACAGTGGAGTCACCGCCTAGGACAGGGAGCGTGCAATGCTGGGTCGCACGAGGCCCAGGTGAGGAGCCAGAGCGGCTCACCACGTGGATGTAGCCAGCAGAGCTCCACACGGCCAAGGAAAGAGCCCAGGAAAAGCCCCAGTGAGTGCTGTGGTTTCCATCTTCTAGAAATCGGAGGGCTCTAGAGAGAAAAGGCTGTTTTTAAATCACGCTGTCATCTGCATGCAGACAGATTCTTCTGGAAACTTGTTGGCTCTAGAGAGGAAAGGCTGTTGTTTACACCATGCTGTCGCCTGCCTGCAGAGACAGATTTTTTTTTCTTTTTTTTTTGAGACAGTCTCATTCTGTTGTCCAGGCTGGAGTGCAATGGCATGATCTTGGCTCACTGCAAGCTCCGCCTCCCGGGTTCTCACTATTCTCCTGCTTCAGCCTCCCAAGTAGCTGGGGCTACAGGCGCCCGCCACCACGCCCGGCTAATTTGTTTTTCGAATTTTTAGTAGAGACGGGTTTCACTGTGTTAGCCAGGAGGGTCTCGATCTCCTGACCTCGTGATTCGCCCACCTCGGCCTCCCAAAGTGCTGGGATTACAGGCGTGAGCCACCGCGCCTGGCCCGGATTCTTCTGGAAATTGGTTGGCTCTAGAGAGAAAAGCCTTCTGTTTACATCACGCCGTCACCTGCATGCAGAGGCAGATTCACCCTTTTTGGTGCACACCTCCAGCATTTTTACCCCCACCACAGAACAGAACAATCCCAACCTCCAATGCCCCTGGCAGCCTTTTCGCATCCTCCTTTTTTCCCACCACTGGGTCCTGGCGATGCTCCCCTGTCTTCTGTCCCAATGGTTGTGCCTTTGTCAAAATGTCACATAAATGGAGGCACAGAGTGTGGGGGCTTCCCTCAGCGGGGTGACACACTCGAGATTCCCCCACGGTGGCGTGTCTGACGGAGGTCTCTGCCTCGACTCCTGAGTGCTGGCTGCCTCGTAGAGGCCTTGCAGTGTCTCCTCGTGGAGGCCTCGCAGTGTCTCCGTCCATTCAGCAGTCAAAGGATATTTGTGTTGTTTCCACTGGGGACAATTCTAAATAAAGCTACTTGATAAATACGCATCTCCCAGTGTTTGCGTGGACACAGTTCTCATCCCTCTTGCTAAATACCTAGGGATGGGATTTGTAGGTTGTACGGAATATGTATCCTCACATTTATAAGAAACTGCCAAACTGTCTCCTACAGCGGCTGCCGTGCTTTGCATTCTCACCAGCGGTGAATGAGTTTACGTGGATGCCCCGTGTTTCGCATTCTCACCAGCGGCGAACGAGTTTCCGTGGATGCCCCGTGTTTCGCATTCTCACCAGCGGCCAACGAGTTTCCGTGGATGCCCCGTGTTTCGCATTCTCACCAGCGGCGAACGAGTTTCCGTGGATGCCCCGTGTTTCGCATTCTCACCAGCGGCCAACGAGTTTCCGTGGATGCCCCGTGTTTCGCATTCTCACCAGCGGCGAACGAGTTTCCGTGGATGCCCCGTGTTTCGCATTCTCACCAGCGGCGAACGAGTTTCCGTGGATGCCCTGTGTTTCGCATTCTCACCAGCGGTGAACGAGTTTCCGTGGATGCCCCGTGTTTCGCATTCTCACCAGCGGTGAACGAGTTTCCGTGGATGCCCCGTGTTTCACATTCTCATCAGTGGTGAATGAGTTTCCGTGGATGCCCCGTGGAATGAGTTTCCGTGGATGCCTGTCTTCACCAGCACTTGGTGCCGCCGTGTTGCGTAATAAAGAATTTAGCTGGTCTTGTCTTCAGTTCCCAGGAGAAAGCCCTCAAGCTCTTAGAAGCTCCTGGAAGTGTCTTTTTATTCACGGTGCGATTCACTTGGGTTTACGCTAGCAGCTGACTCCTGGTGGCAAGGCCCAACCAGAAGTTTCAGGAGGGAGCTGGCCATGCGGGGAAGACCAAGCATGTGACTAGAGCCAGGGGTGTCAGCCCGACCTCCCACCTGCGGGGAGGGGAGGAAGCTAGAGATCGAGTTGGATCACATGGCCAAAGTTCAGGCAAACGTCCCTGGGTGGCAACACACATCAGTGTGCCAGGAGGTATAGGGTGCAGCCCTACTGGGCCTGTGGGTTTTTCTCTTCATGTGCGGAGACGAGAGATCGTAGAAATAAAGACACAAGACAAAGAGATGGAAGAAAAGACAGCTGGGCCCAGGGGACCACTACCACCAAGGCATGGAGACCGGTAGTGGCCCCAAATGCCTGGCTGTGCTGTTATTTATTGGATACAAGGCAAGGGGGCAGGTAAGGAGTGTGAGTCGTCTCCAGTGATAGGTAAGGTCACGCGAGTCACGTGTCCACTGGACAGGGGGCCCTTCCCTATTTGGTAGCCGAGGCGGAGAGAGAAAGGGGACAGCTTACGTCATTATTTCTTATATGCATTTCTTGGAGAGATCAATGGCTTTAATACTTTCACTAATTCTGCTACTGCTATCTAGAAGGCGGAGCCCGGTGTACAGGGCGGAACATGAAAGTGGACCAAGAGTGTGACCGCTGAAGCACAGCATCACAGGGAGACGGTTAGGCCTCCGGATGGCTGCGGGCGGGCTTGACTGATGTCAGGCCCTCCACAAGAGGTGGTGGAGCAGAGTCTTCTCTAACTCCCCTGGGGAAAGGGAGACTCCCTTCCCGGGTCTGCTAAGTAACAGGTGTCTTCCCAGGCACTGGCGTTACCGCTAGACCAAGGAGCCCTCTAGTGGCCGTGTCTGGGCATAACTGAGGGCTCACACTTGTCTTCTGGTCACTTCTCACCGTGTCCCTTCAGCGCCTATCTCTGGCCTGGTTTTTCCCAGGTTATAATTGTAGAACAGAGATTATTATAATATTGGAATAAAGAGTAATGCTACAAACTAATGATTAATAATACTCATGTATCATCATATCTATATTCTAGTTCCAGTATAACTATTCTTATTCTATATATTTTCTTTATTACACTGGAACAGCTCGTGCCCTCGGTCTCTTGTCTCAGCACCTCGGTGGCTTGCTGCCCACAAGGAGGATGGCATAGCTTAAGGACATGGGAGCCTCATGGCTGGACCATGCTCTGAAGAGACCCTCACTCTGTGGGTCTCTTCTTTTGACTGTTTTGACTGATCCTGATTTTCATCCTTTTTTTTTTTTTTTAAGACGGAGTCTTACTTTGGAGTGCAATGGCGCGATCTCAGCTCACTACAAGCTCCGCTCCTGGGTTCACGCCATTCTCCTGCCTCAGCCTTCCAAGTAGCTGGGACTACAGGCGCCCGCCACCATGCCAGGTTAATGTTTTGTATTTTTAGTAGAGACAGGGTTTCACCATGTTAGCCAGGATGGTCTCAGTCTCCTGATCTCATGATCCACCTGCCTCATCCTCCCAAAGTGCTGGGATTACAGGCATGAGCCACCGTGCCCGGCCGATTTTCATCCTTTGTAGTTACAAATGTGAGTTGTTCTAGAATATTGAATCTGAGGGGGTCACGGGAATCCCTGAACTTGTAACCAGTTGGTCAGAAGTGTGAGTGGCCTGGGAACTCCCAAGTTCGCAGTTTTGGATGCTATTATAATTGCTGTTACTTTTAAATTTCAATTCCCAATTCTTCATTGCTAATATAGAGAAATACAGTTTATTTTTGTATGCTGATAAACTCATTCGTAAGTTCTAGTAGTTGTCTTATAGAGTCCATAGGATTTTCAATCTAGATAATCATGTTTGTGAATCGAGACTGTTTTATTTTTTCTTTTCCCATCTGCATGCTTTTTATTTCTTTCTCTTCCCCTACTGCTCTGAGGAGGACCTCCAATATGATGCTGAACAGGAGTGGTAAGAACACACACTTGGCCAGGCGTGGTGGCTCACGCCTGTAATCCCAGCACTTTGGGAGGCCGAGGCAGGTAGATCACGAGGTCAGGAGTTCAAGACCAGCCTGGCCAAGATGGTGAAACCCCATCTCTACTTAAAATACAAAAATTAGCCAGGTGTTGTGGCGGGCGCCTGTAATCCCAGCTACTCGGGAGGCTGAGGCAGAACTGCTTGAACCCGGGTGGGGGGTGGAGGTTGCAGTGAGCCAAGACTGCACCACTGCACTCCAGCCTGGGTGACAGAGCAAGATTCCGACTCAAAAAAAACAAAACAAAACAAAACAAAAAACAACCCCCCCCCCCCCCCCCCCGCACACACACACACACACACTCTGGCTTGTTCGCAATCTTCAAGGGAAAATATTCAGTCTTTCACCATCAGGCATGATGTCTGCTTTCATTTTCTTAGTACAGATGTCCTTTATTCGATTTAGGAAGTTCTCTTCTCCTGGTTGCTGAGAATTTTTATCATGAACAGATGCTGAATTTTGTCAAATGCTTTTTCTGCATTTATTAAGATAATCAGATGGCTTTTCCTCTTTAGTCTGTCAAGATGGAACATTATATCAACTGATTTTCAACTGTTGAAACAGCTTTGCTCCTGGAATAAATCCCACTGATCATGATATATTATCCTTTTCCATACATTGCTCGACTCAAATCTCTACTATTTCATTGAGGATATGTATGTTTCTAATGATGAGTGACTGGTTTGAAATTTTCCTTTCTTGTAATGTCTTTGTCTGATTAGGTATTAGGGTATTGCTAGCCTCAAAAACTAAACTGGGAAATAGTCCCTCTTCTACTTTTCTGGAGAAGTTTGTGTAAAATTAGCATATTTTGTCCTTATTGTCCTAAATGTCGGGAAGTATCCCCCAGTGAAGTCATCTAGATCCGGAGTTCTCCAGGTGGGAAGGATTTTAGCTACAGAATCGATTTCTTTAGTAGATATACAGCCATTCAGATAATCTATACCTGAGGGAACTATGGTAGTTTGTGCCTTTCAAGGAATTTGTCAATTTAATCTGCGTGGCTGATTTTATGGGCATAAAGCTGTTCAAAATATTTCCTTATTAGTCCTTTTATGTCTATAGGATGTGTAGACATGTGCACTCTTTCATGTCTAATATTTGTAGTTTGTGTCTTCTCTTCTTTTCTACACTAGTCTGGCTGGAGGATTTTTCATTTTACTGACGTCTTCCAAGCGCCAGCTTTTGGTTTCATTGATTTTCTCTCTTGTTTTCCATTTCCAATCTCATTGATTCTTGCTCTTTATTAGTTTCTTCCATCTGCTTGCTTTGGGTTTCATTTGTTTTTCTGTTCCTAGCTTCTTAAGATAGAAGCTTGGGTCACTGATCTAAGACTTGTTTTATTTTCTGATATGAGCATTGCCCAGGCTGGAGTGCCATGGCACAGTCTTGGCTCACTGCAACCTCTGCCTCCTGGGTTCAAGTGATTTCCAGATAATTTTTGTATTTTTAGTAGAGATGGGGTTTCACCATGTTGGCCAGGCTGGTCTCGAACTCCTGACCTCAAGTGATGCACCCGCCTCGGCCTCCCAAAGTGCTGGGATTACAGGCATGAGCCACTGCGCCTGGCCATGTTGTCCCTTTTTATCCCTGGTAATACTCCTTCATCTCATCTGACATCGACTTTGTCTGATACTAATATAGCCACTCCAGTTTTCTTTTAATTGGGGCTTTCATGATATATCTTCTTCCAGCCTTTTTTTTTTTTTTTTTTTTTTTGAGATGGAGTCTTGCTCTGTTGCCCAGGCTGGAGTGCAGTGGCATGATCTCGGCTCACTGCAAACTCCGCCTCCCGGGTTCACGCCATTCTCCTGCCTCAGCCTCCCCAGCAGCTGGGACTACAGGAGCCTGCCACCACGCTCGGCTAATTTTTTGTATTTTTAGTAGAGAGGGGTTTCACCGCGTTAGCCAGGATGGTCTCGATCTCCTGACCTCGTGATCCGCCCACCTCGGCCTCCCAAAGTGCTGGGATTACAGGCGTGAGCCACCGTGCCCAGCCTTTTTTATTTTTTGAGAAAGTGTCTTGCTACTCTATCACCTGAGCTATAGTACAGCAGCACACTCAGAGCTTCCTTCAGCCTCAGCTTCCCAGGCTCAAGCAATCCTCCCACTTTAGCCTCCTCAGTAGCTGGGAGCACAGGTGTGTACCACCACACTAACCTAATTTTAAATTTTTTGTAGAGACAGGGTTGCTATGTTGCCCAGACTGGTCTCGAACTCCTGTGCTCAAGCAGTCCTCCCACCTGAGCCTCCCACAGTGCTGGGATTACAGGTGTGAGTCACTTCGCCCAGGCCAACCTTCTGTTTCCCATCTAAGTATTGATATTTCAAGTGGCTTTTTCCTGCAGACACCATAGAGGTGGGTCTTGGACTTTCCATCCAATCTGACTGTCTTGTTGTTGTATTTAGACCATTTGTATCCACTGTGATCATTTATAATGGCTGGGTTTAGAATATAATTTTCGGGAGAATGTTGCGTTCTTTGTTTTAGCAGGCGATTAAGCTGGTTGGGTTCAGACCACAAGTCTGTATCTGTGGATGGTGGATTCCAGTTTCTCTGTTTTCAAAGTCTTGGTTCTGATGCTTTGCTCTACCCTGAACATGCACCACTCAGGAGTCAGTCTGAGATTCGAGCTGAAGTTTGAATCTTTGTTTTGTTTTTTTGAGACGGAGTTTCACTCTGCCACCCAGGCTGGAGTGTAGTGGCACGATCTCGGCTCACTGCAACCTCCGCCTCCTGGGTTGAAGTAATTCTCCTGCTTCAGCCACCTGAGTAGCTGGGATTACAGGCACACACCACCACACTTGGCTAAATTTTTGTATTTTTAGTAGAGACGGGGTTTCACCATGTTGACCAGGCTGGTGTGGAACTCCTGACCTCATGTGATCTGCCCGCCTCAGCCTCCCAACGTGTTGGGATTACAGGTGTGAGCCACTGCGCCCAGCCTGAAGTTTGAATTTTTTTTTTTCCTGAGATAGAGTCTTGCTCTGTTGCCCAGGCTGTAGTGCAGTGGCATGATCTCGGCTCACTGCAACTTCTGCCTCCCGGGTTCAAGCGATTCTCCTGCCTCAGCCTCCTGAGCAGATGAGACTAGAGGCGCGTGCTACCACACCCAGCTAACTTTTTTGTATTTTTAGTGGAGACAGGGTTTAACCATGTTGGCCAGGACGATCTTGATCTCTTGACCTTGTGATCTGCCCACCTCGGCCTCCCAAAGTGTTAGGATTACAGGCGTGAGCCACTGCGCCTGGCCTTTAAGTATGAATCTTAATGCAGTTTCAAAGTCTTTGTTATGCTGCTCTGGGTCTGTCCTGAGCCTTGTATAGGTTCACAGACAAAATCCGTGCATCTGCTTCCCTGGCTCCCTCCTCCCTGAGATCCACACACTCTCTGGCCCTTGGGGGCCCTTCTTCTGGTGCTTTTGGAGGACTCCCATCAGGGTTTTTGCTCCATAACTGGGCTACCATAAAGGCAAGGCCGTGAGTAACAGAAGAAAACGAAAAAGCAGGAAGCAGAACCCTCATGGGTGGCGGCTCCGCGTTGACTCCCAACCACAATCTACTGGCTTTATTTTCAGATCCTCCAAGAATTGTTTTCTACATTTTGTCGAGAGTTTTTCACTGTAATCAGCAGGACAGGCTGTTGTGGCACTACCTTGCCTGGTGTAGACCAGGCTCACAGCTGCTGCTGTTCAGAATTCCAATGTGCCTTCCTGCACGAGGCCACATAAACAAGAACTCAAACCAGGAACTTAGAGGGTGCCCAATCTCCTGGGGCTGGGCTCCAAAGCACAACTGGCTGACACTTAGGCCTGCTACAGGCCCCGCACATCGAGCACACCAGATACTCAGCTCTCGGCACATGCTAATCGATCTCTGAGACTCAGCAATTTTTCTTCCACTTGGAATTTTGTTCCGTTCCTTTCAAAACCTTTATGTAGAGCAAGTTCCTCCCTAAGAGAGCTACACCACACCACAAGAAACACAAGCACAGAATGGTTGAGAGGAGTCATCTGCCAGCCCCAACAGCCGGGGTCCAGCGACTGAAATCATGGCCTGCTCCAGACTCAAGGGAGAGACACCCCCACCAACCGCATCAGCTGGGCAAGTCTCATCACCACTCTGGAATCAGGGAGAAAACCACGTGCGTGTGTTTGGGGGCGGGTGGGGAAAAGGAATAACAACTTAGCAGCTGTTGCTAAAAATGGCTTTTGTGTGTTTTATTTCAAATCCACTTGTTTACTTCAAAAAACCGTACCTTCGTAACCTCACTCCAAATCAGGAAGCTGTGAAAACCACAGGGAGAGGCTGGATGCTGAGAAGCCCAGGTGGACACACAGCTCCCCTGGCAAGCAGGGGTCCCCGAGGGCTCCCCACACTTGCACGTCTTCAGATCTCGGCAGTGCTGTATGTAGCAGCCAGCAATCACACCCAACCCAGCTGTCACTCAGCCACGGAGAAATCAACGGTGGTGTCAAAGACTGAACTAGAACGACACCCACTCACGCCGATGAATCTCACGTTCATAATGTTGCTCAAATTAGGAAAGGTGAGGAATCCTGGTGTGATGCCATTTATGAGATTTAGAGTCAAGCAAAATTATACTACATATTGTATAAGTACCAAAGAAAATTCAGAAAAGTAGCTATCTCTGAAGAAAAGAGAGGGTGAAATGAAAGCACACGTGGGTAATGTGAACAGAGCCGGCAGTGTGCAGCTAACCTGTGTTCTAGCTAACCAGGGTTAAAACTATATAACCTGGGTTCGAGTTAAGATGCCTGTTTGCTGTGTCATGCCTACTTGTTTTAGAGACAGGGTCCTGCTATGTTGTCTGGGCTGGCCTAGAACTACGAGGCTCAGCAATCTCTTTTCCTCTCCCGAACGGCCAGGACTATAGGTGCCAACCGCCATTCCTGGCAACATCACGCTTTTTTGCGTATCTGCGGTATTTTGTAACAACTTTATAAAAATTAAAATAATAAAGCCTATCTCCCATTAAAAATGGTGGGTTGGGCCAGGCACGGTGGTTCACACCTATAATCCCAGCACTTTGGGAGGCCCAGGAGGGCAGATCGCTTGAGGTCAGGAGTTCAAGACCAGCCTGGCCAACATGGTGAAACCTTGTTTCTACTAAAAATACAAATATTACACGGGCGTGCTGGTGCACATCTATAGTCCCAGCTACTCGGGAGGCTGAAGCACAAGACTCACTTGAACCCAGGAAATGGAGGTTGCAGTGAGCCAAGATCACGCCACTGCACTCCAGCCTGGGTGACAGAGTAAGACTCTTCTCCAAAAAAGAAAGGTAAGTGAAGGTAAATGCTTATCTTTGTCCCCTTGTGGAATATACATGCTTATCTCCGCTCTCTTAAAAAGATACAAACCTCCAAGGATAAAGACAAAAGCTAAGAGTAGATAAAAAATGTCACTGAAATTTTAGCGGCTGATGAAAGCAAGTGACAGAGTCATGGCTGGTGGAGCCCTCTAAGGAAAGCTGACACTTGGTTTTAGAGGTGCAGAACCCGGACAGAGAGGACTGGTCCTCACTGCAGAGCCAGAACGAGGCTAACATGCAGGTAAGACAGGAAGAGGGCTAGGCCAACCCCAAGTCACTTTCCTGACCCCAACAGGCTGGAAATGGCTTTTCCCCGTGGCCAGTGGACCACCAGGAACTCTTGGAGAAGGTGAAGCAAGCAGGTAAGAGCCCAAGGACATCAGGTGTGGCTACGAACATTGTCCATTCCAGGCGGGAGGACTCCCAGGCTCCTCTGCAACAGTGTCCACTCCAGATGGGAGCACTCCCAGACTCCTGAGTGTCCACTCCAGATGGGAGCACCCCCAGACTCCTCTCCAACAGTGTCCACTCCAGATGGGTGCACTCCCAGACTCCTCAGTGAGTGTCCACTCCAGATGGGAACACTCCCAGACTCCTCCCCAACAGTGTCCACTCCAGGTGGGAGGACTCCCAGAATCCTCCACAACAGCGTCCACTCCAGACAGGAGCACCCCCAGGCTCCTCCCCAACAGTGTCCACTCCAGGCGGGAGGACTCCCAGACTCCTCCCCAACAGTGTCCACTCCAGGTGGGAAGACTCCCAGACTCCTCCCCAACAGTGTCCACTCCAGGCGGGAGGACTCCCAGACTCCTCCCCAACGGTGTCCATTCCAGGCGGGAGGACTCCCAGAATCCTCTCCGACAGTGTCCACTCCAGACGGGAGCACCCCCAGACTCCTCCCCAACCGTGTCCACTCCAGACGGGAGCACTCCCAGACTCCTCCCCAACAGTGTCCACTCCAGGTGGGAGGACTCCCAGAATCCTCCACAACAGTGTCCACTCCAGACGGGAGCACCCCCAGACTCCTCCCCAACAGTGTCCACGCCAGACAGGAGCACTCCCAGACTCCTCAGTGAGTGTCCACTCCAGACAGGAGCACTCCCAGACTCCTCCCCAACAGTGTCCACTCCAGACGGGAGGACTCCCAGAATCCTCCACAACAGTGTTCACTCCAGATGGGAGCACCCCCAGACTCCTCAGTGAGTGTCCACTCCAGACAGGAGGACTCCCAGAATCCTCCACAACAGTGTCCACTCCAGGCGGGAGCATCCCCAGACTCCTCCCCAACAGTGTCCACTCCAGACGGGAGCACTCCCAGACTCCTGAGTGTCCACTCCAGACAGGAGGACTACCAGACTCCTCTCCAACAGTGTCCACTCCAGGCGGGAGCACTCCCAGGCTCCTCAGTGAGTGTCCGCTCCAGATGGGGGCACTCCCAGGCTCCTCCCCAACAGTGTCTACTCCAGGTGGGAGCACTCCCAGGCTCCTCCCCAACAGTGTCCACTCCAGACGGGAGCACTCCCAGACTCCTCAGTGAGTGTCCACTCCAGACAGGAGGACTCCCAGACTCCTCCCCAACAGTGTCCACTCCAGGCGGGAGCACTCCCAGGCTCCTCAGTGAGTGTCCACTCCAGATGGGTGCACTTCCAGGCTCCTCCCCAACAGTGTCCACTCCAGATGGGAGCACTCCCAGACTCAGACAGGAGCACTCCCAGACTAAAACAGGAGCACTCCCAGACTCCTCCCCAACAGTGTCCACTCCAGATGGGAGCACTCCCAGACTCAGACAGGAGCACTCCCAGACTAAAACAGGAGCACTCCCAGACTCCTCCCCAACAGTGTCCACTCCAGACGGGAGCACCCCCAGACTCCTCCCCCTCCTCAAACCCAGTGCCACCACAGCAGAACATAGGCAGATTCCTTTCTGAGAAGCTGCCCTAAAAAAAAGACCTACAGACCCTGACCTGTGGACTCCCAAACCATGAAGGAAAGAGCCAGTGCCCTGCTCAGTCCTCCTGCAGGGAGTGTCCCGTTAGCGAGCCCTGACCCCATGCACACGCGGCCTATATGCAGCTTTCAGGTGGATCATGCTCTTTTCGTTTTGTAATTAACCCATGTAACTCCCACCGAAATCAATATGTAGAACATTTCCAGTAATCTAGATTACCTTACGCCTCCCCGAGTCGATACCCAACTTAAACCCCTAACAGGCAACCACTAATGAGACCTTAACCCCAGCAGGCCAAACACCAGAACCAAGTCCCTCGAACCGCACGTTTTTTGTAAAGGAAGTTTTTTTTGGAACACTAGATGGCCACATTGAGTAGCTACAAGAGAGACCACATGGCCCATAAAGCTGAAATATTTACGCTCTGGCCTTTTACAGGGAAAGCTGGCTGGCCAGCCTCTGTCCTCAAGTGTCAGTACAGCCGGTAGCTGAGCCTCAGGTGAGTGAAATTACACAGTGTGTGCTTTTTGTTGCTGGCCTCTTGGGCTCCACATTATTTCTGTGAGATGCAGCTATGCTGGTTTGCACACCTGTGTTCAATAAGAACTTCATTCACACATAAAGTGACTGCTGGAGGCAGAAAAGCCCCTGATCGGAAACACAGAAGCCAAAATAAACAGAGAAGAGAAACTCAGGTCAGAAACAACTCAGGGAGCAAAAGAAAACCCATCTTACTTTATCCATGAAGTAAGAACAAGATAATTTTTAAAAATAAAAAAATAAGAACAAAGATACTTTTTTAAAAAGAACATTCAGGGCCAGGCGCAGTGGCTCACACCTGTAATCCCAGCACTTTGGGAGGCCGAGGCAGGTGGATCACAAGGTCAGGAGTTTGAGACCAGCCTGACCAACATGGTGAAACCCCGTCCCTATTAAAAATACAAAAATTAGCTGGGCATGGTGGCGGGCGCCTGTAATCCCAGCTACTCGGGAGGCTGAGGCAGGAGAATCGTTTGAACACGGGAGGCAGGAGTTGCAGTGAGCTGAGATCATGCCATTGCACTCCAGCCTGGGCGACAGGGCAAGACCCCGTCTCAAAAAAAAAAAAAAAAAATTAACAGAAAAAAAAACTCTTGAAATGAAAAATATGCCAGAAATTAAAAATTCAATGGAAGATTTGGAAAATAAAGTTGAAAAAATATTCTAGAAAGTATAACAAAAACGCTAGGCATGGTGGCTCATGCCTGTAATCCCACCACTTTGGGAGGCCGAGGCAGGCAGATCATGAGGTCAGGAGGTCGAGATCATCCTGGCTAACATGGTGAAACCCCATCTCTACTAAAACATACAAAAAATTAGCCGGGCGTGGCGGTGGGCGCCTGTAGTCCCAGCCACTCAGGAGGCTGAGGCAGGAGAATGGCGTGAACCCGGGAGGCGGAGCTTGCAGTGAGCTGAGATCGTGCCACTGCACTCCAGCCTGGGCGACAGACCAAGACTCCATCTCAAAAAAAAAAAAAAAAAAAAGAAAAAGTACAACAAAAAGATGAAGGTGGTGTAGAATAAAGACAATTCTAGATTTCTAAGGTTTCCAAACATACACCTCCCTGGCACCCTGTCTCAAGAAGTGAATGGAGGATTTGCTCCACCAAAACACGCCGGCTGAGAAAGCAGCAGCAAGAGCCCTGTGTAGGGGAAGGAAGGGTGGGTGGCCCTGGAATGGCAGCTGGACAGCAGGCCTGGGGAGGGTCTGACTGGGCAAGAGGATGGGGGCTCCCAGGAGGGGCTTTTCCCAGAGCAAAGAAGCATTCATGGAGCCGCTGGTTCAGGGCGTGAATCTGTAATGGGTGCATAGAAAAATCACCAAGCGGCCAAAAATAAGCCACTGGTTCAGGTCATGAATCTGTAACAGGTGCACAGAAAAATCACCAAGTAGCCAAAAATAACACAACTGTTAATTCCAAGAAAAAGAGAAAGTTGCAAGAAAGGAAATTTAACTATAGTACAATACACAGCTCAGCTGTGAATAGTATCCATGAAGTCGAAAGAACCGCCCATGAGCGGCGCAGATGGGAGCGTAGCATGAGGTATGGGGGCAATCTACGGAGCCACGCTTCATCTCCCACAACAGGAAGCATGGGGGCCATCCACCAAGCCACACTTCATCTCCCACGACAGGAAGTCAGTGTGTCTAGAACGGATAGGTTAGGAAACAGCAAGAAAAGCTGCTCAGAAGGAACCGAAGCGTTTTCAGTGTGAGGGGACAGACGGCCACTGTTGATAAAACTTTAAGTATGTTTTTAGAATCTGTCCATGTTATTTTGTTAAAATGACAAACACAAAAGTTTGATGAGGCAAAAACGATGTCACACCAGATGATCAACTGATCACAATACAGAATTACCTCTCTCAGACATCACCCCCATTTTTTTTTTTTTGAGACAGAGTTGGAGTGTCACTCTGTCACCAGGCTGGAGTGCAGTGGCGCAATCTCAGCTCACTGCAACCTCCAACTCCCTGGTTCAAGGGATTCTCCTGCCTCAGCCTCCCGAGTAGCTGGGATAACAGGCGCCCGCCACCACACCCAGCTAATTTTTGTATTTTAGTAGGGACAGGTTTCACCATGTTGGCCAGGATGGTCTCGATCTCCTGACCTCGTGATCCGCCCGCCTTGGCCTCCCAAAGTGCTGGGATTACAGGCGTGAGCCACTGTGCTCGGCCAATCACCCCCCATTTTTTACTCCCACTACACTCAGGGAAGACCCATTCCCACCCCTAAGGGAGAGGGGCTGTGACATCAATGCAGATGAGACGGATCGCAGCAGCTGAGAGGAACCCGGCCCGTCTCAGCGCACAGCTCCCCTCTCCTGGCACAGGCATCGCTGCGCTGTGGTAAGTGAGGCCCAATCTGAATATCACAACAAGATCAAGATCAGAAAGAACAAGAAATAACGGAGAAAGCCTCTACCCCAGTGAAGCTATTTTTTGCTTAAAGAGAAATGAATCGTCCAAGGTAGGTCGCATACAGATGCCCTGTGCTGAACAGGTTTACATCCACGTAGACCAAAGCTCCTCTAGTCCTTTCCCAGCTTTTCTCAGGCCCACAGGTGCCCCTTACACATCCAGGAGTCCCTGAGAAGCCCACCACAGCTCCAGAGACATACTAACCAGAGGCTCCAAAGAGGCGCACAGAAGTGGGTCTGGTGGCTGGGACCCCACTCTGCCCCAAGCCATGTTGGGGGCTCCCTCGAAGATGAGCACCGGCCTTCTAACGGCAGGTCAGCCTTGCTCAAAGGAGGTGGGTGTCTTCTCCCTCCCCAGGCCGGCGGCCTCCCTAGCACAGGCCACACGTCTCGTGAAGATACACAAGTCCCAGGGAGCACAACAAGATGCCGAGGTCCCATCCATGCCTCCACCCCAGGCCCCAAACAGCTCAAAGCCCACCTGTGCCCATCTGCCGGGGAGCAGAGTGAGCACCCTGGACACCCCAACGTCTGGCTGGAGCTTGTTATGTCCTTTCCGAGCAGAGGAACATAGGATGGGATCAGAGGACACCACCCAGGCTCCAGTGCGAGGTTTCATGCAAGGACCTAGCGCTTGGTTCTGCCTGAATGCATCCGAGCCAGGGTTCTGGTGAGCTCTAGAAAACTCTCCTAACAAAGGCTAGAGAAACTGAGGTAGAAGTTACCTTGATACACAGCTAACAATGAATGCAAAAGGTATAACTCAAAAGAGTAAGATTAAAATCAGACACCACTTTTAAGTTGATAGGCATTTAGCAAAATGCCTCTGGACACTAAGATTTGTTTCACTGCATGTAGGTTTTACTCAAAGAAAAAAAAAGAATAAACAAACATTAAATTCCAGTTAATGGTCCAAGCGTGGTGGCTCAGGCTTATAATCCCAGCATTTTGGGAGGCTGAGGTGGGTGGCTCACTTGAGGTCAGGGGTTCGAGACCAGCCTGGCCAACGTGGTGAAACCGCGTCTCTACTAAAAATACAAAAATTAGCCAGGTGTGATGGCACATTCCTGTAATCCCAGGTACTTAGGAGGCTGAGGCAGGAGAATCACTTGAACCTGGGAGATGGTGGCTGCAGTGAGCCAAGATTGTGCCACTGCACTCCAGCCTGGGCAACACAGCAAGACCCTGTCTCAAAAAAAACAACAAAATTCAGGCTGGATGCAGTGGCTCACACCTGTAATTCCAGCACTTTGGGAGGCCAAGGCAGGCAGATTACGAGGTCAGGAGTTAGAGATCAGCCTTACCAAGGCTGTTCTCTACTAAAAATACAAAAATTAGCTGGGCATGGTGGTGCATGCCTGTAATCCCAGCCACTCGGGAGGCTGAGGCAAGACAATTGCTTGAACCTGGGAGGTGGAGGTTGCAGTGAGCCAAGATTGTGCCATTGTACTCCAGCCTGGGCAACAGAGCGAGACTCCATCTCAAAAACAAAAAAACCAAAAAACAAAAAACCAAAAAAACTTCTAGTTAATGGCTTGGCATGATGTCTCATGCCTGTAATCCCAGCATTTTGGGAGGCTGAGGTAGGCAGATCATTTGATCCCAGGAGTTCAAGATCAGCCTGCCCAACATGGCAAAACCTCATCTCTATCTCTACAAAAAAATACAAAATTAGCCAGATGTGGTGGCGCACGCCTGCAGTCTCAGCTACTTGGGAAGCTGACGTGAGAGAACTGCTTGAGCCCGGGAGGCGGAGGTTGCAATGAGCAAAGATCATGCCACTGCCTGGGTGACAGAGCGAGACCCAGCCTAAAAAAAAATAATTCTAGTTAATGTTGGGCCCATGGGGTGATTTTACTATTTTTGCACATTTTTGAACTGTCTCATAATAAAAAGTTAAAAATCATGAGACAACATGATACATGATTTTTTGTTTGGTTTTGTTTTTTGAGACGGAGATTCGCTCTCGCTGCCCAGGCTGGAGTGCAGTGGCAGGATCTTGGCTCACTGCAACTTCTACCTCCCGGGTTCATGCGATTCTCCTGCCTCAGCCTCCCAAGTAGCTGGGATTACTGGCGCCCGCCCCTACACCCAGTTAATTTTTGTATTTTTAGTAGAGACGGGGTTTCACCACGTTGGCCAGGCTGGTCTCGATGTCTTGACCTCGTGATCCACTCACCTCGGCCTCCCAAAGTGCTGGGATTACAGGTGTAAGCCACCTCGCCCGGCCCGGCAGCAACTTTCAAAATTACAAGTCTGCATCCCCTGGGACCCTGCAAGTCCACCCTAAGGATTTATCCTGCAGATCAGGCTCCGGTATCAGAAACGATGGACACAGGAGACCACTCACTGCAACGACGAAATGACGAAAAGCAAAAGACTGGGGGCCACAGAAAGACGGCACCAGCAGGGAAGAGCCCAGCAGGACCTGCAGGAAACGGGGGTGGCCGGTCCCTCGGGAGGGCCTCGGCCTGAGGAGAGGAGAAAACACCTTCCCTCTACAATGCTTTGTGCCTTTCGAATGCTGAATCACATGCATTTATCACCCAGTTCAACAACAGTCATTTAAGAGACAACCAAAACCGTTAGCCACATGCCCAGCTATTCTTCAACACACTGTGGTCAGAATGAAGCTCCCTCCTTCCTGGACCAAACCCTGCTCCCCTCACGTCACTGTGGAGAACTGGCCTTTAACCACTGCCAGCTGTCCAGACAAGACACAAAAACCAGGCCTCCAGGGCCAACCCAGGGGCACCCGGAGGGCCAGGAAGCGGGGGACTCACGGTGATGATGTCCAGGATGCTGAGCAGGCTGTGGACGTTGTCTCCCGCCAGAACCTCTTTCACCACCACCTTGGTGCCGTCCTGCGCTTGGAGAGCAGAGTGGGTGCCGTCAGGTCTGGGCCTGCGACCGCGGGGCCTGGCAGAGGCTCAGCTCAGCCCAGGGCAGTGGGGCCATGGGCCTGCACCTCTGAGGCGCCATGACAGCAGCAGGCACCTTGGATGGAGGGCAGAGGACGAGATGGACCTGCTGGCATCAGGGGTACAACACACAGGAAGCAGCACCAAGGAAAACAGATGGAGGAGACCCCACCTCTCCATCCCACGACTCGTCTTCAGTGTAGGGACTGAGGCAAAAGCTCGCAGAGCCTGTTTGTTTGCTGAACTAACTATAAGGACTCCGAGGACCGATTCAGTTATTACCAGCCTAAATTTCAGAACTTTGATATAATTTTCCATTAGGTAAAAAAAGAAAAGAAACCACGCTATTTTGGTGATTTAACAACGTAAGTGCTTCATCTCAGCTTGACCCAGGAAAATTCTTTATGAAGTTGCCCAAATCTGGCCCCAGTCCCCTCCATGAGCCCCTCCCATCTAGTCCAAAGGCCAGAGGGACACGGGTTCTGGTCCTTCAGGAGGCCCTGCACAAGCGGCAACGAAAGCCGCTGCTTCACCAGCTGGGCGGCCTCATCCTCAGGAGCTACTGGCTCCAGCTTCCCCCAAGCCCCTTTCCCTTCTAATAACCCATCAAGTCCAGCCACAGACAAAGCGACAAACCTGAGAACCAAATAATTTGCCCAGCAGCGCTTTTGGTCTAGAAACCCCGACAGGCAGTGCCGGAGCTGGCGTGGGGTCGCGGCCCACTCCCAGGACCACAGCTGGCAGGAGCCCTGCAGGTCAGGGTGATGATCACACAAAGCCCGGGGTTTGCTGAGTGTGTGCTTTAAATGAGAACAAGCAATGGGAAGTCTGGGTCGCAAACTGCCCGGACAGACAAAGCCACACCACCCTCTAGGAGAGCAACACGGCGCCGAAGAGGCCACGGCAGGGTCTGGCCCAGCATCCACCCCCGAGCAGCGATTCAAAGGGTACAATTTAACAGAGGCAGGAAGCAAGGATGGCGCTCCCACGTGGATTCACACCCGAAATTTTTTTTTTTTTTTTTTGAGACAGGGTCTCGCTCTGTCGCCCAGGCTGGAGTGCAGTGGCGTGAACACAGCTCACTACAGCCGCGACCTCCCAGACTCAAGCGATCCTCCCACCTCAGCCCCCAAGTGGCTGGGACCACAGGTGCTACCACCATGCCTGGATAATTATTTTTTATTTTTTGTAGAGACGGGGTCTCACTATGTCGTCCAAGCTGGTCTCTAACCCATGGGCTCAGGCGATCTTCCCACCTTGGCCTTAATTACTTTCTTACAATTAATTTAATTTTGTTAGAAACCTGAAAATAGAGCAAGGGCTCAATGGACCATGGCAAATCAACACAGTGACTTACTACTAAACCATCAAAGGGAGTATTCTGAGGACTTGGAAGAAACATTTAAAACAGCTGCCCGGCCCAGTGCCTCATGCCTGTAATTCCAGTGCTCTGAGAGGACAAGATGGGAGAATCGCCTGAGCACAGCAATTGCTGACGAGCCCGGACAACAAAGTGAGACTCCATCTCTACAAAAAAATTTTATAAGTGAGCTGGGCATGCTGACATACACCTGTAATCCTAGCTCCTCGAGAGGCTGAGGCAGGAGGATCGCTTGAGCCCAGGAAGTCCAGGCCTCAGTGAGCTGAGATCACACCATTGCACTCCAGCCTGGGTGAAAGAGTGAGACCCTGTTTCAAAAAACTAAATAAAATGAAATAAAAAATAAAAATGGTGAGTTTTCCCCCAAAGAAATTAAAATCAAAATTTTGCCTAGCTTTTCAATGAGAAACGTTTTAGAGTCCGAGAAGACAGACATGGTAAAAGCGCAGCCACCTGACCCCGCCCCGCCGCCCTGCGACTCACAGCGTCCTGGATGCAGACCTCCAGCCGCCTGTCCTGCACCACACAGATGCTGGGGTCAGGCTCCCTGGGCCGGAAGACGTGCTCCCCTTCCTGCAGCTGCACAAAGACAATGTGTTTGCAAAGCTCCAGGAACAGCGGCTTCTCAAAGTGGCCCAGGACCCTGCAAGAGCCAGAGGGCACTGTGGGACGCCCTTCCAGGGGAGGTGGACGGCCTCTCCAAGAGTCTCGAGAGCACACGGCCACCGACCCCACTGGCGCCAGGCTTTGTGCTGTGGGTCCACACGGCTGACCAACAAACCATGCGTCATCACTGCCAAACACAACCGTCAGCTTCTGAAATTCCCATGAGCCTGTTTTCCATCAGCTCAGGGAACTTCTTGACCCGTGAACCTGAGCTACACACACAAGGGAGGAAGGCAAAGGTAGCCTCCAGGATGGTGAGCTGGGCCAGGGAGCGGAAGGGGTACAGTCCAGGGGCCAGTCAGCAAGACGGGAGCACAGAGCAGAACCTAGGCTCCAGGCTTTGGATCCACCACACCCTTCTTGCTCTTGCTATGGGTTCACCGCTGAAGATGAAACACCGGGAAATCGTTCAACAGAACAAGAAAGACCTGGTGAAGGAGCCAGCAGACCATGAGGCCCCGCCACGGGGCACAGACACCAGCAGCCCCACGACACGCTTTGCCAACCATCCCCCAACACAAGACGGCCAAGCTGGAGCCAGGCCCCAGCGAGAAGCCCAGGGGGATGGGAGCTGCCGCAGCCCTCGGGGCTCATCCCCGCTCTTACCGAACGTTTTTCAGCATGTACAGAACTTCCGATGGCAGGTGAGAATTCTTCACGTCAAACTCCGTGAGGTCGGCCTCCAGCAGGGAGGGCGGGGGCTCCTTGGGCTGCAGGGCCGGGTATTCCTTCTTGAAACGCAGAATCCTACGAGGCAGAGACACACTAGCCTTGAGCAGACCAGGCGGGTTCAAAACCCACAGCGTCAGTGGCCGACACGCCAGGCAGCTCAGGGTCGGGGAGGCCAGCACCATGGGGGGCACCCCGGGCAGGATGTGGTCTGAAGGACACTCAGTACCTCTTGGCCAAAGACAGCACCTTGGTCCTCTTCCTGGCCCGCTGCCGGGGCAGGGCAGTGTTCTCCACAAGGGTGTTGGGGAGCGTGGTCACCTGCAGAGCCAAGGGAGAAACCAGGCACTGACTCTGCAAGCCACAAGGTCCAAGCTCTTCGCCACGGAGATCAGTCCTCAGGACCTGCCTGTGGGCCTCCCGCAGTCCCAGCTTCAGCTCCTGGGGTCTGGCTATGCCATTTTCCCACCATGCCTGGCCTGTGAGGGAATGTTGGCAGTGATACAGCCCCACACATCCTTGGGATCGTCCTCACTGTCCCCAAACAGCCAACCCTCCAGAGCCCCAGGGCTTCATGCCTGCTGGCCCCGCTGCCCCGAAGGCTGACACCCGCTCCATCTTTGGCTCTCATACTGGTCAACACAACCCTTGGCTACAACCCTTTAAAAATCCGCCACTGTCCCCACCGACCTTCCCCCCCGTCACTTCCCCTTTGACCTGGGGCCACTGCCGACTCTGTCCCATATCTGGAACAGTCTTCTTCCCTTTTCTCAGGCAGTGCCTGCTCGACTGTCCAGAACAGCAGCGCCCTGGGTCATACCCTGCATGCTAGCGGGGTCACCTCACTCAGGCACCACTGCCTGCTGCCCCTCGGTCCCGAGCTGTCAGCCTCATGGCTTTCCTCCCAGGCCCTCCACTTCCCTGTCCTCTGTGGGGCCACCGGATGATGGCCGACACTCAACAGACCGCCTCCACTCTGCTCCAGACCACCCCGCGCCCTGTCCCAGCCACCTAAGCCGGTCCCAGACCCAGCCTACAGCAGCCCTAACTCATCTGCCTTTTCACAGCACTTAACGCTGATGAGAACAGATGAGTCACGGACAGACACCCACATCCCTCCCCTCGAGTTTCTCAATTTTCTTTTTGTTTTTTGTTTGTTCATTTGTTTTTGAGACGGAGTTTTGCTCTTGTTGCCCAGGCTGCAGTGCAATGGCATGATCTCGACTCACTACAACCTCCGCCTCCTGGGTCCTGGCTCAAACAATTCTCCTGCCTCAGCCTCCCGAGTAGTTGGGATTACAGGCGCCCGCCACAATGGCCAGCTAATTTTTGTATTTTTAGTAGAGACAGGGTTTCGCCATGTTGGCCAGGCTGGTCTCGAACTCCTGACCTCATGATCCGCCCACCTCAGCCTCCCAAAGTGCTGAGATTACAGGCGTGAGCCATCGCGCCCGGCCGAGTTTTTCAATTTTCTATGAAGAACACGAATTAGTTGTACAACCAGAAAAAGGTAACAAAGATTGCTTTAAAGGGATCAGTCTGTGCGGTTTCTGTGAAGCTTCTGGATGGTCTGTTGAGCACTTCCTGGGCCCTTCAGGAGTGCAGGGAGGCGGCCAGGGGAGGCCTCCGACAGCCCAATTGGCCAAAGACCAGGAAGAGTTAAACCAAGGCTGCTTATTCCCCGGATCGGGGCTTGTTAAACTCGGATCCCTGAGCCCTGGCCCAGGGATCTATGTCTAGGTTCCGGAACCACCCAGACATTCAAAGTGAGCCACGCAGCTTTCAGCTTAGAGCACACATGCCGGTAACCAGGGAACTCAGCCCCTCAAATTCCAGGGGATGGACTCTGTCCTCAGCCCAGCATCCCAAAGCCTGGCAGAGACCTCCAAGCTTGGCACCAGAGTCAGGAATCTCTGGCCGAGCGTGAGGCCCTCTGCACCCGCTGGGCCCCAGCGATGTTCCTAGAAAGCAGCTTTCCGTTCTCATTTATTGTTAAAATAAACATCCACTCTGGGGGCCGACAGGGCCCTTGTGAGCGGCAAGCGACCGAGGGCACGAGCTATTCCAGTATAATAAAATATATGAAATAAGAATAGTTATACTACATATAGATATTAGATATGATTATATATGAATATCATTAATCATTAGCTTGTAGCAATTACTCTTTATTCCAATATTATAATAATCCTCGCTCTACAATTATAACCTAGGAAAAACCAGGCTATACAGAGATAGGAGCTGAAGGGACATAGTGAGAAGTGACCAGAAGACAAGAGTGCGAGCCTTCTGTTATGCCCGGATAGGGCCACCAGAGGGATCCTTGGTCTAGCGGTGACGCCAGCGTCTGGGAAGACGCCCGTTACCAAGCGGACCGTGGTCTAGCGGTAGCATCAGTGCCAAGGAAAAACACCCACTACTTAGCAGACCCGGAAAGGGAGTCTCCCTTTCCCCGGGGGACATCAGTCAGACCCGCCCGCAGTTATCCGGAGGCCTAACCGTCTCCCTGTGATGCTGTGCTTCAGTGGTCACGCTCCTAGTCCACCTTCGTGTTCCATCCTGTACACCTGGCTCTGCCTTCTAGATAGCAGTAGCAAATTAGTGAAAGTACTAAAAGTCTCTGATATGCAGAAATAATGGCATAAACTGTCTCTCTCTCTCTCTCTCCTCTCTCTCTCTGTCTCAGCTGCCAGGCAGGGAAGGGCCCCTGTCCAGTGGACACATGACCTCACCTATCACTGGAGGTGGCTCACACTCCTTATCCTGCCCCTTTGTCTTGTATCCAATAAATATCAGCACAGACTGGCATTCAGAGCCACTACCGGTCTCCGCGTCTTGGTGGCAGTGGTCCCCAGGGCCCAGCTGTCTTTTCTTTTATCTTTTCGTCTTGTGTCTTTATTTCTACACTCTCTCGTCTCCGCACCCGGGGAGAAACCCACCGACCCTGTGGGGCTGGTCCCTACAGGACTTCCCTCCCCTCCGGCCACTGTCCACCACAGACATTCCTGGAGCTGCCCCTCCAGGCCAGGGGGAGTAGAGGCCTGAGAGGGTGAGGGGTTATTCTTGGGTAAAACGCATTGGATTCAGCTGGAGGAAGCAGACACCATTCGGCACAATTTATAATTTCCCCCAAACCCTGAGCCTGGTGGCAGAGCTGGGAAGCTGGGGAGAGGACAGCACACACCAAGCACTGCCCAGCCTGGGGGAGCCCGCAGCAGGAGGGGTCCCTCCCACAGGGGCCTGCTCGAGGAAGCCGTGTGCAGCCTGGGGCCCCGAGCACCAGCTACCTTCCTCATGATCTTCCGGCCATAAAACATCACTTTGTCTCTCTTCCGGAACCGGTACTGAGGAGTGGGCTGTGCTTGCCCTGCAGGGAGTGAAGGGATGGCCTGAGGTAGAGCCGTGGCACAGGCCTGGTCCTGGACAGGCAGGCGCGGCACAGTCAGTCACACTCTCGTCCCTGCCAGTAACTGGCCATACTCAGATAGCATGAGGGAAGAGGGCCTGAGTGACAGGCTCGTCTCCAACAAAGGGGGCTCTCCCCTCTTCCCACTGAAGCCTTGCTCAGGAGAGGAGAACAGAAAGGGCTCTGAACAGACTTGGCTTCCTGGAACTGACGTGCTCAGCCTGAGCCCAGAAGGGCCATCGGATTCTAGCCAAAGCCACCACAGGCTTGAGGGCCCCTCCCAGGGGCTCAAAACACATCCCAAGACACCCATGCTTTCCCCCAACCCCCAGGGCCAGAGTCAGAACCAAGATACTCACGAAATCGGCTAAGCCTTCTGAACATGAAAAGGATGAGGACACCAACCAAGGCCAGGGCCAGGAGAGCTCCAACTGCAATCCCCGTCAGCTGGCCAAGAGTGGAGACACAGCACCCATCAGCAAGGCCACGAACCTAACCCTAGCCCTAAGCCTGCCCCCACCCCAACCACAGGCTGGGCAGGAATGAGCCAGGGGATGGGGACAGGGAGAGGTGAAAAAGGCCACGGCCCATCCAGGTCTGGCCCCAGGGAAGCGTGAGGTGATTACCATGGTGGACGGTGAACCTTCCTCTGTGAACCACAGCCCCCAAGAGTGCAGGGCGGTGCCCAGGCAGAAGTCAGCCTGCAGCAGAGAGCATGGGGTCAGGTGGGCACGGACAGGCTTCCCAGCCCGAACTTGCTCAGAGCAGCAGGAGGAGAGCTGGGAGTTAGGGGAGAAGTCAGCAGCCCCAGAGACTTCCGGGAAGAAGTGATCTCGCCCCGGGTGCCGGGGTCCTCTGAGCCTCCTGCTAGGAAGCACTCATAGAGCAACCTGGCTCCCTTGGTCACTGGAACACGGCGGGGCAGGGCCAGCGGCTGCCCCGGGCATCACTAACACACCCACATGCTGGTGATGCGATCCTTGGGATGCAGGTCTCAGGGAGCAGGCCTGGCCACAGGGGAGGCCAAGGCCCCCCTCTCAGTGTCCCCTCAGCCCCAGCAGGAGCAGTGCTCGAAACCCCTATGAGCCATGTGGCTTCTGAGAACAATGAACACCAGTTCACACGCCAAACAAGGAGGCAGCGGCCAGCCGAGAAGGCTCTGTGTTCAGCCTGCAAGTTTCTACACAAGAGCCAAAGCCTAAAACGGCACCCACCCCTGCCTCACTGCAGAGAGCGGGACTCCCATCCGCGCCAGAAACTCCAGGGAAGGGCCAGGCACGGTGGCTCAAGCCTGCAATTCCAGCACTTTGGGAGGCTGAGGCGGGCGGATCACGAGGTCAGGAGATCGAGACCATCCTGGCCAACATGGTGAAACCCCATCTCTACTAAAAATTCAAAAATTAGCCGGGCGTGGTGGTGGGTGCCTGTAGTCCCAGCTACTTGGGAGGCTGAGGCAGGAGAATGGCGTGAACCCAGGAGGCAGAGCTTGCAGTGAGCCGAGATCGCGCCACTGCAACTCCAGCCTGGGTGACAGAGCAAGACTCCGTCTCAAAAAAAAGAAAATCCAGGGAAGTCGGAAGAGCACTCAGAAACGCATTTAAAGACACAATTCTGCACCAAGACAGAATGAGGATGTGCCCAGAAAGCTGAGCCCTTCGAACTTGGTTCAGAAGCAAATACAAGCCCTGGGAGCTTCTGCTTCAGGACAGGGGAACCCCTATGCTCACTCTCAACCAGGTGGGGAGCACAGAAGCACCTACGACCATGTCCTTCACTTAAGGAAGCGAAGTGAGTCCCTCTGAGCCCAGCAACTGCTTCTGGGACCGATTATCCAAGGAAGGCCTATCACGCGACGGCCGGTGACCCGGTCACACGCTCTCCTGCGGTGGAGCGGCTCAGCCTTTTCTAGCTTTTCACTGTTGCTTTAATGGGTCCAGTTTTCTGGTTTAGGAAATAAGGCCTTTGCCATGTGGCTACAGATGTTTGACTAAGAAAAAGATTCTAGGGCTGGGCACAGTGGCTCACGCCTGTAATCCCAGCACTTTGGGAGGCCGAGGCGGGCAGATCATGAGATCAAGAGTTCAAGACCAGCCTGGCCAACATGGTGAAACCCCGTCTCTACTAAGAATACAAAAATTAGCCAGGCGTGGTGCCTGTAGTCCCAGCTACCCGGGAGGCTGAGGCAGGAGAATCGCTTGAACCCAGGAGGCGGAGGTTGCTGTGAGCCAAGATCACACCATTGCATTCCAGCCTGGGCGACAGAGCGAGACTCCGTCTTGGGGAAAAAAAAAAAAAGAAAGAAAAAGGTTCTCAGCAAAACCATCAGGCAAAATCCCAAAGGAACTGGAAGTAGCAATTGTGACTTTAGGGGAAGAAAACACAAGGCCTCAGGCAATGCCCAGGGGCCACTGCTGGCTGTCCCCGCTGTGAACAATGCCCATGGGCCACCGCTGGCTGTCCGCTGTGACAGGCGCGTCTAACAAGCGCTGGCAGCTGTGACAGGCAGCAGAGAGGGGCCAGAACCACCACTCCCACAGTCCTCAGGTGCCAAGAAGCCACAGGGCCAAAGAGCGCGGCAGAGCAGACGCCAAGAGGACCCTTCTCTGAGTCCAGAAATGCCCCCCAACTGGGAAATCCAGGGATCTGGTCCCCTGAGTTACATACCTCTGGGCCGTCATCTTTCTCTTCCTCCATGGCTAGAAACAGAAAAAACAGTCAGGGGTGAAAAGCAGACAGCCTGAGGCAAACAAGGGCACACCTCTACCCGCTCACGCTCACACCGGGACACTTTTCTCGGGGTTCCTTTTCAAGTCAAATTACGTTTCACTGAAAAGAAAATCCTGCTGAAAAAGTCTGTTCTCCAGGAAAAGAAGATGTCTTTTGAGAAGCGTCTGTCGTCTGCTAGAAGCCACTTCCTTCCCTCTGTAAACAGCCCTCACGTGGCTGTCCCGGAACCCAGAACAGCAGCCAGATGGGGCGGATCCAAGCAGGTCAAGAGGAGCCAGGCCCGGCGCGGTGGGGGTGGGGACAGCCCTGCCTTCTGGAGAAGCACGGCTGGAGGGGAGGTGACGCTGGCGGGGCGTGGATCCGGGGTGTGGGGATGCAGCTGGGGAGGGAGTGGATCCGGCGTGTGGGGGTACCGCTGGGGAGTGGGTGCAGCCGGGGAGGGGGTGGATCCGGGGTGTGGGGGTGCCGCTGGGGAGGGGGTGCAGCTGGGGAGGGGATGGATCTGGGGTGTGGGGGTACCGCTGGGGAAGGGAGTGCAGCTGGGGAGGGGATAGATCTGGGGTGTGGGGGTACCGCTGGGGAGAGGGTGCAGCTGGGGAGCGGGTGGATCCGGCGAGTGGGGATACCGCTGGGGAGGGGGTGCAGCTGGGGAGGGGGTGGATCTGGGGTGTGGGGGTGCCACTGGGGAGTGGGTGCAGCTGGGGAAGGAATGGATCTGGGGTGTGTGGGTACCGCTGGGGAAAGGAGTGCAGCTGGGGAAGGGATGGATCTGGGGTGTGGGGGTGCCACCGGAGAGGCGGTGCAGCTAGGGAGGGGGTGGATCTGGGGTGTGGGGGTGCCGCTGGGGAGGGGGTGCAGCTGGGGAGGGGATGGATCTGGGGTGTGGGGGTACCGCTGGGGAAGGGAGTGCAGCTGGGGAGGGGATGGATCTGGGGTGTGGGGGTGCCACTGGGGAGGCGGTGCAGCTAGGGAGGGGGTGGATCTGGGGTGTGGGGGTGCCGCTGGGGAGGGGGTGCAGCTGGGGAGGGGATGGATCTGGGGTGTGGGGGTACCGCTGGGGAAGGGAGTGCAGCTGGGGAGGGGATGGATATGGGGTGTGGGGGTGCCGCTGGGGACGGGGTGCAGCTGGGGAGGGGGTGGATCCAGGATGTGAGGGTGCGGCTGGGGGCGACTTCCGCGTGGGGTGAGAGGCCGCCTGCGAGGGTGACTGGGCAGGAGGGCTCAGTGCGCAAGCCGGACGTGCTGGGTCCAAGATTATTGATTAATTTGGGCACCGCGAGGGCTCGAGTCCCCCCACACCACTGCCCGGCCTGCGGGGGAGCACAGACAGCCCGGGCCCTCCCGGCTGCTGGTCCCGGGCTTTCCCCGCGCCGTTGCCGGCTCCGCCCAGAGGAGCAGCGCCCGGCGGAGGGGTCAGAAAGGCCGGGTCGCGGCGTCAGCGCGGCGACCGTCTCGAGTCCAGCGCCCGCGTCCTCCCCGACCTCCCAACGCCACCTCACGGCCTCAGGGGGACTGGGCTCCCGGGAAACCGCCGTCCACCGGGCGGACGAACACGGGCAGTAGAGGGCAGTGGGAACGCCAGGGACCATCGCGCTGAGGAAGATCGCTCATCCGCCAGCCCCGCCCCGCGAGCCCCGCCCCGCCCGGCGAGCCCCGCCTCTCCCCGCCCCACTCGCTCCTCACATTGGCCGAGTCCCCGCGGCCACACCCCCTACCAGATTGGGGCCGCTATTGGACTCGGCGGCCGCGGCCAATCGGAGCCGCTCTTGCTGCGACGCCGCGGTCGGAAGCGGAGCAAGGTTGAGGCCGGGTTGGCGCCGGAGCCGTTGAGGGGTCGCTTGGAGCTCGTGCGGGGTCTCCGGTCCAGGTGAGTCTGTCGGATTGGAGCGGGCGCCGCGCGCGGCCAGGAGCGGGGCTGGCCGGGTTCCCGGGGCCGCGACTACCCGCTCTCTCCTCCCGCAGGGCGCGGCATGGGCGTCCTGGCCGCAGCGGCGCGCTGCCTGGTCCGGGGCGCGGATCGGATGAGCAAGTGGACGAGCAAGCGGGGCCCGCGCAGCTTCAGGGGCCGCAAGGGCCGGGGCGCCAAGGGCATCGGCTTCCTCACCTCGGGCTGGAGGTTCGTGCAGATCAAGGAGATGGTCCCGGAGTTCGTCGTCCCAGATCTGACCGGCTTCAAGCTCAAACCCTACGTGAGCTACCTCGCCCCTGAGAGCGAGGAGACGCCCCTGACGGCCGCGCAGCTCTTCAGCGAAGCCGTGGCGCCTGCCATCGAAAAGGACTTCAAAGACGGTACCTTCGACCCTGACAACCTGGAAAAGTACGGCTTCGAGCCCACACAGGAGGGAAAGCTCTTCCAGCTGTACCCCAGGAACTTCCTGCGCTAGCGGGGCGGGGGAGGGGCGGCCTGCCCTCATCTCATTTCTATTAAACGCCTTTGCCAGCTATACGGTGTTTGTTTTTTGGCCTCAGGTCATGGCAAAGTGTGCAGCATGACAGATTTCAGTGCAGGCA
The DNA here is from genome assembly GCF_028885625.2 of Pongo pygmaeus. Taxonomy (NCBI): domain Eukaryota; kingdom Metazoa; phylum Chordata; class Mammalia; order Primates; family Hominidae; genus Pongo; species Pongo pygmaeus. Next base: position 128,323,967 of record NC_072386.2, read on the forward strand.
CCTGAGCCGAGTTCTCATGCAGACTCGGCGCTGTGAACCTCTTTGGAGGTCATCTTCCCAGTGGGAAGGTTCTGGGAACCTGCCAACGGCAAACATCACTCAGCTTGCAGGAGAAAGAATTTACAAGGCAGATTGTGCCGGATGACAGCACTGGTCGGTTCATCCCCCAAATTATTCACCCAGGGAACAAAGATACAGAGATGGGGGTCTCACTGTGCTGCCCAGGCTGAGAACTCATGGGCTCAAATGATCCGCCTGCCTCAGCCTCCCAAAATGCCAGGATTACAGGTGTGAGCCACTGCGCCTAGCCTAGGAAAATTTCTTGTTGCAATCTGACATATATTGACATGTTGTGTTGTATCATCAGAAAAGAAGAAAGAGATAAGGCCAGGCGCAGTGGCTCACGCCTGTAATCCCAGCACGTTGGGAGGCTGAGGCGGGAGGATCACAAGATCAGGAGTTCAAGACCAGCCTGGCCAGCATGATGAAACCCTGTCTCTACTAAAAATACAAAAATTAGCCAGGTGTGGCGGCTTGCGCCTGTAGTCCCAGCTACTCCGAAGGCTGAGGCAAGAGAATCGCTTAAACCCAGGAGGCGGAGCTTGCAATGAGTGGAGATCGCACCACTGCACTCCACCCTGGGTAACACAGTGAGACTCCGTCTCAAAAAAGGGATAAAACTACATGTTTTTTGCTTGTAGTCACCTATATATCATTAGTAAATGCTGAGGATTTGACAAATAGTGGCCTGTACTTCAACCACAGTTCCTCCCAGAGAGACAAGAGCCCTCACAGCAGGAGGTGGATGTAACACACCCAGTTTGTTCACACACCTAGTCACCATCTGTCCAGTATTTGGGAGCTAACCCGTGTGGGTGCTGCAGTGATGAGTGTTCCCTACAGACTTCACATATTTCATGACCCCCAAGGCAACTTGGAACACACACTCCCTTTTATTTACCTGCACAGGGATCCAATACAGGTTGAGCGTCATTATCCAAAATGCTTGGGGCTGGGTGCCATGGCTCATGCCTGTAATCCCAGCACTTTGGAAGGCCAAGGCAGGTGGGTCATCTGAGGTCAGGAGCCTGGCCAACATGATGAAACCCCATCTCTACTAAAAATACAAAAATTAGCCAGGCATGGTGGCACACACCTGTAATCCCAGCTACTCTGGAGGCTGAGGCAGGAGAATCACTTGAACCTGGGAGATGGAGCCACCAAGATTGAGCCACTGCACTCCAGCCTGGGTGACAAGAGCATGACTCTGTCTCAAAAAAAAAAAAAAAAAAAAAAGGCATGGCTCAACGCCTGTCATCCCAGCACTTTGGACGGCCGAGGTGGGCAGATCACCTGAGGTCCAGAGTTTGAGACCAGCCTGACCAACATGGAGAAACCTTGTCTCTACTAAAAATACAAAATTAGCCGGGCGTGCTGGTGGATGCCAGCCACTTGGGAGGCTGAGGCAGGAGAATCGCTTGAACTCAGGAGGCGGAGGTTGCAGTGAGTCGAGATTGTGCCATTGCACCCCAGCCTGGGCAGCAAGAGCGAAACTCCTTCTCAGGGGGCAAAAAAAAAAAAAACTTGGAACCAGAAATGTTTTGGATTTCAGATTTTTTCAGATTTTGGAATATCTGCACGTACATAATGAGACATCTTGGGGATGAGATGAGATACAAGTCTAAACATGAAATGCAATTTTGTTTCATATACACCTTATACACATAGCCTGAGGGTAGTTTTATACAATATATGTTTTTTAGGCTAGTCAAATGAAGCTGAGAGAAGGAACGAATCTGTAACTGGTTGTCATCAATTATTATTTATACAATATTTTTATTATTTAATTTTTAGAGATAAGAGTGTTGCTCTGTTGCCCCTGGCTCACTGCAGCCTCGAACTCCTGGGCTCAACAATCCTCCTGCCTCAGCCTCCCAAGCGGCTGGGACCATAGGCACATGCACCACACCTGGCTAATTTTTTTTTTTTTACTTTTTATAGAGACTGGGTTTTGCTATGTTGCCCAGGCTGGTCTTGAACTCCAGGCCTCAAGCAATCCTCCTGCCTCAGCCCCTCCCAAAGTGCTGGGATTACAGGCCACTGTGCCTGTGCTTAGTATTTTTAATAATACATGCAACCCGTCACATGAGTTCAGCTGCGGGATTTTCCAAAAGTTTTGGGATTTTGGATTTTTGGACTGGCTGTGCTCAATCTATACAAGCATTTCTGGTGCCATGATGAGGCATAAAGTGTTCATTTTAAACATGTTATAAACTCAAGTTTTTCAAAAAAATTCATTTAATATAAATAGTTGCTTAAACAAGTATGAAAGGCTGAAAGTCAAAATCTGCCTGAGAAACTTAACAAATCTGCAAGCTGGAAACCGAGTCTTTTCCCCACTCTCTGCCAGACAGAATCACCCAGTCCACTTTCAGGGGCCCAGCAGGGAAGTTTATTTAAGAGAAGTCAACAGCTTTTCTGACTACACTGTGGATTCCATCAGTGCACAGGCACCTGCAGGGCTGCAGTAAGCATCTCCGACGAGGTGGTCCCGGGCATTCACTCAGTCTCCCTCCTGGTCTCCTTGTGGGAAGGGGCTTCATGATTTCAAGCTCAGTTCCCCTCCCACTCCCAGAGGTGGAGCACATGGTCATAGAAGGAGCAGGTGGCCAGGAGGCTGAAGGCTGAGTCTGCTTCTTCTGGATTCACGCCACAGTCACGTGTGGTGACTGCTGTAGCCTGCAGCCAGGTGCCATTCTTCCTCATGCCCTCTGTGAGTGGCTTCATTCCACTCTGGGGTCTGGCATGGCCCTCCCCATCGTTATCCTCTATGCATTCATGACAGGGTGTTGGCAACTCGCTTGCACCCTTCAGGTCTGCCGTCTTGGTTCCTAGGTTGCTAGGAAAGGACCACGAGGGGGCCCGCTGCAGAGAACGGAAGAGCAGCCAGGACCAGTCGGCTCCATACACCAGCGAGTCGGGCAATGTGTGAGATGTCAGGACCGTCGCCTCCTGCTTCTCCTCTGGAGTGAGAGATGGGAGAACCCAGGAAACACAACATCACCCAGAGACTCTCCCCAGCCTGTCAGGCCTGACAGGGAGACTCCACCAAGAACAGCCCCTCACAGGTCAGCAAGTGTTTCCTGAGGAGCCGTTGTGTCATGCAAAAGAACCAGCAAGACCTGGGCAGATGTTGGAGAAGAAACAGACTATCATCTTGCAGTGCACACGCCTGTGTGCCTCCAAGAGAAGCATCAAGCGGGGCTACAGAACCTCACTTGATGGTGAAGAATACGGCAAAAGCCAGAGAGGGGGAAAGACCTCAGTTAACACTTAAAACCAAAGAACAAAGGCGTTTTAGCCAGCTGGGAAGGAAGGGGATGTTTGAGGAACAGGCAGCATGTGTACAGCAGATGTGAGAAAGTCCAAGGCTCACACGGGGAACCACAAACAGGCGGCCGTGGCACTGTCAGTGAGTGACAGTGGGCTGGAGGGTCCCAAGCATGCAGGATCCAGCACGCCCTGTTTCAGAGTCTGGATTTTGGCTTGGAAAGGAGCCACTGACAAGGTTAAGTGAGCAGTTTCTTTATAGAAGTTGCTACGGCAACTGGAAAGAGGCTACAACCGCCTCCCAGAGCACACAGCAACAGACATCACAGCAACAGAGGGAATGACGAGGCGTGGCCAAACCCGAGGCGATCTGGAGTCTAGGAGGCAAGGCCAGGGCTGGCAGGGGCAGTCGCGGAGAGCAAGTGGAAGGTGAGCCAGGGGCCGCAAGGCTGGGTGGCCACTTGGGCTCTGAAAGGGCTGCCATCGCTGCCTCTGAAGTACAGGGATTGATGCCGGCAGTGACCGGAATCAGAACCAGAATGAGTGCTGATGAAGAGGGGCTGAGGGCAGAACAGGACGGCACTGGATTACAAAACGTGCCGAGGTTGTACGGGCCTGGGCCGGGGAGGCCCAACCCTGGGCCCAGGGCTTCAACTGGGCAGAGGTGGCTCCGAGGAGGAGTGAGATGCTGAACGTTCAGAGACAGCCACAGGGGCCCTCGAGCAGCATGTGTGGGGCGACCCACGGGAGGAAGCCCCTGGGGAGGCCGTTACTGTCCCCTGGGAGGTAGCGTCACCGGGCAGGCAGGACCTCCGCTAGTCTTTCATCCAGCAATCGCTCAACACGCCCACTCGGGCCAGCAGGACGTCTTCTACAGCTTAGGAAAAGGTAACAAGGCAGAGTCTAAGCCCTCAGAGAGCCACAGCCTGGGAAAAAGACAGCGAATGAGTGGACGGAAGACACTGTTGCGACCCCAAGAATGGGAGGCCCTTTCTGATTAGCCACAGGCCAATCTTTCCTCCCTCTTTTTGTTTTCAAGACAGGATCTCACTCTGTCGCATAGGCTGGAGTGCATTGACCTGGGCTCTGTCTTCCTGCCTCACCTCCTGAGTAGCTGCGACCATCATGCCCCCTACTTTTTTCTATCTTTTGTGGCCACGGAGTCCCACTATGTTGTCCAGGCTAGTCTCGAACTCCCGGCTCAAGCAATCCACCCGCCCCTCCCAGAGTGCTGTGACTTCGAGTGTCAGCCACTGCACCCAGACAATACAAATTGTTTTAAAATTAGGCCGGGCGCGGTGGCTCACACCTGTAATCCCAGCACTTTGGGAGGCAGAGGCAGGTGGATCACATGAGGGCAGGAGTTCGAGAGCAGCCTGGGAAACATGGTGAAACCCCGTCTCTACTAAAAGCACAAAAATTAGCCAGGCGTGATGGCGCACGCCTGTAGTCCCAGCTACACAGGAGCCTGAGGCAGGAGAATCCCCTGAATCTGTGAGGTGGAGGTTGCAGTAAGCTGAGATCACCCCACTGCACTCCAGCCTGGGCGACAGAGCGAGACTCTGTCTCAAAAAAATACATAAATAAAGTTATGAAAAAGGCCAGCCGGGCACAGCAGCTAACGCCTGTAATCCTAACACTTTGGGAGGCCGAGGCGGGTGGATCACCTGAGGTCAGGAGTTCAAGACCAGCCTGACCCACATGGTAAAACCTCGTCTCTACTAAAAAATACAAAAATTAGCCAGGTGTGGTGGCACACACCTGTAATCCCAGCTACTCCAGAGGTTGCAGCAGGAGAGTTGCTTGAACCCGGAAGGTGGGGGTTGCAGTGAGCTGAGATTGTGCCATTGTATTCCAGCCTGGGCGACAGAGCAAGACTCCGTCTCAAAAAAAAAAAAGAAAAAGAAAAAGAAAAAAAGGCCTATACAGAGTACCTGACAAAACTGACCTGGAATGTTGAACTCTCAGACCTATCTTAGTTCACCTCTTCAACTTTTAAGAATTAAAGGCTGGATGTAGTGGCTCAAGCCTGTAATCCCAACACTGAGGACTGAGTTGAGGCAGGAGGATTGCCTGTGTCCAGGTGGTCCAGGCTGCAGTGAGCTCTGACTCCACCACTGCGCTCCAGCCTGGGTGACAGGACACTAGACCCTCTCTTTAAAAAAAAAACAAAAAACTAAAAACCCACCATAGCCAAAAGGTGAAAACAACCCAGATGTCCATCAGAGGATGAACAGACAAAATGTGGTCCATCATTACCTTCTTGAAAAGAGAATTCTGACACATGCTCCAACAGGGGTGAACCTTGAAAACGTTAAGCTGTAAAGAAGCCGGATATAAAAAGACACATGAAACATCTAGAAAAGGCAAACCCCATAGACAGAGTAAACGGAGGGCACAGAGGCTGCGGGAGGGATGTTTGGGGTGGCGGAAAAGTTTTGAAAATAAGTAGCAGTGATGATTGCACAGTATTTTGAATGTCTTCTTTTATTTTTTTTTTTTGAGACGGAGTGTCACTCTGTCACCAGGCTGGAGTGCAGTGGCGTGATCTTGGCTCACTGCAACCTCCGCCTCCCAGGTTCAACCGATTCTCCTGACTCAGCCTCCCAAGTAGCTGGGACTACAGGCGCCTGACCTCAGGTGATCCGCCCGCCTCAGCCTCCCAAAGTGCTGGGATTACAGGCATGAGCCACTGCGCCCGGCCTTGAATGTCTTTAATACCACTAAATTGTGGGCAGCGAGCCACCCAGGCGCCGAGGCAAGAGACCGAGGACACGAGCTGTTCCAGTATAATAAAATATAAAACAAGAATAGTTATACCAGATATAGATCTTAGATATGATTATATAGGAATATCATTAATCATTAGTTAGTAGTAATTACTCTTTATCCCAATATTATAATAATCCTCGCTCTACAATCATAACCTAGGAAAAACCAGGCCATACAGAGATAGGAGCTGAGGGGACATAGTGAGGTGTGACCAGAAGACAAGAGTGTGAGCCTTCTGTTATGCCCGGACAGGGCCACCAGAGGGCTCCTTGGTCTAGCGGTGACGCCAGCGTCTGGCAAGATGCCCGTTGCCAGGCGGACCATGGTCTAGCAGTAGCCGAAAAGTGTCAAGGAAAAACACCTGCTACTTAGCAGACAGGGAAAGGGAGTCTCCCTTTCCCCGGGGGAGTTTAGAGAAGACTCTACTCCTCCACCTCTTGTGGAGGGCCTGACATCAGTCAGGTTCGCCCGCAGTTATCCGGAGGCCTAACGGTCTCCCTGTGATGCTGTGCTTCAGTGGTCACGCTCCTAGTCCGCCTTCGTGTTCCATCCTGTACACCTGGCTCTGCCTTCTAGATAGCAGTAGTAAATCAGTGAAAGTACTAAAAGTCTCTGATATGCAGAAATAATGGTGTAAGCTGTCTTCCTCTCTGTCTCCTCTCTCTCTCTGCCTCAGCTGCCAGGCAGGGAAAGGCCCCCTGTCCAGTGGACACGTGACCCACGTGACCTTACCTATCACTGGAGATGACTCACACACTTTACCCTGCCCCTTTTGCTTTGTATCCAATAAATAACAGCGCAGCCAGACATTCGGGGCCACTACCGGTCTCCGCGCATTGGTGGTAGTGGTCCCCCGGGCCCAACTGTCTTTTCTTTTATCTCTTTGTCTTGTGTCTTTATTTCTACACTCTCTCATCGCCGCACACAGGGAGAAGCCCACTGACCCTGTGGGGCTGGTCCCTGCACTAAATTGCACACTTAAAGTGGCTAAAATCATGCATTTTATGTTACACAAATTTTATTACAATTTTTACAAAAGCAGTTAAAAGGCAGGAGACCCAGTGTGTGCCCAACAGACAGTGCTGGAGTGTGTTTAAGAAACTCAAGCAAAGGAGATGCAAGTCAAGGGATTAATGGGCAAATTCTCCTTCAATTATCAAGGCTACAGAGAAAAGTATCAAGCATTCAGAAGTCTAGGAAACACCACCAAGGGCCTCTCCTAAGCCTCTATCAGGAGGCAAGCTATATCAAAACATGCAGTGGCTGGGAACGGCTGTCACCAGGATGGATGGGAGCACAACAAATAGTCAATTGTGAGCTGAGACTTAGGAAAAAACAGGTGGGGCAAGGACAGAAAAATAATAAATTAATGCTCTGTTCTGAGTAGAAAAAAATGCCATTAAGAATGGGAAGAGATGGCCAGGCGTGGTGGCTCACACCTGTAATCCCAGCACTTTGGGAGGCCGAGGCAGGCAGATGACAAGGTCAGGAGATCAACACCATCCTGGCTAACATGGCGAAACCCTGTCTCTAACAAAAATACAAAAAATTGGCCAGGCACGGTGGCTCACGCCTGTAATCCCAGCACTTTGGGAGGCCGAGGTGGGCGGATCACGAGGTCAGGAAATCGAGACCATCCTGGCTAACACGGTGAAACCCCGTCTCTACTAAAAATATAAAAAAAATTAGCCAGGTGTGGTGGTGGGCGCCTGTAGTCCTAGCTACTCCGGAGGCTGAGGCCGGAGAATGGCGTGAACCCGGGAGGCAGAGCTTGCAGTGAGCCAAGATCCCACCACTGCACTCCAGCCTGGGCGACACAGCGAGACTCTGTCTCAAAAAAAAAAAAAAAAAAAAAAAAAAAAATTAGCCGGGCGTGGTGGTGGGCACCTGTAGTCCCAGCTGCTCGGGATGCTGAGGCAGGAGAATCGCTTGAACCCGGGAGGCGGAGGTTGCAGTGGGCCGAGATCGCGCCACTGCACTCTAGCCAGGGCAACAGAGCAAGACCCCGTCTCAAAAAAAAAAGAAAAAAAAAAGAAAATCACCACTTTGCCATTACCATAATTTATTCAAGCACCAATTGTCTCTGAATTGGGTAAAAGTATGATAAGGGAGTTACTGACACAGGTTCAAAGATTCTCACCACAGATTACTGATTAATCCCAAAGAGTAAAACAGTATCTCTTCAGTGAAGGGATTGGGGCAAACACCACCTTAACAAAGTGACCAAATTTCATAAAAATGGAACAACGTGGCATCACAGACCCTTGATGTGAGGAACTAAGGAGGGCACAGCACCACTTTCACAGGCTTCCTGGCAAAAATGCACGACCCCTGGCCAACATGGTGAAACCTCGTCTCCACTAAAAATACAAAAATTAGCCAGGAGTGGTGGCAGGTGCCTGTATTCCCAGCTATTCGGGGAGGCTGAGGCAGGAGGATGGCGTGAACCCGGAAGACGGAGGTTGCATTGAGCCAAGACAGCGCCACTGCATTCCAGCCTGGGTGACAGAGCGAGACTCCATCTCAAAAAAAAAAAAAGCACGACCTCATACCAAAAACTCGCCTCAGACTCAGAGGTGTGAACTGAAAGAGAATAAAAACGATGCATCATGCCACACTGAAGTGACTTTACCAATGCCGGACAAAACTGACTTTAAAACAAAAAATGTTACTAGATTTAAAGACAGACACTTTATATTGATAAAAGGGTCAGCACATCTGGAAGATACCAGAACTATAAACATACATAAAAGAGATCCCCAAAATACGTGAAGTAAAAACTGATGGAAACGAGGCTGGAAATACATCATTCTACAGTTAGAGTTGGAGGTAACAATAGCCCACTTTCTTTTTTTTTGAGATGGAGTCTCGCTCTGTTGCTCAGGCTGGTGCGCAGTGGCGCGATCTTGGCTCACTACAACCTCCACCTCCCGGGTTCACACCATTCTCCTACCTTAGCCTCTCGAGTAGCTGGGACTACAGGTGCCCATCACCACACCCGGCTAATTTTTTGTATTTTTTTTTTTTTGAGATGGAGTCTTGCTGTGTCGCCGAGGCCGGAGTGCAGTGGCGCCATCTCGGCTCACTGCAAGCTCCGCCTCCTGGGTTCACGCCATTCTCCTGCCTCAGCCTCCCAAGTAGCTGGAACTACAGGCGCCCACCACTGCGCCTGGCTAATTTTTTGTATTTTTAGTAGAGACGGGGTTTCACCATGTTAGCCAGGATGGTCTCGATCTCCTGACCTTGTGATCTGCCCACCTTGGCCTCCCAAAGTGCTGGGATTACAGGCGTGAGCCACCGTGCCCAGCCAATAGACCACTTTCAATATTGCCCAGACAGGAGATTCAGTAAGGAACCAGAAGATTTGAACATTATAAAGCCGAGACCTCACAGGCACCTACAGGGCATTCCAGCCAATGGCAGCAGAACACACGTCCCCAAGTGCACAGGGGCACTCCCCAGGAGAGACCACACTCTAGGCCACAAAACAAATCTCAGTAAATTCAACAGGAATGCACAATGGAATAACATTAGAAATTGGTAACAGAAAGAAATGTGGGCACTTAAAAACATGTAAATTAAAACAACACACTCATAAATAAATAACCAATAGTCGAAGAAAAAACATGTAAATTAAACAACACACTCATAAATAAATACCCAATGGTCGAAGAAAAAAACCACATGGGAAATTAGAAAGTACCTTGAGATGAATGAAAATAAAAATACCACATATTAAAATGTATGGGTTGCAGCAAAAGCAGTGCTCAGAGGAAAATGTATCACCATTAATAAAGAAAAAAGACCTCAAATTGTTTTAAGATGAGAAATATTATGGCTGGGCATGGTGGTCCCAGCTACTCGGGAGGCTGAGGTGGAAGGATGGTTTGAGCCCAGGGGCTGGGCACGGTGGCTCGTACTTTGGGAGGCCAAGGCGGGCGGATCACCTGAGGTCAGGAGTTCAAGACCAACCTGGCCAACGTGGTGAAAGCCCGTCTCTACTAAAAATACGAAAATTAGCCAGGCGTGGTGGCACAAGCCTGTGATCCCAGCTACTCTGGAGGCTGAGGCAGGAGAATTGCTTGAAGCCAGGAAGCAGAGGTTGCAGTGAGCCGAGATCACACCACTGTACGCCATTCTGGGTGACAGAGCAAGACTCCATCTCAAAAAAAAAAAAAAGATCTCAAATTGTTTCAATACAAGAAATATTATGGCTTGGCATGGGGGTCCCAGCTACTCAGGAGGCTGAGATGGGAGGCTGGTTTGAGCCCCAGGAGGTTGAGGCTACAGTGAGCTACAATTGCACCACCACACTCCAGCCTGGGTGACAGAGCAAGACCCCATCTCAAAACAAAACAAAAAAACGATGAGAAATACAAAGCACATTCACAGAACTAACAGAAACAATACAGAAGAGATGGAGAAACTAAAGATGCAAAAAACAGAGGAATACAGGCCAGGCACGGTGGCTCACGCCTGTAATCCTAACACTTTGGGAGGCCAAGGCAGGCGGATCACGAGGTCAGGAGTTCCAGACCAGCCTGACCAACATGGTGAACCCCCCATCTCTTCTAAAACTATAAAAATCAGCCGGGCATGGTGGTGGGCGCCTGTAATCCCAACTACTTGGGAGGCTGAGGCAGGAGAATCGCTAGAACGCAGAAGGCGAAGGTTGTGGTGAGCCGAGATCGCGCCACTGCACTCCAGCTTGGGTGACAGAGCAAGACTCCGTCTCAAAAAAAAAAAAAAGAGGAATACCATGCGGAAATCGAGTCAATCAAGTCCTTGAGTACAATCCAGTGCAGAGAAGAAACTGGCCTTGGGAACAGGTGTGGGTCACCCACCGCTGCAGAGGGCAGAGAGCATGTGGGTGGCCCAAGAGGCCAGTGGGCTTAATGGTGGGAAGATGAGGTGGTTTTGTGATTGCTTATTTTTGGAGTGAGGGGAGAGAGAAGAGGCGAAAGAGGAAAGATCATGAGCTGCGAGTCAGGAGGGAAGAGGAGGTCCTGGAGGTTTGAGCAGAGAGAAGAAAATGTGAACCAGTTCTGACGGTGGGGGATTACTGCCTAGAGAAATGTTCAGATCACCAGGAATCCCAGGGACCTACTAGAACACAACGCGGACAGCTGATTCCAGCCACGTTCTCCGGCTCAGCCAGAAGCAGAGGTGCTTGTTCCCAACAAAACAACACTGGGTTCTGCCCAGAGTGTGAGAAAGGGATGAAGGGAATGGAGTGTGAGCTCACAGGCGGCAGCAGACCACAGAGTTCCAGCTGACCACAGGCAGAAGGAGCATGGGAGAGCACAGACAAGGATGGTTATGGGAGTGATGGGTGGCCAAGCCTCCAGACTAGAGGTCCCAGTGGGGTCAGAGGTCTGCTGAAATGCAGGAGGCACCGGAATGACGGAGCTGGGAAACCAGGGAAAACTGTGGTTAGAGAGCAGAGATTCTGGAGCTGGGACAGTTATGGATCATGACCAAGTCTAGGGCGCGACGCTGGGAGTGTGTAAAAGCTGAGGGAAGAGCCCAGCAGAGCAAGGGAGCAGGGAGCTGAGGGAAGAGCCCAGCAGAGCGAGGGGGCAGGGAACTGGTGCCCTGCCCTGAGGCCCAGCAGCCACGGGTCCCTACTCACCCATTGCCTTTTGGCAGTTGAGGATCTTAAAGCCACTGTGCATGCAGGCGGCCAGGAGCAGGTGGTGGTGGAAAGGGTGCCACTTGATTCTCCATACCCCACCCTGCACGGGCGTGTCTGCCAACGGCTGCTTCATGTTTCGTGTGTCCCACAGTAGGATGTGCTCATCATAGCTGAAACCGACCAACCATGGGAGGCATGCAAGGAAAGCCCAGGCTCACCTGTTCCACAAGGCCCCTGGGAGACACAGAACGTCTCCCAGAGACCTGTCCCATGCATCCCTCGAGGACAAAGTCCCCTTTCCCAAACCCATATACCTACACTCCGGCGAAGCACTGGCAGACGAAACGCTGCAATGGTGCCAGGAGGAAAGGCAGCGAAAGAGGGATGAAGGGCCCAGGAGCCTCCCGGGGACTCACCTTCCCAGGAGCAAAGGCAGCGAAAGAGAAGAGAAGGGCCCGAGAGCCTCCCGGGGACTCACCTTCCCGTGGCCAGGATGTGCTCCCGATGGGGGCTGCTCTGGATGCTGCACACGCCCATGGTGTGTCTGCAAGCAGAGGCGGCGTCTGAACCAGTGCCCAGCACACGGACCCACCCAGGAAACGGGAGGGCTGCTGACCCAGGGAACAGGAGGGCTGGTGACCCAGGGAACGGGAGGGCTGGTGACCCAGGGAAAGGGAGGGCTGGTGACCCAGGGAAAGGGAGGGCTGGTGACCCAGGGAAAGGGAAGGCTGGTGACCCAGGGAACCGGAGGGCTGGTGACCCAGGGAACCGGAGGGCTGGTGTGGGCACCAAGTGCTGGCCCTTGGACAGTTACCTTTTGCTAGTGAAGAGAAATTTGCCGGGTACCCTGGTGTCCCAGCCCCTCAGAAGGCCATCGTCGCCCCCTGTGTGGAGACAGAGAAGCATGAACATCACCAATGACAGGAAATGAGCCTTC